>NC_138728.1:14716842-15184342 GCF_965113295.1 Leuciscus leuciscus | reverse complement strand
GCGCGTCTGTCCTTCTGTTCCCCGGACAGGGCAGTCAGTTCGTCGGTATGGGAAAAGGAATGTTGAAGTATGGAAATGTCAAAGAGATGTTTGCTGTCGCTCAGAAGGTGCTTGGTTATGACCTGCTGTCACTCTGCTTGAATGGACCCGAGAAAGATCTGATGAAGACTGTTCATTGCCAGCCAGCTGTGTTTGTCTGCTCACTTGCTGCTGTGGAAAGACTGAACCATGAAAATCCTGCTGTAAGTTATTCGCAATATCAGAATAGTTATGACGGGACAGCTCATCAATTAGTATTGGCAGTGCTGTGCATGTATAATTAATATATGAGCATGTGGTCAGAACTTATGTAAAACCCATTGACCTTATAGGCTATTGAGAGCTGTGTGGCTGCAGCAGGGTTTAGTGTTGGTGAATTTGCTGCTTTGGTCTTCTCTGGTGCAATGAACTTCGCTGAAGGTAAAACTCACCCTTATGTTTATAAAAAAAACATACAAAATTAGCTTTGAATAGCAGTAGTCTTCCTTTTCTTAAGTTAGTAGACATGTAGGTGCAAAGTTACTTATAGTCAACAGAATGTGTTAAAGGTATAGCGGAGGATCTTTCCAAATTTTAGATAAGACCCGCCCTCTCCACTTTTTGAAAAGTTTGATTGATTCACCAGAATGATTGACAATTAGGAGGACCAATAGTATAGGTTACCCACCAGGAAGTAAAACATCCTCCGCTATACTTTTAAAGGGACCATCAAAATGAAGTGAATCCAAATATTATTTCACTTTTTTATTTTGAGTTGGCAGTAAAATATGACCTAGAGCCCTGGACATGTCATTAACAATTTTCAGGAGATTCACACACATTTATTTGATCAAAAGGCCCTGTTCTGTGCTCACAGCTTTGTTTGCAGTAAAGGTGAGGGCAGAAGCCATGCAGAAGGCCTCCGACCAAGTACCTAGTGGCATGTTGTCTGTGATTGGCCGACCTCAGGCCAATTACAAATTCACCTGCGTCCAAGCTAGGGAGCACTGTTTGTCTCTTGGTATCCAAGAGCCAGTGTGTGCCATTGCCAACTACCTTTTTCCAGATGGGAGAGTAATAGCTGGCCACAAAGAGGTAAGATTCATCATTTGAAATAAATGCAAAAAGACCAATACACTAAGACCAGGAATAGATTAAATATTAAATATAAAAAAAAAGAGTAAATAGATTTTGAACTCATGTAACCAAAAACATAATTGTTAAGCCTTTCCATGCTTTTAACAGACATTCTCTCACACAGGCTTTGGATTTCCTTCAAAGCCATTCCAGAGAGCTGAAATTCATGAGAACGCGACTACTGCCGGTTAGCGGGGCCTTTCACACGGCACTGATGGAGCCGGCGGTCGAGCCTCTGAGAGACGTCCTCAGACAGATAGAGGTACGGCGACCCGAGATCTCCGTTCACTCCAATGTGGACGGCAAGCGGTACATGCATGACAAGCACGTACGGAATCAGCTGGCCAAACAGCTGGTGTCTCCGGTGAAGTGGGAGCAGACGCTGCATGAGATTTATGAAAGATCCCAGGGGCAGGAGTTTCCTCACACCTATGAGGTGGGACCTGGTAGACATTTGGGTTCAACGCTACAGAAGTGCAATATGAAGGCCTTTAAGAACTATACGCATGTAGATGTTACACTGACAGAGGATTGATCAGTTGTTGTGCAGTCAATCTGTTGTCTTTTTGCTGATAAATACAAAGAAACGACACACTTTGTTTTCTTTTTTAAAACTTTTATTGCGCTTTGATGGTTTGGAAAGTCCAGCTTCCAGCATACAGAAATGCTTTTAGAGGAAGAGGTAACAATTCATTGGCCCAATTATCCAGCAATAGACCCAATACACACACACACAAAACATTTTAAACTTGCGAAAACCTGCACATATATGTATATGTGAACCAGCACTTAATTTGAATCAGTTATAAAAGCAAAATAAGAAGTTTTCTTTTTAAAAAAATCAGCAAAATGGTTATATTTGAGCCAAAGACCAGCTCTTGACCCCCTCACTGTCACATTCAGTCTTCATATCCATACTAAGTTACAAGGAGGATAGACACAGTGGCCAGTAGTAAAGCAGACGCCAGTATGCATGTGGTCCTGCGAGACCAGTCAGAAACGTTGGGCACCTGAGAAAATATAATTAAAATGAATAAATAATTACATTTGTTTTATACCACAGTTTCACTTAAATTCCACAGTCATGTAAAACCTGAAAATATGAAAGCATTCTTTCTAGGCCTGTGCATTTCATTTAAATTAACAAAATACAACAACAACAAAAACATGGACATTTCTGTAGTGAATATATTTTTGTCTACTTATGCATGGCTATAAAATATGAATTAGACTTTGTAAATGTTTGTGAAAGAAAAATGGAAAAATCATTATATTTAAAAAACGTAGGAATCCTCAAATATTGACTCCAATTTATTTACACTAATGTTCAAAAGTGGTCAGTAAGATTTTTTTATTTTGAAAGAAATTAATACTTTTATTCAGCAAGGACTTATTAAATCGCTCAAAAGTGACAGTAAATTAAAAAAAATCTGTAATGTTATGAAAAAATCTAAATCAAGTAAATGCTGTTCTTTTGAATTTTGTATTCGTCGCAGAATCCTGAAAAAATGTATCACGTTTTACACAAAAATATCCAGCAGCGCTACTGTTTTCAACAACAATAAGAAATGTTTCTTGAGCGGCAAATCGTCGTATTAGAATGATTTCTGAAGGATCATGTAACTCTGAAGTTATGATGCTGAAAATCCAGCTTTGCAATCACAGGAATGAATTACATTTAAAAATGTTAAAATAGAAAACAACTATTTTAAATTGTAATAATATCTCACAATATTACTTATTGCAGAAGAGACCTCTTTCAAAAGCATTAAAAAAAAATATTACCAACCCCAAACATTTGAACAGTAGTCTATACTGGATTAGTCTATGACTATAACCAACTGGACTTTTTGAGTGTCTTTACCCAAGATTTATACATATTTACATCTACTTACAGACACACACAAACAAATATTGTCCTTACCCTGGCTGCCCACTTCTTAGCCTCCTGACAGCCATTTTGAAGCTGTGGAATCAACCAGGATGTCCTCAACATTGGCATAATTTTAGACCCCCAGAGGTTTCCGATGATCCTGCTTATTACAGTAATAACAAACCACACCGAACTGTCACTCTCTTTATTTGAAGCATCCTAAATGGATTGCTTTTGGCATTTGAGCATGTGGGATGCTCAACTCACCCAGAGAACGTTGTCCTGGTTAGGACGTAAAGATATACCCCAAAATTAAAGGGCTGCAATTGGACTGGCAAGTTGTCACGCCATTTGAAGTCCAAGTCGTCCCCTATCCGAGCCAGCTGTCGTCCAATAAGCCGGGTGACTCTGATATTCAGACCAAAAAAGATTAGTGTAAAATATTATTTTGTATTTCACAATATGTTTCAATCTGAACAAATGGTTACCTTATATTATTGGCATAGACAATGTTGTGGTCTACATCACCAGGTCCAGCCTGGAGGGATGTGGCGTTTTTCGGCTGTCTCGTTTCTTCCACCATCGTGTTCTGAAAGGTGTGATCATGTTTATGACACTAATTCAACCGTCTCTTGCATCACATTTAACCATTAATTTGCCTGAATACCATTTTCTATTTCCTTTCTCTGCTGCGGTTCTTTATTTTGTTTGCGTGGAGGAAGAGGACTTTGTTATTTCACCCTGCCCTTTGTGGTATCACGTGACTTGATCCAGCAGCTATTGCTTTCAACGGACTAGTATCACTCTGTAAACACACAGGCCATGTGACCTGAGGACACAGGGTGTGTCTGTGTATTGCTGCCATGGTATTAGAACATGACATCATTGCACATACAATGAAGTTTTTGAAAAACACCTGCAGCCATAAACACAGCTTCCCGCAATGCTAAAGGACTCTGCTCTTCTGTGGTAATACAAATAAAATGGCGCAGACATGCACAGTTCATAAAGCTGACTCAGTCCTCCTCGCCTTCGGCCTTACTTTCACTATTTGATGATATGAAAGAGCATGTGATTAAAATACATTTTGATTGTTTATAGTATAAATAACACATTTATCATTTATGAGGGTCTAGTAGAAGAAAAACAAACTTGTTTTCATTCTCCTTCATGTGACTGTTGAAATCATCAGGTTTAATGCAAATTCTCATTCAAATCAGCCAAACTGCTCAAAGCCGAACTGAACTATTTTTCTGAACAATTACATTGTTTGTTTGACGTAAAACCTAAAGCAGAGCGTGAAAGATGTTTTCTGTGTGATAACACAGGCTATTATGTCCAAATAAACTGTGACGCAGTCATCATTCTGAGAGACCAGGAAATTATTTTACTTTTTTTTTTAAAAACAATCTTAATTTCTGACTTTTACATTTCTAAAACCGTTTTTATTTTACTGCTTAATCTTATCAAAACATGTATATTTAAATATGACGTCATCTTTAGATAGCTACAAAGTACTAGTTTTCATCCTAAGGCATGCTAATGAATATTTTAAATCGTTTTTAATCTATAACTACTTGAATGTTTCTAACTGCGAATTTCATCTTGTACTCATTGTCAGCAGTCAAAATGTTCATAACAAAGGACAGGTGCATAATGGAAAACAAAAGCAAGATCATACCTTGTTTGTAGATTAAAACGGACGCCGCCCTGCAACATTTCAAGAAATAATTTCATTTTGAAGGAATATTTGTTTTAAGCATTGTGAGAAATATATATCAATGACAATTTTCTGTGACTTACAGCAGCGTCCTTTAATCTTGGTGTCTTGCTGTGATGTGTCTCAGTAATGCAGTGATCACCTGGAGCCACGCCTGCAGCTTACACTCAGGAAGTGTCACTTTCATTTCTGACCAATAGAGGACACTAAAGGGTTTGATATCACTACATTCATTCATTCATTCATGATCTCATGCTTTGGACCAAAACAGACTTAGAGACTCTGGGCGTTTTTTACATTTCAAAAACCCAATGACTTTCATTTTCCATCTGTCTCTGGTAAGTAAATATTTTGAATATTGTTGATGTGGGTCTGTGAATTCTCAGAAGTACGTTATTTAATAGTATGGTATACAGGCCAAGCAACAACAAGAAAAGAGCTTTTTGGCAGAAAACACTTAATATGGGTTTGGTTCATACAGGGATAAAGATTTACCCCATGTGTAAAATGAAATACTCTGCTGTATCTTTAATGCTGTGGGCCTAATGTTCTGCCAGAGGTCCTGGACATCTTGTTCAGATACATGGCATCATGGATTCGATCAAATACCAACAGATAAAAAATCAAAACCTGCCAGCCTGTGCTAGTAATCTTATAACGGGCCATGTTTGGATCTTCCAACAGGACAGTGATCCAAAAACAAACATCAAAATCAAAACAAAAATGGGTCACTGAGCACACAACCAAGCATCTGCAATGGCCATCCCAGTCCCCAGACCTGAACCCTATAGAAAATGAGTGGGGTGAACTGAAGAGAATAAGCGCCAACATGGATCTGGGAATCTGAAGGATCTGGAGAGATTCTGTATGGAGGAATGGTCTCTGATCTCTTGTCAGGTGTTCTCCAAACTCATCAGGCATTATAGGAGAAGACTTATCTTGTTTTAGAATAATAGCAAACACATCAAAGCAATCCAATTATATAAAAAAGTATGTGAAATATATAAAAATGTTACTTTTGTGAAGTTCATCTTGGAATGGTTTTTAAACACAGGAGTTCACATAAAAGCTTGACATTTGTCGGCTGGTTTTCCTTTACTCTGCTCCAACACATACGGTGACAAATTTAGTGTTTCCCAAAAGTTTGCTGCTTCAGTTGCTTGTGGTGTTGATTCACATTGTTTGTAGATTATTATGTGGATGCATTGGGGTTTTTTTGGTAAAAAAAAAAACAGCTTTATCACAAAAATCCAAATTTCAGTTTATTGTCTGCGGCACAAAATAACCAGCTAACATTATTTCACATTATTATTTCACATTATTGGATTATAAGCGCAGACTGGTTGCTATTAAAGGAAGTGCTTTCAATCATTGTGTTGTGTTAGCAATGGTCAACTCTAACCCTAACATGCAGCCATCATCGCTTTGCATCAAAATGGCCTCACATGCAAGGAAATAGCTGCAAATAATATTGCACCTGAAAGAAGCATTTACTGTATAATCAAGAACTTCAAGGAGTGCGGTTTAACTGCAATGAAGAAGGCTTCAGGACATCCCAGAGTGTCCAGCCAACTCTCTGGACCTTAAATCCCATTGAGAACCTGTGGTTAATCCTCAAAAGGCGAGTGGACAAGAAGTAGTCCACAAATTGTGATTATCTCCGAGCATAAACAAGGCAAGAATTGATCGTCATCAAGCTGATTTCCAGCATGCCAGATCGAATTGCACAGGTTATGAAGATGAATAGTCAACATCATAAACACTGACTCTCTGGATATTGAATGTTTTTGTCAATAAAAGCTTTTAAAACGTATGAAATGCTTATCATTGTTTTCCAGTATACCATAGAAACAATCATCAAAAAAATAAATAATAATAATACTGAACAAAATTTGTCACTACCAATACATTTAGCCACGTCTGTACATTAAACGAAAATTTTAAATTCACAACTGCTTTGTGAAGAAATTCAGATGTAAACAATAATTTCAAGCATAACCTTACATTCATTTATTTAATGGTTTTGAAGGGTTTTATTTTGCTTGGAAACCAATCAGAAACGTTTCGTTTTATTTTGAAAACAACCAGATACTTTTATTTTGAAATGTAGAAAACGGAAGCGCCGTCGAACGCTGGCTTCACATAGTTATGGACCACAGTGGTAAGGAGGGAAATTTATGGTTTTCAATCTTAGGTTTATTTTACCCAAAACGCATTTCTTATAACCACAAAATAACTGTGCTGAACTTTTACATATGTTTGCGTATGGAAAGACGAGCTACATCTTGTGTATGCCTGGTTAAAGACCTTTTCCTATATCACTATCGGTTATGGCCTCTATGTCAATGTGGCGTTTATCTTCCTGATTCCATTTGATTCCGTTTATTCAATATCTTAAAAAAAGCCTGCATCATGATGTAAATAAATACAGTCTTTGAGGTTATTTAGGGTAACCTAATCGCGTCTGAGCTGAATTTTGTTGTATCGCTCACATCAGTTTCAATGTTTACCTAATAGAAATATCGTCTTATTTATGCACAAATGCAAATGTTTAATCTGTTATCTAGTTATATTTCGAATGAATCGATACAGACTGCATGCATATGCGTTTTATTCAGCGCTACTCAAATGTCTCAGTTTGTGATTGGTTAAAGGGATAGTTCACCCAAAAATGATTATCTTTTGTCATCATTTACTCACCCTCAAGTTGTTCCAAACCTGTATGAGTTTCTTTCTTCTGCTGAACACAAAAGATATTTTAAAGAATGTTGGTAATCAAACATTTGACGGCACCCATTGACTTCCAGTAGGACAAAAATACTATTGAAGTCAATGGCTACTGTCTGGTTACCAGCATTTTTTTAAAATATCTCCTATGTGTTCAACAGAAGAAAGAATCTCATAAAGGTTTGGAACAACTTGAGGGTGAGTAAATGATGACAGAATTTTCATTTTGGTGAATTATCCATTTACAATCAAGACGTTCGCTGATTATGTACCGTTATTAACAACTAATTAAGGTGCTGTTTTTTGTTCTTCATTGCAGACAATGATATGCAGGGTACGGATGGGCCGTTAGGTGGTCCTGATGTCAGGAGGCGGATCCCAATCAAACTTCTTCCCAAACAGGCCAGGAATAAACCTGTCCCACGACCACAGAGACCAGCGGGACGGTTACCACCCAAAGCTCATTCTGTAGAAGAAGGTATTATCTATATATTTTCATTGACACATTTGTCTACATTTTATCAAGCATATTATCAGATATTATGATGCACTACAAATGGAGCTTGTTTTTCTGCCAGAAGGGTTTAACTTCAAGCAGGAAGACCGATTTGATTGTGGTGTGAAAGCAGGAGACGCATTTGCAACTCAGCGTCGGTTCCCACAGCAGCTCTACTGGGATTACAAGGTACATCTATATAAATATATATTGTAAAATGTACTTACCTCTCGATTGCTCATGTTTGAAGTGTTGTGGTCAATCTTGTTTTTTTGTTTTTCTAGCTAAACTTGATCGGTGAAAAGGATGAGACACCTGTCCATTTTTGTGACAAATGTGGACTGCCAATTAAAACATATGGCCGCATGGTGAGAGCAGTTGATGTGTAACAAATGTTCAGTTTACAAGTGACAGCTTTTTGGTGACGTCATATTATTTCTTTGCAGATCCCATGTAAGCATGTTTTCTGCTACGAGTGTGCATTGCATCATGAAAGGAAGGGTGATAAGATGTGTCCAGGGTAAGAATAAGAAGCAGTTTTTACCTCTACTTAAGCGTTTGCATACAATAATGCCTTATACTGTTGTTTAATACTAATAGAGAATGCTTGGCTTGATGCAGATATAGGACTGGATTATATACCCTAATGTTCAAAAGTTTGGAGTCTGTACTTTTTTCTTTCTTTTTTTTGAAAGAAAGAAATGGTTTTATTCAGCAAGGATGCATTAAAGTGATCATTAAACTGACAGTAAAGACATTTTTAATATTACAAAAGATATCTATTTCAAATAAATTCTGTTCTTTTAAACATGAAAGAATCATGAAAAAGCAACTGTTTTCAACATTGATAATAATATGGTTTGTACTAATGTTCATAACGTTGATGTTTTACTGATGCTTCTCCATATGTCCTCTCTGTTTCCAGTCTGAACATGTACAGCTGTACAGACCCGGTCCAGCGGATTGAACAGTGCCAGCGTGGCTCTCTCCACATGTGTAGTATCGTTCAGGGTTGCAAACGCACCTATCTGTCCCAGAGGGACCTGCAGGCCCACATCAACCACCGACACATGCGGTCCGGCAAGAGCTCCAGCAGCCGCTCCGACCCTCTCCACCTTCCTCCAGCCTCGGAGGTGTCCGACCGCTTCCGCGTGCCTCCGCCTCACCTGCCCAAGCCCCATGTGCTCATCCCTCCTCCTCTGGCTCATCAAGGTCACGACCCCTACAGCCAACCTCCCTCTTCCTCCCACGATGACCACCGACCTCCGCAAGGCCAACCGCCGGGAGACATGGGGCCATCTCGCTCTCTCTCTCAGGAGACCTTCCGCATCTCGACCGTCACCACGCGAAAGCACAGCAACCTCATCACGGTTCCCATCCAGGACGATTCTGCGAGCTCCGGACCATCACGTGACACACTTTCCCAGCCCGGCAACGCTCCACCCCCTCACCATCACCCCGGAGACTATCCAGGTCAGCCCGTCGTGACCCATCCGCATCACATGATGGCACCACCTCAGCAGCACTACGGACCCCCTCCGCCCCCTCCCCCCATCAATCACCCCATGCCGCACCCGGGACAGGGCTCTAACACACCTCACATGGTTTTCAACCAGGCCCCTCCGCCACTGTCGTCTGTCCCCCCACCCATCACCCCGCCTCCCGGACACCTCATTGGTCAGATGCCCCCGTTTATGAACCATCCACCACCCGGGCCGCCCCCTCAACACGGTGGACCCCCTGTCAACGCCCCGCCACCCCATCATTACAACCCCCAGTTTCCTGAGGACAAGAGCACACTCAGCCCGCCGTTTAACCAGCCGGGGGGCATGAGTCCAGGAATGTGGCCGGCCCCCAGGGGTCCTCCTCCCCGAATGCAGGGTCCCCCTCCACAGGGACAGATGCCGGGGCCGCATCACCCGGATCAGGGCCGCTACAGACCATATTACCAGTAATAACGTGTTTTTGTTGTTGCTAAACAAAGCGATTTAGTATGTAAACTTGGCAGGGATTCGAATGCATATTTTATAGTCTGAAAATAATAACTGTATAGTAGAGATCAGTACTGAGTGGTGTTTTAAATCTTGTCGTCAGATATTCAAACATTTACTTTTCAATAATTGAGCCCATACATGCTGCATTTTAGGGGCTTCTGTTGATTGTTGAATGTTTCTTGAATGTAATCAAAATTAAATGTACAAATTAAATGCGCTTTTATTGCGTTCATCTACTCTCTCACCTAGTGTCTTAAATTCAATTAAAAAAAACAAAACAAAACAATATATCTTGGTATGTCTTGATAAAAATGAGCTTGGAGTTTATATTAAATATTTTGAATGGTCCTGAAAGTTTGGCTGAAAACAGACAGGTAAATGTTATACATGATTGGAATTGATGTAAAACCTACATGTCTCAAATGTTTACATATTCACTGTCTATAACATGTAAATTAAAAAAAGCAGGTAGTGTGTAGTTCTTTTACTTTTATTACAATACATTTGTTTACAAACACATTCATAATAAAAATCACCTTTATTGACATGACAGGATTTTCAAAAGCAAAATACATACATTAATACATACATAATTCTAGTATTGAATTATGGTCTGTCCAAAACACTACAGAGGAAATTGGATATGAATTCATTGAAATATGAATTGTTAAACTTTACACAAACTTTACATAAATGTATAAAGGTAATAAGTAACAAAGGCACTGCAACATACATTTTTGCTGGGATAGTGTGGACTTCACAGGAGAAGAGAAGCCGAAAAATGATTAAAGCTAAATTAAACACTGAAACTCAGTTTAATGACGAGACAAAGCTGTAAATCTATCATAATCGTTTAGCACATTACATTTACCATTTCCGCAATATAATTCAGCTAGCTCGTAAAGTTTTTGATTGGTCCGTCTTGAATTCCGATTTCAGAAATCCATCCGCACTTCCGCAGCCCTGACAAACACATTGTGCGCTTTAAAAACGAAATAATGCGTTACAATTTTTCAGCATTTTCCATGTCCCTACACGTCAAAGAGGAAACATTTGCAGGACCGTGGAGAATGGAAATCACCTGAGGCTGTGGAGACTTTGCTCTCTGAGCCGAAACACGTGCGGCATATGATGACCATAACGGAGGGAAAAAGGAGTACCTGTCTTGTAAGGTAAGAATTGTTATCATTAAACGTTTGTTAAAATAGTCTTAACCAATTACATTTATAATATCCAAAGTGTAGGGTTCTGCTCGCCGCTTGTGACAGTTTCTCCTGTGACTAAACCCCAAACAACATGAATCAATTTACTTTACTTTAAGTCCACTAAATCGCCTGTAAACATGGTAACAATGGATGTATGCTGCTGTAAACTAAAATAGTGCATTTTCTTTTTTCAAGGCAGCCTGAGTTGAGTGTCTATCTGGCTAGACTTAAAAACAGCCCTATAATGTGCTGTGACAGTGGTGAAATGCACTCATAAAACATTTACCACAACCTTTCCAGCATGATTTAAAGAGTATTTCAGCAGGGTTTTCTGTTCCTCACATGGCTATACTTTCTCTCTGAATGACTCCGTAGTTTATGCTTATATCCTGCAAACATCACAACACAGATAGACACAAATATATCAGCATGGAGAACCTTGACAGCAGATGGTTGTTGTAAATTAAATATTTATCACAATACTGAATCATGTTATGTACCTTTTCTAGTTCTCCATGATCTGGATGCTTCTCCAGAATGTGCAACATGGCGTCATGTAGTGTGGGGTAAAAGATGGACGTCTTAATCTCGTCATCAAAAAATGTACATTGATTAAGTTTCTCCATGACGTATACTGTAAAGATTGCAGACCTGTCTTAATGAAGAGCTTTTGGAATAAAATGGCTGGAAATAAGGACAACTTTTTATAGGAGATAGTTTTACCATCGCATGAAACTATGTAGACGTCCACCTCGATTCGTATAAACTCTTTTAGCATCTATAAGAAAAACAACAGTACAGTGTGAGGTACATGAGGAATTTCTGACCATCTTAGAAGAAACCAGGACCAGTGAAAATGAACAGTATGCTGTATCTCATTGTAAGCCATTTTTACCATCTTAAGACCCTTGAGTGCAGATATATCTAGGAATGAGACAGCGGAGAAGTCCAGGACCAAACTGTGGATGTTCACAGGAGGGACAGAGATGTTGGCAGGAAGTTCTGTGTTCCAGTTCACCTGGATTGGAAGGCCAGAGAAGTCAGTGGGCTGGTCCAGACTCTCCATGTTGCCGTCATCCTCTGACGTGGTAAGTGATGGTTGTCTCACCTCAAGGCCTCTCTGTGAATATTGTTACCATAATGCATTTCAGATCATGCAGGAACAACAATTTTTCTGTTATTCGATTGACATTTTTTGAGGACTTTATCAGAACATTGTATAGCCTACTCATTCATCACTAGTACTGTTTACTATAACTTTACTTTTTTTTTTTTTTTCATTTTAGAATAACTAAAGTTTTTTTTTTTTTTTACTATTAAACTATTAAAAAAAATGTTTTGAAGATCATTGGAAACAGAAGCAAAAATACCCTAAAATGTAAAAAAAAAAAAAAAAATGCATAAAACCATATGGGAAGTGGCATAGTGTCCTCATTATCCTGTTCGATTAATCCATTAACATACAAAAATAAAATAAAAATAGAATTTAAATTAAACTGTATGGAAAGTAGGATATGTGTCTTTCATCAACCTGTCCCATTAATCCATTAAAATTACATTAATTAAATAAATAATTATTTAAATAAAACAGTATGGTAGGTGGGATAATCCATTAATAAATAAATACAATTTACTTTTTAAAAGAGTATTTTTAATGTCATGAGAAACATAAATTAATTGTGTCTAAATGTTTGAGATGTAGTATATACCAAACATCACTGATAAATCATAATAATGGTTAGGACATACATCTGACACCTCCAGCTCTCCATTACGCAGCATTTTTCTGATCTTTCGCAGAGCTTTGTTCCTTTTCTTCAACACTCTTATGGGACTAAAACCCACCTAGAAGAAAGCAAATATTTAGCCCAGAGAAATAACACCCAGCTCTTTACCAGGGGTGCCAAATCCTGTTCCTGGAGATCGATACCTTCCTGCTAAGTTCTTCTCAAAACCCTGATCGAACACAACTGTTCCAGCTTATTAATATCTTCAGGAGCACTTGATAATTACAGACAGGTGTGTTGGATCTGAACCAGGTAGGGAACAGGATTGAGCACCCCAAATCTTGAAAATAACAAGAAACGTACTGCTTGGACCAGTTTATCTCTGAAGAAATCAATGTTAGCAAAGAAGATGGGCGAGGGGATTTTGAATATTTTAACTCCGTCAGGTTCAGAAATCTGAAATTGAATAAAATCTCATTGAAACAACATTTTGGCATTTGTAAAAGAAAGAATAATCCAGAGGAAGGGCAAGATCAGCACTCACAGAGATGTAGTCTTTGCGATCCCTGTAGATGTCAGTTCCTGTAATATTGGCCAGGACGGAACAGCGTGGGCTGCAGCAAACAAAATATTATTTTGCAGGGTCAGGAAAAATTCAATAAAACTATTTTTTGGCATTTGAAGGTATCATGAATCCACTCTCACAATTGAGTCCTGCAGACCACAGTGAACAATTCTGCCCCAATACCAACAGCCAACCCCAGATCCAACCCCAGAAAAAGAGAGGCCAGGAAGGTCACCACCCAGGTCACCTGTGAGAAACAGAGACACATGGGCATTTTGATCTGGACAAATCTGGACCAAAAGTTTTTTCAGTTTAGATCAGCATATGCTTAGGTTTTAGATTATATTCAAATAAAAGTTGCTAGAGGATTAGATCATTCTCAAAAGAATGAAAAGAGAAACTCACAAAGTCAGACCGGTCATTCTTCCATAAGAACGGCAGCTCTCTGAACTGCATCAGCATGCCTTTCAGATTAACAATGACCAGAGCACCTAGAACAGACTGAAAAGAAAAGCATAAAGGTCATTAGACAGACTCCTGCATCTGCAGTCAATAGTTTATATAACTAAAACGGCTTTATAGAGTTTAAATTGTGAGATTAGCTCATCCAGTTTGTATTCTGTGTATAAAGACATACAAATTCCCACCCTGGGCAACGGCTCAAGTAGAAATCCTACTGCGACAATCACGATCAGTACCATCATGGCTGAAAGAACTCCAGCTATCTACAAATGTTATAAAACAAACATTAATATTTCATTCTTTGTATTCTTGTAGTAAGCCGATGGTTTCAGATCAAGGAATAGCATGAGAGTTTTACCTGCGTCTTCCCTCCAGTGCTCTCTTGTATAGCCGTCCTAGAAAGTGCTGTGCTGGCGGCAAATGACCGGAAAGATGCCCCGAACATGTTGCTTACCCCGAATGCAATGAGCTCCTGTTACATGCAGATGAGCGTATAAAACTGTGTCCGTGTTTTTTTTGCGAAATAATAAATTCAGCAGTTCAGAATTTGCATTGTTTGCAGTGACTGACCTGGTTCCCATCAATCGTATAGTCGTGCTTGATGGAGTAGACTTTAGCTACTGAGAAAGCCACAGCAAATCCTACTATGGCCATAGGGAAGGCCTCCACTGCACTCTCCTTAATGACTTCCAGGTTTGGAGCAACCGGTGATTCATATCTAAGAAAGAGAGATGTTACACATTAGATGGTGATTTCCATCTGGGAAAAGGCTTTAAAATAAAATGTATATTGTTATATTAATATTTTTCAACCCCAAAGTCTTTGCATAATTTAGAGCAATCACTTATATGCACAATATATCTGTTCCCATTGAATATGCACATTAAATCTAGTCACTTTTTATGTTGGCGATATTGTAGATCACATATTGTTAGATTCTCACCCGTTCACCATCTCCCCAACCACGACCACATCAAATCGCTCCTCGAAGTTGAATGCATAAGAGACTCCACAAGCAATAACAGTCTGTTGGGATAGATTTGCATTAAGTTTAATAGATTGTATATTGGGTAGAGTTACTCGTTGATAGAATGATGTATTTTGTCTTAATGTGGTAATTATACCTACCATGATGACTTCTATTGGTATCGGCACAGGCAGTTTGGACTTGAATCTGTCATTGATCTCCTTCACAATAAGCACCAGTAACATGATCACAATAGATGTCACCAGGTCGGCCACATTCGTGTTAGTGATTCGGCTAAAAACTTCCACCAAAGTCTGAAATCAAAGACCAAATGTTTGATATATCCACTAAAAAGTAATATGGAGCTACAGTATGTGATGATAAAAGTGCAATAAAAGAGAAGAACTTTAACTTACATATACAATGGCGAGTGGCCCGTTTATACCAGGAAAGTCCAGTCCCAACACAAACCTGAGCTGGGATACCAAAATGTGAACGGCAGCTGCAGTGGTGAATCCTGACACTAGAGTATCTGACAGATACATGACAATAAAGCCCACCTGCAGCAGCCCCATTATGAGCTAAAAAATAAGAAAAAATAAAAATTCTAATATATGTACATATAGGGGTGAAATGTGACTTGTCTTTTCGAGAATATACCTGAAATGCGCCCATGAGAAAAGTAACCGAGGAAGCAACTAGAACTCTCTGCTGTTCCAGGCTCAACCCTTCAAATCCAGTGATGTTTGCTGAAGGTCCCTCATCAGGCACCAGTCGTGTGACAACAGCGCCCACCATTAGACTCAGAATAGGAAAAGCCCCTATAACATGGTCCAATTAGAAAATGCAAGCTCAATCACTCATGTCCAAACCTTCACTTGAAATTCATTAGCCTCCTGGTATACACATATATCATGTAAATGCAGTTGACAATATATCACACACCTACTGACAGGTGTCTTGAGGTGCCCAAAAAGAAGTAGACTATTGCAGGGAAGAATGCAGTATACAGTCCATATCCCGGTGGTAAGGAGGCCAGCAAGGAAAATGCAAGTCCTGATACAAAATAATGGTGTAATTTCTTTATTTAAAAGTATTTCTTTATTACAGAAGTCTTAAAAAAAAGATTTTAGCCAATCTATGAAAAACATGCAATACCTTGTAGCACTGCTACTAGTCCAGTGCTGAGGCCTGAAACAATGTCACCCAGCAGCCATTCTTTAATGTTGTAGTTCTTCATCCATCCGATGATTGGAAGAAAGGAAAGAGCTGCGTTCTTTGCACGATTCATATCACAACTACAATGTACACCATAAAAACACAATTTGCTAAAGCTTCCTGTTTCATCATTTAGACCCAAACGTTTAGATCCATACGCTATCTCAATGACAACATGCTTGTAATAAATGACCATATTTCAGTTTATTTTAAATGCGTTATTGAAGACAGAAGGAAGACAGACGCTAAAAATGAATAAATGGTGACTAAATGAAGGGAAAGATTCTCACGTGAAGTAGTCTTTCAGATGGTGCCGTAGAGTTTTGCGGTTCCTGTTGATCCTCTCGTGCTGTTCTGCAAAGGAATCCTCTGAAAACAGAGGCCTGACCACCACGTAGTGTCTCCCGAAGGGCTGCATCCTGATTAGTTAGTTTTCAGATGCAGCTCGAGTGCTTTATATAGTCTGGTTTGTTTGATCCATCAAACATCTGTCTTATCACAGATATTGTGGGCTGTCTTTTGCGAGCATTAATCATTGAAGGATTTTATAACAATATGTTTTTTGTTTTGTCATTCTTCCTTATTTACATGCTTTTTAGAGAAGGAAACATAAAAATAGAGCTGCTGGAAAAGAATGTGAACCCACGTGGATTTGAATTATGAATTATTGCAAGGAAGTCACAACAGTAGACAGTGATTAATCTCCTCCATTTAGACTAATGAACATCACAGAGATGCTTTTAAAATCCGTTCAAGCTTTATGCAAATGAACAATACTGATATTCTCTTTTTTTTGAGGAATGGTTCAATGCTTCTTGGGAATGGTAATGTTTTCATTTGTCTCATTTGGACTCCAGGTTTCTCCACACCATTTTTAAACAACTAGTTAGCTTAGGGGTTTCACATACCTTTTCAGCTTTGCACTGTAAATGTATACTCAATGATGTACTCAATTCAGGCATTAAAACGTGCCATTGTTTGTGTATTATAGATCAAGGCAAATTTTATGACCGGTTTAAGTCCAAAGGTTCACAAATACTTTTTTTTTTCCTGCTTCTGAATTTCCTTTTGCCCGGATTTGAAATTACTCAGACTGATTAAATACGTGACGTCTATATCAAGTTTTGACTGTTTGTTTACTGAGTCAATGAATGTACATTGTTGTCGATTGCATGTACAGTATTGTGCGATATGACTCTGCAACTTCTTTTTGGTAAAATGTGATTTAACCAAATATAACTTGTTCCTGGATCGATATCCTTTGTTTGTCCAGGAACCACATTCCAATCACACAATTAAAGTTCTATAACTATAATCCTAACCTATTCCTGAAAGCAGAGAGACATTACTTGGCTATCATGTTGTTCAGCCTGTCTAAGCCTAAGATCTGATTGGTTAATATGAATGTTGTTCCATACCGGAAACTATGTTACTTCTTAAATCGGATTAAGTTACCTATTTTTACTGTCAGCATGTGGTTCTCTTTTGTTTTCATGCAACATATAATATAATTCAAATCAAGTTAAAGTCCTGTATGGCCCAATTCCAGGAAAGAGTGTTGTTTGCTGCCTCATTACTTACTACTGGTAGAATTAACAGGACTGAACTTACATTAATTGACAGTTTGACATTTCCTCAGTCTTTAATAAAAAAAAAGAATATATATATAAAAATGTTTCAGCCCTGTTGCACTGTAGTCTCTGACTTTACCCTTTCCTCTTTAATGATTTGATCTTTTTGTCATATTTCAGAAGAGGTGTAAATTAGTTACTGTACTTCAGTATCTTTTTTGCTACTTTGTACTTTTAGTATTAAGGATATTAGAAACTTTTGCTTTCTACTATATTTTTAAGTATGTTGTAATAAGGTAT
The DNA here is from genome assembly GCF_965113295.1 of Leuciscus leuciscus. Lineage (NCBI taxonomy): Eukaryota > Metazoa > Chordata > Actinopteri > Cypriniformes > Leuciscidae > Leuciscus > Leuciscus leuciscus. The sequence continues at coordinate 15,166,362 of NC_138728.1, read as the reverse complement.
CCACTGGAGGCAGGTTGAGAGATGAGAACCCAAGTGCAGTTTATTATAAAAAAATAAAAAACATTAAACAAAAACATGGCATGGCATGAAAACAAAAACCAAGGCATGAACATGAACTTGCACAACAACAGATTTACAGGAAACAATACTTGACAAAGACACATGGCAAACATGAGGGCTTAAATACACAAGACTAATGACTAGACAAGGGACACCTGTGAACAATGAAACAATGAACCAATGACAACATGACACATCAGACAAGGGAACACATGGCAGGATCACATGACTGACAAGGAAACATGACATGACAACCCAAAATCGTGACAGAATCCCCCCCTCTAAGGGCGTATCCTGACGCTCAACAAATCCAAAACACAACATAATACCAGGAGGGTGGTGGAGTGGAGGAGGTCATGGAGGAGGTCGGGAGGGATGGTGGGCCAGGCCCTTACAGGGGGACAGGACATGGCATGGCGTGGACGGGCCTGGGTCGTGGCCTGGCGTGGGCGGACCTGGCAGTGCAGGAAGCCAGGGCGGAACAGGCTGTGCTGGAGGCCTGGGCGGAACAGGCTGTGCTGGAGGCCTGGGCGGACCTGACAGTTCAGGTGGCCAAGGTGGACCAGACAGTTCAGGTGGCCAAGGTGGACCAGACAGTTCAGGTGGACATGGTGGCGCGGCCTCCATGGTCCTATCAAGGACCCTACTGACGTGACGTGACCTTCAAATGTGTGCACCGACCACACACACCATATAGCTGTGGCCATAATGGTTAGTGTAGCCATCACTGAGGACTCAGGATTAGTGGCAGCCATCTTTGCCGAGGGCTCAAGTTCAGGCGTGGGGACGGCCGTCTCTGCTGAGGGCTCAGGTTCAGGCGTGGTGGCCGTCTCTGCTGAGGGCTCAGGTTCAGGTGTGGCGGCGGCCATCTCTGCTGAGGGCTCAGGTTCAGGCGTGGCGGCGGCCGTCTCTGCTGAGGGCTCAGGTTCAGGCGTGGCGGCGGCCATCTCTGCTGAGGGCTCAGGTTCAGGCGTGGCGGCGGCCGTCTCTGCTGAGGGTTCAGGCGTGGCGGCGGCCATCTCTGCTGAGGGCTCAGGTTCAGGCGTGGCGGAGGCCATCTTGTCCAGAGACACTGGTTCAGTGGCGGCCATCTTGTCAGGAGACACTGGCTTGGCAGCGGCCATCTTGTCAGGAGACACTGGCTCGGCAGCGGCCATCTTGTCAGGAGACACTGGCTCGGCAGCGGCCATCTTGACAGGAGACACTGGCTCGGCAGCGGCCATCTTGACAGGAGACACTGGCTCGGCAGCGGCCATCTTGACAGGAGACACTGGCTCGGCAGCGGCCATCTTGACAGGAGACACTGGCTCGGCAGTGGCCATATTGACAGGAGACACTGGCTCAGCGGCAGACGTGGCGTGAACAGACTCAGACTTGGCAGGCTTGGCGTGAAGAGATTCAGGCTTGGCAGGCATGACGTGAAGTGGCTCAGGCTTAGCGGGTACTGTAGGGTTGCTGGGCTCCTCGTCCGCCAAACCCACAGTAAATGTTGAGCCACTTAATAAAAGGGCATAGTCAATATACTGGGCCAGGGAAAAATGATTTTTTCCCCCTGGCAATCGTGACCGCACCGGATCGTTCAGTCCAAACCGAAAAATGTCCTTGAGAGCCACATCATTAAATTTTACCTGGTAGCAGAGTTCACAGAAGTCCTTCACATAGGTTTCCAGGGGACGATTCCCCTGGCGTAAGTTTAGGAGTGCAACTGCTGGGTTCATTGGTGGAGGTCAAGTATTCTGTAATAAGGTATCCACTGGAGGCAAGTTGAGAGATGAGAACCCAAGTGCAGTTTATTATAAACAAAAACAAACATGAAACAAAAACATGGCATGGCAACAAAAACCAAGGCATGAACATGAACTTGCACAACAACAAATTTACAGGAAACAATACTTGACAAAGACACATGGCAAACATGAGGGCTTAAATACACAAGACTAATGACTAGACAAGGGACACCTATGAACCAATGACAACATGACACATCAGGGGCACGTTCAAGTTCAAAATGGTGCGCAACGTTTTGCTACGGTTTCCGGGTTGAACGTCATGTTTCCTGGAAACGGCGTGCACCGGTGTGCAACGGGGTTTGAGATACGTTTTCTCTTGTTTGGTGGGTGTGTCAGAACTGCAGTCCAATCAGCAGTAAAGCACGCGGTATTAAAGTGAACTCGCACAATGGGTTCAAGGAAAGTAATTTACAAATTTGTTCGATGCAGCTTGGTATACGCAACTGAGGATATTAGAAGACATGTTTGTCGTAAGTTTTATTGTAAAAATATTCATGGATTTCATCCGGTCCCTTTCCACAGGTGTATTAATCAAGCACAATGCAGTCTGCATTCATAATCTAGGTGCTTGATTTTATACACCTGTGGAAAGGGACCTGATGAAACCCATGAATAGGATATCAACATAATGATGTAGTTGTTTATATTTTTAGCTTCATTGCAAGTGTATGACATTTGGTATAGAAATAAACAGTGGTAATTAAGTGCTTTTCATAAAAATGAGAAAGAAAATACAGGTTATTAAAACAGTATGAACTACAAATAAAGTCAGTATGTGAGGCTAAATAGATGTGTTTTAGTCTGAATTAGGTAAGCTGTGGGCTTCCATTTCAGTTTCAGCAATCCCTTCACTCGATTGGGATGTTCTCTTTTGTTCTGGGCTGCAAGTGCAGTAACTGTAACATCGGGCATATTTCGTAGTATTAAACACATATTTATAACGACTTCATCAGGCTCCGAAAATTCTTCATAAAGAACACAAAGAATGGCCTTCTTAGCTGCCATAGTTGCAACTCTTGCGTCATCAGAACAGTGTGTTCAATGCATCACTGTTTCTGTTTAAAAAACGTTGTGCAACGTTTTGTCGGGGCTGAACGCAGCCCAGACAAGGGAACACATGGCAGGATCACATGACTGACAAGGAAACATGACATGACATGACACAGAAACATGACAAGAACAAACCCAAAATCGTGACATATGTACTCTTTATTCCAATACATTTGTAATGAGTAATGCAATTACTCGTTACGTTTTGCATGGCAACAAACTTTTTCTGCAGCACTTTATTTCTGTTACAAAAGAAGTGATATCTGCATTGACGGTACTATATCTTGTGCGTTTTGCCCTTACTCACCCAAACTTGTCAACAAGGCTACTTACAGGAATGTGGGTGCATTTGCAGGTAGTTGCTGAATTGTTGGTGTTTCATAGATGAGATGCAGCCGGTGATGCACGAAACCAGCACGTTCCATTGCAAGTACTGTAGGCTTTGACTTTTTAGGTTGTAATTATAGTTGACATTATTTATTTATCCATTTTATTGAAGAGACCTTTTTGATGAATGTTGCTTTACTTGTGCTCTTTTTTTTAGAACTGGATCTTAAATGAATAGTTCACCCAAAAATTCAAATGTTTCTCACCCTCAAGTTGTTCCAAACCTGTATGAGTTTCTTTCTTCTGCTGAACACAAAAGATATTTTGAAGAATGTTGGTAACCAAACAGTTCTCGGTAGCCATTGACTTCTGTAGGGTTTTTTTCTTTTTTTTTTTTCTACTATGAAAGTCAGTGGGGTCCTAGCCTGGAAATCCAGACCTAAATCTAAAAGATTAATGGTCTGGTGTTCGCTAATGAAAATCGGCCAGCTCGAGGGGCGGCACCAAGCATGCATTTGAAAATCTCACTGCACGCAATTGGATAACACTCTTACCGTATCCGGTCGGCAAAACCGCAAAAACGTCCTTCTTGCAAAGGAACGATTCGAGTGCTGTCTTCTGTTGCTCTTTTAGAGAAAAAGGCAAGTCTAACTCGTTCATTGTAGCGGCCAAAGCCGTTTCAAACAACTGGTGTTCATAGGCATCTTGCAATGTTTACTAATGACTTCGACGTCACAGCGGTGTCATCATCTGTTTAGCTTCTCTGGCCCGCCTATATCAGATAACCCGCCGTGATTGGTGCAGCTCAGATCGAGGGGCATATTTAATGAGCTCTATTGCTCGACACCAGAGTAACTCGCTGAGCAAATTCAACGTGTGCTCTCGCGAGAACTCTGGATTACCAGTGGGGTCCATCAACTGTCTGGTTACCAGCATTTTTTTAAATATCTTCTTTTGTGTTCAGCAACATTTTCTTTTTTGGGTGAACTATCCCCTTAACTGAAACTTGAGTGTCTGTAGGTGTTTAAGAGGCTGTTGTGTCGATTGCAATATTGAGATGTTTAGTTTTATTTAGACTTTAGAAAATAAAGGTGATTGCTCTCCTCGCACTGTTTCTTGTTTTCCACTGGCATGTCTCTTAGGTGTTTAGGACTATAGTGCATCTTTGAGTCTACATTCAGTGTGAGGAAAATACTGATAAAATCAGATATTCTAAGACTTTTACTCAAGTCGTATTGGAATTGGTAACTTGTAATGGAGTAATTTTTGCTATCTCTACTTTTCAGGTACTCTTTACACCTCTGTATTTGATATAAAAATTTGCTTAGTCTGTTATACTGTGACTGCATTTACTCTATAATGATTTGATATTTTTGATCATATTTGATTAAGTCATCTTCAATAGCTTATGAATTTTCCTTAATTTTAAGGTACAAATGACAAGTTGTTTTGTTATCTTGCCCTCTTCACTTCCTCAACAATAACTTCCTTTCTCGTATGGATAGTTATTCATTCACTGCTAAAAATTCGATTTATAATACATCTTACTCCAGAAAAAGTAAAACAACTTTATCTGCACATGCCTTTATTAGTTAAGGTTTGTCTCAAAACCTTTTCATTTGTTATGGTTTGTTATCAGGAAGGACGGTGTATATTTTGGAAAACATTTTTTTTATTTTAGAATAAAAATAGTGCACAAAAAAAGACAAACTATTCAAAAAGAAAAAAGTACAAAAGGCACTGATAGTGAACTGATAAGAGTGTTTGTACAACTCGTTCACCACAAATCCAATAATTTAGTGACATGACACATTGGCATAATCTAGAGCTAATTCATTCTGCATTCAGCACAGAATACAAAACTGCTACATGCTAAATCAAATTAATTCTTATATACATTGATTTTAAAGTTCTACATAGCGGAGGATTCGAGTTGATTCACTTCAGAACCTTGTCTCTGGTTTTGTGTCCGTTTCGACTTCCATTTTCATGTTCTGCAGAAAAAAAAGAGGAGTTTAACTTCAAACATCTCTTCAGAAATAATATTAAACAATGGATGAAACATTCTTTTAAATAATTTATTTAATGCTTCATTTTAACAGGTTCAATCCCAGGTGTCTGTTGGGTCACCTACTGGCATTTCTTGGATTGTCAACCCATTGGACATGCTGCTGCCATTATTGTGTTGGTATTGGAAACTTCCTGAGACCTGTTTGAGTTCAAATTAGACACACATTTTAATAATGCGTTTTTTTTAATCAAATATTAACGTTAACATTTAATATTAATATTAACATTAATTCAGATTTGAATGAACAACTGAAGCTTGTACATTTTCCTTCACCTTCTCGCTCACAGTCTTCGGTGGATGGGACTCATGAATGTAGAGAATTGCATCATGGATGGTCAAAAAGAAGATAGACGTCTTTATTTCATCATCAAAAAATTTACAGTTCTTCAGCTTCTCTATGATATACGCTGGAAATGACAAGTCAAAGGTTTGAGTTACTGTTTTATTATTACAGACCATTATGCTACATTATAATAGCCGTGACACTGCAGATAAGGGGTTACATTGTAAAATACTCTACAAATACCCTCTAGAAGGAAATAAAGTACTTACGGTCACAGCCTACTATGTAAACATCAACATCAATGCGTATAAATTCCTTTAAGGACTGTAAACAGAAGTGTTCAGATTAGAATTGAATGCATTGCACTGAGAAATACTAAGAGATTAGCAAAAATGATTAAATGTACACTTTGATTTCAGAATGACCCAGCCTTACCGCTTGGAGACCCTTGAGTGCAGATATATCTAGGAATGAGACAGCAGAGAAGTCCAGGACCAAACTGTGGATGTTCACAGGAGGAACTCGGATGTTGGCAGGAAGTTCTGCGTTCCAGTTCACCTGGATTGGAAGATCCGAATAGTCTGTGGGCTTGTCTAGATCCTCCATGTTGCCTTCATCCTCTGACTCTTCAATGGGCATTGAACATGTCGCCAGTAGTCCGTTCTATAGCCGAAAGATAGTAAAGTATAACTTTAGATAGATATCTAAATGATAAGATTAGAGTTATCATTTGAGTGTCTCAGATTAAGACATCAAAGCGGTGGATGAAAGCTACATTACATAATAACATTTACGAAGTCTTTGAGATCATTGCTATCATGTTTTAAAACTTGAGGACGTACAGATGTTAAGGTCAGCTCCCCTTTCTTTATCAGTTTCTTAATCTTCTTTAGGGCCTTGTTTCTCTTCCTCAGGATTCTCAGAGGATTAAAGCCCACCTGCATTAAAGTAAACAGGTTAGGTTGTGATAATGTCATCTGAGGTCTGGGTTATCACACTGAAACTACTGCACTCACAGCGTCCTTCAGTTTGTCTCTGAAGAAATCGATGTTTGCGAAGAAAATGGGAGATGGGATTTTGAAAATCTTGACTCCCTCTGGCTCATAGATCTGTAGGAGATTCAGAAAGAAAGAAAATTATAAGGCAAACTTTTGTTTCTTTCATTCATCTACTTCTTTTCAGATGCTCTTTAAGTTGTACATATCTTTGCCCATCATGTGCATAGACACACCAAGTAATAATAGATAATAGGGTCACATTTTATATTAGGCGTCTTTTACTAGTATGCTGACATTTAAAAAAAATGTTTTAGGTACAATGTCATTGTGTTCATGTTCTATTGCAAAAATACTTTTGCTGCTATTGAGGTGGGATACGGGTAAGGTTAGGGACGGGTTTGGTGGTATGGGTAGGTTTAAGGGGTTAAGGGGTAAGAGAAGGGTCAACAGTGTAATTATAGATGTAATTACAGAAACTAAATACAGCTGTAATTACATGCAGGTAATTACAATAAAAAAGTGATCAGTTGACTTAAAGGAACACTCCACCGTTTTTTGAAATAGGGCTTATTCACCTTCTTTCCCACATTTAGATAGGTGGGCAAATGCATTTTTGTCTCAGTGCATGCATTGTTTTAGTTTGACAGGGTCGGCGTGAGCTTAGCTTAGCATAATGAATGGAATCCTTTGTTGCCAGCTAGCATGTCCTGAATAAAAGTGATATAAAATAAAATAAAAACCTACCTAATTACTTCTTGTGGCCTGCGTATTCACAACAAGTACAAATAGCGATGCAGATTAACACTAGGCGATTTCCTAGGCAGATATTGACTTATATATTAAGGACTATATTAGGGGGAAGCACAGGCGAAGCACTGCTACTTGGGCGTGATATCTCTGCGCCAAGTAGCAGTGCTTCGCCTGTGCTTCCCCCTAATATAGTCCCAAGTCAAAATCTGCATAGGAAATCGCCTAGTGTTAATCTGCATCGCTATTTGTACTCGTTGTGAATACGCAGGCCACAAGAAGTAATTAGGTGGGGTTTTTTTTATTTTTTATATCGCTTTTACTCAGGACATGCTAGCTGGCAACAAAGGATTCCATTCATTATGCTAAGCTAAGCTAGCGCCAACCCTGTCAAACTAAAACAATGCATGCACTGAGACAAAAATGCATTTGCCCACCTATCTAAATGTGGGAAAGAAGGTGAATAAGCCCTATTTAAAAAAACGGTGGAGTGTTCCTTTAACTTAAAAAAGGTGGGGAAACCCGTTGCCTTAAAATTAAGTAAATAACCTCATGCGTAATTGAAAAATTAAGTTATGTGAACTTGACAATTCCTCATAACTTAATTTTTTCAATTATGAATGAAGTTTCTTTACTTAAAGGGTAAGTTCACCCAAAAATGAAAATTCTGTCAGTAATTACTCACCCCGATGTTGTTCCAACCACGTAAGACCTTCGTTCATCTTCGGAACACAAATTAAGATATTTTTGATGAAATCTGAGAGCTGATCACTCCTCCATAGGCTGCTAGGTGACCGAAACTTGCTGGCCCAGAAAAGTTATTAAAGAGATCGTTAATATAGTCCAAGTGACTACAGTGGCTCAATCTTAAGTATATCAAGCGACGAGAATACTTTTTGTGCGCAAAAACAAACAAAAATAACGACTTTATTCCACAATTCATTTCCTTCTCTCTGGGCCTCTAGTTGGTTCACGTAGTGTTTTAGCGCAGCGCGTCTGTGTTATATGTCACCACGTAGGCTCACTATTGGCCAACGCTGGTCATGTGTGTGATGCGTGATGACGTATAACACAGACGCGCAGCGCAATAACACTACGTGAACCAACTAGAGGCCCAGAGAGAAGGAAATGAATTGTGGAATAAAGTCGTTATTTTTGTTTGTTTTTGCGCACAAAAAGTATTCTCGTCGCTTGATATACTTAAGATTGAGCCACTGTAGTCACTTGGACTATATTAACGATCTCTTTAATAACTTTTCTGGGCCAGCAAGTTTCGGTCACCTAGCAGCCTATGGAGAAGTGATCAGCTCTCAGATTTCATCAAAAATATCTTAATTTGTGTTCCGAAGATGAACGAAGGTCTTACGCGGTTGGAACAACATGAGGGTGAGTAATTACTGACAGAATTTTCATTTTTGGGTGAACTAACCCTTTAATAATTTTAAGGCAATTAATTTTAGGTTAAGTCAACTGATCACTTTTTACAGTGTACAATGTAAAAACATAAATGATTAATTTAAATGTTAGTACATAGTACTAAAAGACACTTAATATAAAGTGGGACCAAAAATAGAAACAATGCATATTGCTTATGTTACAGAATATGGACAAAGAGGATGCATCTGTTGGCGGACCTACATTGACATAGTCCTTGCGATCTCTGTAGATATCTGTTCCTGAGATATTAGCCAGGATACTGCAGCGTGGACTGAAGGTAAGAACAGATAAATAGATTATCAAAAGTATAACTGAATAGATTATAAGTGAGAATAGATATGATAGTGATTTAGAAAAAAAACTAAACCGCATTTCTCTGTCTCCCGGTTTCACAGACAAGGCTTAAGCTTAGTCCATGCAGACTAAGATGCATGTTTTAACTGAAAGCATATCTTTAAATATGTCAATGCCATTGTTTTGTCTCAAGATGCACACCAGTAATGTTTTTTTCTAAGGCACATTTGTAAAAGCAATTTAAATCTCCTAATTGAACTAAGGCCTAATCCTGGTTAAATCTATGCCTTGTCTGTGAAACCAGTCCAATATATCTTTAAAGAAGCAATAAATATTTATACCATATTCAAATTATTTTATTTTATCCAGATGAGTGGATCTGTCAACACTTACAACTGAGCCCTGAAGACCACAGTGAGGAGCTCCAGTCCAAGACCAATGGCAAGTCCTATGTCCAGCCCCAGGAATATAGCTGCCAAACAAGTCCCCACCCAAACAATCTGGAGGACAACAACAGAGGGAAGCATTACACCGACTACAGAAATCAGAGATATGCCACTTGACTTGACAGTTCACTTCTAAGGTGATTTATTTGGGATGTTATCTCAGATAAAATACTACAAGTTTAAAAAATGGAATTCTTATTAAGAAGCTCAAATTTGAAATCTGTTTGTCTACTATTTTTTTTCTGAAATCCCTTCTTTGCATTTAGAGGGAGAGGTCAAAGGCTCTTACACAGTCAGGGCGGTCTTTCTTCCACAGGTAAGGAACTGTAACCACCTGCATCAACATCCCCTTCAGGTTCACGATCACCACTGCGCCCAACAACGACTGCAGTCACACAACACAACACACAACTACTTCAAACATTAAGCTCAAAGCTTTCTGTTATCAAAGTCAATATATGCATGTTTAAAGGATTTAAATGACCTACCTTTGGTAGAGGTTCCAGCAAAAACCCTATCCCCAAGATTACCACCAACACGATAATGGCAGAGATTAAACCAGCTATCTGAAAAGCACATTTAAAAAAGATGAGATTTATAAAGACATTTATAATGTTACAAAAGATTTATATTTCAAATAAGTGCTATTCTTTTGAACTTTATATTCATTAAAGAAAAATACTATGCAGCACAACTGTTTTTTTTAACATTGATAATAATAATAAATGTTTCTTGAGCAGCAAATCAGCATATAAAAATGATTTCTAAAGGATCATGTGACACTGAATACTGGAGTAATGATGCTGAAAATTCAGCTTTGCCATCACAGGAATAAATTACAATTTTATATACCGGTATATATTAAAACAGAAAACAATTATTTTAAATTAGAATAATATTTAAAAATGTTACTGTATTTTTGATTAAATAAATGCAGCCTTGGTGAGCATAAAAGTCTTTCAGAAACATTAACAAATCTTACCGACCCCAAACATTAGTGTGTGTGTGTAAAACAAGTGTAGGAATAGGTTATTATATTTATGTATATTTATGGTTTTGTTTATTCAATTATTTACCACATGTCTGAACTCTTTCTGAGCACTAGAGGCCAGTATTTCTCTGTGGCTGGAAAACAAATTCCCTAATTGAGATGCCACAGATGCAAAATTACCTTTTTATGTTCCAGCCAGTGAGAAAAGCTTGCAAACAGTTTAACAGAGGTTGAACATCTGATCCTTGGAGCTGTTTACCTGTGTTTTTCCTCCGGTGCTTTCTTGAACTGCACTTCTGGAGAGAGCTGTACTGGCTACCAGAGACTTGAACGATCCTCCAAAGATGTTGCTTGCCCCAAATGCAATGAGTTCCTGCGTGATTTTATGTGTCATTATATGTGTCATTATAGACGTTCTTCCACTGACTGTTTGTCTTCTCACATTTTAGTTACATTTTAATGTGTGATATTAGTCAGGGCTTACTTGATTTCCATCTATAACGTAGTCATGCTTTACAGAATAGACTTTAGCCACTGCAAAAGCCACGGCAAATCCCACAATAGCTATTGGGAAGGCCTCCACTGCTGTCATCTGGAAAACCTGCATGTCCGGAGCAATTGGGGACTCAAACCTGGACAGATGAAAATGTGTTTATTTTTCACTGCTCTGTTAGCTTTGTGTTCTGAAGCATAAACATTTGTTTTTGTTGCTGTATAATACTTATGCATAAAGAACCTTACATTTAAAAATAATTCAATTCAATTGAACTTTTAAAATGCAACATTTGGAATTTTAGCCCATGTATAAAAACTTTGAGGATATCTAAATTTGACAAGATGAGCTTTTTGCACCTATATACATTTAAAATGTATAGCCTTTCTCTTCTGGAAAATGGACCAAAAATATTGATGACTCATCCTGCACTACAATTTTTTGTCCAATCAAATATTGTCTAGAATGAGAATGCCCTGTCCCTCTATTTATAATAATAATAATTATTATTATTAATTACATTTTTAAGTCGGTATGTCTTCAGTATGTCCCGCCCACAGAAAAAAAAAAAAAACGTATTTCATGGTGTCTTGAAATCATGGCTTTATTAGTACTGTTTTAAAATATTATGTAGATTGCGATGCTTACGTGTTTGGAATTTTCCCCACCACATCCACTCCATGATTTTCGCTGAAGTTGAACGCATAGGAGACGCCACAAGCTATGATGGTCTGTTAGGAAAAGTGCTTTTATCGATTTTTTGGAATGACATTTAATATTTGCATTGAACACAAAAGATTAGATTTATGGGACTTTTGTGCTTAAAGGTATAGCGGAGGATCTTTCCAAATTTTAGATAAGACCCGCCCTCTCCACTTTTTGAAAAGTTTGATTGATTCACCAGAATGATTGACAATTAGGAGGACCAATAGTTTAGACTACCCACCAGGAAGTAAAACATCCTCCGCTATACCTTTAAGTAAGTGAATTATATGCGCCTGAGCAAATATTAACTTATACAGTATTTGGCATGATAGTTTGTTAGATATAAAAATATACTGGTTGATAATCTTTATCATGCCAGATAAAGGAATAACATTAGTAATTCCACTGTCAGGCTACAGAATAGGTAAAAGTGATAAAGGTTCACTCAACTCACCATAATTACTTCTATGGGAATGGGCACGGGTAACTTGGACTTAAATCTGTCGTTGATCTCCTTCACGCCCAACACCGTCACCATCACCACAATTGAAGTGACCAGATCATGAATATTTGTGGAAGTGATCTGGGTAAATACACTCTCAAGTGTCTGCAGATAAAACAAAGGACACAGATTGTTTTACAGGAGTAATTTTTCTCTATAGTCTACTTGTATGTTAGTTAAAATGTATGTATGTGTAATATATTCAATACACTGCAAAAAAAATATGCTCTTCCTCCGTATTTTTGTCTTGTTTTGGAGTACAAATATCTAAACTTTCTAAAAATCAAGATACATTTACTTGAAGCAAAATCACTTCAGATATTAAGTCTTGTTTTCTGAAAAAAGTTTCAAACTGAAGTGTGTTTTTGCTTAAAACAAGAACAAATATTTGCCAATGGGGGTCAGAAAAATACTTAATTCAAAGGGAAAACAAGTTTATTTGTCTTACTCCACTAGCAGATACTTTTCTTGACTTAAAGGTACAATATGTAAGAATTTTGCATTAAAATATCCCAAAATCTCAAGGCCAGTGTTATATATTTTGTTAAGTTGATTACTTACAATATCCCAAATGTTTCCAACTATTTTTAAATCGTGAGAAAATTGCGATTTTAACCAAGGAAACGGGGCGTTAGAGCAGGGGGGAGCTGGGAGTCGCCAGGCAATTGCGTCATATCCGCGTTACCCTCGGTTTCCGCTCGTACTGCGTGGAGTCCTGGACAAATGCGGAAGTTGTAGTTGTAGCGTCTATCAAGCTACAAACTTTAGCTTGTTTCTTGCAGTCGTTATGGGACACAATTATTCTTTACCGATTGCAGCTGGTTCTGTCGACAAAGCATGCTTAATTTTATATTTTCCAAATGTAGCATTCGGTAATAGTTATGTTTATGTAAGGAAAGTATTATTGCTTTAGATTTGTGTTTAGTTTATTGACATTGTTTATCACGTCTGGTGTTTATGGCCATGTAACTAAACATAGCATGTGTTATCCATAAAGATTAATCAGTATTTTGGCAAATGATGTGGGCATGTTCGAATGTACTTTTACAACAATTGTTTAGAACATGTAAAACTGCGCAGCGTTATCACAACAATGAATTCAACAAATACAGTAACATCTATGAAGTATTAAACCTTACTTTTCTTGCGGTTAATTCATTTTAATGAAATAAAAGTGTGATGAGGTTTAAGAGTCAGGAAGGAAGAAGACGCGTCGTCGTGACTGGGACTCGTACTTTATTAAAATAAAGCAAAACAAACAAAAGCCGCGCACAACGCGCATTCACTGTGGCAACCGCGACAGCACAAAACAGTTCAAAAATGAGAGCTCGGATCCACCGGTTTTCTTCCTCTGCGTCCAATTTTCTCTCCAGTCTCTCTCTCGTTCCAGCGCGGCTTATAAGCGGTCTCTCCACGCCGATCACTGCAATAAGACACAGGTGCATTTGCACTTGACCTACTTGCTCGTCTCTTTTCTCTCCCATCACAGACCGCGCTGAACCACGCCCCCCTCGCCACAAAAAGCATGTCATTAAACGCAACATTTATAAAAATAGAACTTAGCCTCATCCATGAACATGATTTTTCGATTCCCGTCTGACTGATTTACATCCACGGTGGAGTTTAAAACGACAGTTCCCATCATTCCACGCTCCTTCACATCGTCATCAAGCTACGCCGTTGTTGTTGTTTGGAATGTAGCGCCCTCTAGCGGCAAAAATTCTTGCATATTGTACCTTTAAGCATTAACATTTTTCAGAAAATAAGACAATATCTATGTCGTGTTGTTTCTCAAGTAAATGTATTTTGATTTTAAGAAGTTTTAGATATTTTTACTGGACAACAAGACAAAAAATAATGAAGAACATTTTCTGCAGTGTAATATTATATATATATCTCGTGTGTGTGTGTGTGTGGGGTGTGGGGGGGGGTGGGGTGGGGGGGGGTGGGGTGTGGGGTGGGGTGGGGTGGGGGGGGGGGTGGGGGTGGGGGGGGGGGGGAACAAAATGTCCCCACAAAGATGGTAAATTATTGTCCTTGTGCATGGGGACCTTTTTTGGCCCCTATATGAGGAAAACGGCTTATAAATCATATGATTTTTTTTTTGAAAATGTAAAAATGCAGAAAGTATTCTGTGATTGGGGGATTGGGTAGTGTAGGGGGATAGAATATACAGTTTGTACTGTATAAAAATCTGTACGTCTATGGAAAATCCCCATAAAACGTGTGTGTGTGTGTGTGTGTGTGTGTGTGTGTGTGTGTGTGTGTGTGTGTGTGTGTGTGTGTGTGTGTGTGTGTGTGTGTGTGTGTGTGTGTGTGTGTGTGTGTGTGTGTGTGTGTGTTCTTTTAATATGAACTGTGGGTTTTAGCTCTAAAGTTTTAACTAGTATTATTTTTGTATTGTTTGTTGGATTTTAAAAGTGTAGAGATAAAGCTTTTGTTATGCAAGTTAAGCAAAATGATTGTGACTGTGAGGAGCAGGAAAAGTGTCTTATGACCTACATATATAATTGCAAATGGTCCGCTGAAACCCGGCACAGTCAGTCCTAGTACAAACTTGAGCTGAGAAATCAGGATGTGAACAGCAGCTGCGGTGGTGAATCCTGATATCAGAGTATCCGACAGGTACATGACAATGAAGCCCACCTGCAGCAGACCCATACCAAGCTGGAAATAAAGAGAATGAATATAAGCATCGATGTGATTGAAAATTGCTTTTAGGTTTAATAATGAGAGGATGGCTGATGTACCTGGAATAAACCAACTAGGAAAGTGAGGGAGGCAGACACTAAGATCCTCTGTTCATCTATCGTCAGGCCCTCAAAGGCAGTGATGTTGGCAGCCGGACCGTCATCGGGCACCAGTCTGGTCACTACCGCCCCCACCATGAGACTCAATACAGGGAAAGCTCCTGGTGTGAAGAACAACACATAATGGTGAGTATATTTACAGTATATTAAATGTCATCATAGACGGTCAGAAATGATTGCCTCTTTTTGATATCTGTCTGATTAAAGTCCATCTATATATTTAGAATGTTTATTAGGCAGTGTTATTATTGTTGTTGTATTTTTGTATTTTTTGTGATTTGAGCAAAATTTATGATACAATTGTCATTCTTTTTGTTGTTTTTTGGGTGATTTGAATATGTTATTGAAACGTAATTTTGACAAATACTTTTGGAGATTTCAATCTTCCTCCTTTTAAGCTGCACTTAGCAGAAAATAGCTGGCCAGGGATGGACACCGAGTGAACTGACTTCCCTAAGAGATACTTTGGTTGAGCACAATTGTGCCAAATCTAAATTAGAGGGTACAAAACAATAACAATGAATGTTGTTATAGCATTATATTTAAAAAAGGGTTTTGCAAGAACTAGACAGATCTTGGGCCCGTTGCATAGACTTAGCCACTATGTTAAGACTTAGGCCTGGTTTCACAGACAGGGCTTAGATTAAGCCAGAATTAGGCCTTAGTTACATTTAAGTAGCTTTTATAAACGTGCCTTAGAAAAAACATTACTGGTGTGCATCCTTAGACAAAACAGTGGCATTTACATATTTTAAGATTATGTCAGTGCACGTTGCTTTCGGTTAAAACACCTCAAACATGCATTTTAGTGTGGGACTAGACTTAAAGGGATAGTTCACTTTGAAATAAAATTTTGGTATGTTTTAGCTTACCTCAAGGGCATCCAAGATGTAGGTGTCTTTTTTTCCGCAGTAGTTTCAATTTTGATATTTTTAGGTCAAACCGTTCTTGTCTGTCAGTCATATAATGCAGGTCTATGGTCACTATCTCAAAGAGCATGCACAGAGTCCAAATTAAAACAATTCCCCATCGTCCAAACGAACAGTATTTATATCGTTTTTACCTCTTGAACACAGCCACGTCCAAGTGATCTGAGGGCGCGCGCGCATCCTGCTGTGTGACGTGTGCGCAGACTGGTGCATAGATATATACACTAGATGTCGCCTTGGCTACGGTTTCTTTCCAATGAACTGCAGTAGCCAAGGCGACATCTAGTGTATATATCTATACCCGCCCGCGCTCTCAGATCACTTGGACGTGGCTGTGTTCAGGAGGTAAAAACGATATAAATACTGTTCGTTTTCTCACACAAACCGCTCGTTTCGTGTCTTAGGCCATCAATGTGTACTTACGATGGGGAATTGTTTCATTTGGACGATGGGGAATTGTTTTAATTTGGACTCTGTGCATGCTCTTTGAGATAGTGACCATAGACCTGCATTATATGACTGACAGACAAGAACGGTTTGACCTAAAAATATCAAAATTGAAACTACTGCGGAAACAAAGACACCTACATCTTGGATGCCCTTGAGGTAAGCTAAAACATACCAAAATTTTATTTCAAAGTGAACTATCCCTTTAAGCCTTGTCTGTGAAACTGGGGAATAAACTTAGCCGCTATGTTAAGTGTGACTTAAGAACTAGTTTGACCAACTAGTTAGGCAAAAGGTAATCAGCCCTAACCTTTCCAATTCAAATTAGACCCATCTTCCATTTTATGTAACTTTAAAAAATGTGATGTTGGAAAACAGAAATTAGATGACTAACTTTTAATACTAGTCTAAGCAGTTTATTCTACCGGCCACTGTCATTGACACAATGTTGCTGATCTCATTCACGTTACCTGCTCACATACTTACCCACTGAAATGTGTCTTGAGGTGCCCAGGAAAAAATAGAGGATGACTGGAAAAAAAGCAGCATACAATCCATACCAGGTAGAGATGGATGCCAGCAAACTGAAGGCTAGACCTGAGGGGAACATATTGTTAAGCAGGCTATTAAGCAAACCCTGGTAGCATAGTTATATAATATTTATCTGATATGTGGATGCCCTCTGTCAACTATTATCCCTCTTATCAACACCCCGTTTACTAAGTTCAACTTCTCTGTTGTTATTTTTTTTGAAGTGTGTGGATGACATAAGCAAAAGCAGTTCAGATTGTTTGATGGTTAGAAAGGACATGTCAGGCTCTTGATAACATACAGTAATTGAGATGAATTAAAAAAAGGAATGCACTAGCTCTATATACATATCTTAAACACGCTTCCTTTGCTCAATATATACTTTTCTGGATTATCTTTTAATGACGTTTATCATTTCACCCACGGATCGCAGATAAATGCACTTTTCACTTATTTTGACACATTTCATATCACGTCATATCCCATAAAACAACTGTGTAGACACTCACATCAGTCACAAGCAATCACTAAATCAGTCACAGACCACAGTTCATAAAGATAAACTACATTCTTACGGCCTAATATCATATTTCATCTAATATCATTAATCTATTTTTAGAGCTTATGTTGTGAACGCTCATGTTGAGTAATAAGAGCTTCATAAGATGTTACCTTGTAGGACGGCAACCAGTCCAGTGCTGACGCCAGACACAATGTCATTCAACAGCCATTCTTTGATCGGGTAGATCCTTATCCATCCAATGATAGGCAGCAGAGAAACGGCAGCGTTCTTAGCGCGTTCTGAAGTACAACTAGCAAAACAATATGCAAACACAAAGGTTGTTATTTGTCTTTTTTGCATGCAATAACATGATATTTAATACATGACACAATGATGTCATTCAAGTTATTAAAAACTATTTTTCTTTACATATTTTTCTTTTTCTCACAGCATATAAAACAGCTCACTAAAAAAGACTGACAGCTATATCTGCTATATTTTTAACATACCCTTAATGCATTAATGAACATCTGAAAATGTAGTAATAATAACAACATTCTTTTTTATTATTAATAATAATAATAATAATAATAACAACATATTTTAATAAAGTATTCATTAAAACAAAAAAGAAAAGAAAAAACCCTAAACCCGTTTTTATACATTTCTCTGCACTGCTTAATAAATGTTCAAAGTTAAGTAGTGTACTTACGTCAAGTACTGTTTAACATGGTCCAGCAATCTCTTGTGTTTCCGATAGACTTTTGCGTGTTCGTCTTCAAAGCCGTCTTCTGAGTATAGTGGTCTGTTCACCGCATACTTCTGCGTTGAGGGTCGGAGCATTGTGCGCCCGTAGAGCTGGGGGCAAAAATCCTACTGATCTGTGTGTGGTGACCAAATAAAATCAGTTCATGAATATCTGCTCCAGCTCTGGCAACCGTCAAGCTGAATCTGTCGCATTGGTTTTTATATTGGCAATCATGGAAATGATGTGTAAGATGGAGGTGTTTACACAAACGTACTATGAGTAAACATCATGCAACTACACGGTGTTTGTTGATGAGTGTATAATAGTATGTGTGTGTAACATTCACATTTAGCCTGATATCTCTAGGATAGCTGTTTCATAAATTTCCATAATTTTTGATGCTTGACTCCTTGTACATGAACATATTCATTATAATTAGGCTTTTTGTCAGCAGTTCTGTTGTCATAATCTACAGTACGGATCAGCAGCTCCATCTTTTTTTAACATTTAATCCCAGCAATAACAATATCATCAACAAAATCAATAACTTTGTTTGAAAATTTAGTTTTTACCTTTATCTTTATTATATTTTTGTTTACATCATATATAGTTTTTGCCTTCGATGTATGATTTTTGTCCATGGAATTACCACACTTAAATTAATTTACTTTATTTTCATCATCAATTTAATTTAATTTAATTAAAAAAAATAAAAAAAATTAACAGAAGAGATTTCTTTTCAAAAACATCCTTAAAGACCCCAAACTTTTGAACAATAGTGTATTTTTGCATTGTTTTAATCCTACCTGTTGTCTTAGTTCAGTGGAGTATTAAATATTCCCAGTTTGCTGTCCCCGTGTTGCTTCAAAAGTTCCGCTGGTCTATCTGAGATCATGTCCGTTTATAAATTGCTATACTTATCATGTTTGTAATTATTAACATTTATCAAGATACCTTCTTCACATTGCCAGCCACATCTCCCCTTATCCCTGACCATTGTTCTTTCTGATAACAAACTTGGCAAAAGCCATCCGCTTATCGATTTCTTCCTATCATCACCTCACCTCATATGGCAAAATCTTTTGATACTGCAAATATAATGTGCGAGCTATTCATTTGTTCTTTTTCTATTGTTTCAAAATAAAAGTAAAAAATGTGTATATCATGTATTGATATTAGAGCTTTTTATTTATATTATATATATGTATTTATTTTTATTTATATTAGTTCTGGTCTTGGATGCTGATTGGTCAAAACAGCATTTCAGTCATGCCAAACTAATTGATAATGTATCAGCTATGACGCCAAAAACACCTGTTCACTAGTTATTGTGTATATATGCTGCATCCACAGAGTGGCGTGTTATTGTTTACATGTCATATCCTGATGCCTAATGAATTCAATGCTGAATGAAAGTACAATTTGTACAGTCTGAAGGTTCATTCTTTGAACGGCAAACTTCCTGTTACCTGAATGAACTTATGCAAAATCATTCAGAAAAGAATGACAAGTATGACTCATAATTCATTGTAATTGTAATAGTCATTTAGCTTGGGGTTTTATTCTCATGTGATTCTCTGGAAAACATTGCATCATTCTTTTATAAATTCTTTTCATTCTATCCAAATTACTTCCATGTCTGCGTATAATTAGTGATGTCACATTCATATATTTATCACTATGCTATTTTTGTTGCTTCAATGGGCGGTATTCAGAACCTTTGGATGCGGGCGTCTTGTGTGTGAGTGTACACACATTTTTTTTGTGTCATTTTAATTAAAAAAGAAAATGCATGAGGTAACATACAAACCTGTTAATCACCTGTATAAAATTTGAAACACAACTAATTTGATTTAAAGGGATATTTCACCACTGGAAAGATGAATGTGTATTTAAATTGGATCATTTATGTAGTAGAAATGTGAACGTTTAGAAATTTAGAAGTTGGTGCCTTCTAGACTGAGAAAAGCCAGAAAATCTATTTTTGGCTCATGTGGATGAAAGACAACAACTCCCAGAATGCACTTGCTTCGTTGCCCTATGAGGCCACTCACAAGCCACGCCTACTGGTTACAGAGGGCAGTATCGGAAGAAATGATACAACTAGGCTACTAGTTGCCTCGAAACTGAAAAGATGGCGTTTTATCATGAGATCCCACCCCCTATGGGCGGGTTGAAAACATGCGGAACGAGCTCCTACTACTGGCTGTAGTCTCTAGCCTCTGGACAAAAAAGCCTCAGATGACGCAAAATGACGATTTTTGCGTCATCAGAGGTTTTTTTCCAGACACACAATACAGAAATCTCTCGTCTCAGGGGGACATGAGGGAGGGAAGCACGGTCATTCGAAAATACTACCGGGTTTCTACTGATACAAAGCTTAATGCTAATCGGTGAAGTATCCCTTTAATTCAAAATATTGTTAAAAAAATAAAATAATAATAATAATAATTACCTTATCATTCACATATAACATTTGATTTTCCAAAGAAATATGTAGGCTTTTACGGTATTGTTAAAATTATATATACAGAGCACCTAAAGGGGCATAGTGATGGAAAAAATATGAAATGGGAGAAAAAAATGACAATGCTTTTGTGTTCTCTCGCAAAAGTTTTGCGTTCCCTCTGCGTTTCCTCGCAAAACATTTGCAAAGTTTCTCGGGGAACGCAAACGCAAGGTTTCTCAGGGAAAATCAAATGCATTGACATAAGTTTTCCTACCATCTCATATTGTTTTTAGTGGCTCCATATTTTTATAAGTAAACCTTAATAACCCCCTTGAAGTTCCTGTGAGAAGCAAGTAAAGACTTTATATTAAAAGTACCACCTATATTAGTATCAGTATATTAACAAACCAGTTTAAATTGCTCAAATAGGTTGGTATTGCACGTAGGCTATGTTAAGCACACAAGAATCCAAAATGAATCATTTTTAATCATATAATCCAAACAAACATGCAGGAGATTTCAGGAGCAAAACAATAGAACACTAACCACATAAAACACAAAATATAACTGACAGGAAGAAACTAAAACACAAGGCCTCAACACGCAGGGGTTAACAAGGAAACTAAATGAACAACAGGTAAACTAAATCAATATAACCAACTGGCACGCACTAGGAAACTAGGTCAACATACAATAACAGGGAAGAGGAACAGAACAGAACCAAAACACAATAAAACACAACTTTTACAGGTATATTAACATTATATAACTGAATGACATAATACAGTTAGGAAATACAGTTTGTAAAATACAGTCAACAAAATATCAAGTTATACATTTTCAACCCTATTTCTTATGGATTAGTTATGTATTGTGTAAATGTTTTGTTGTTTTCATAATTTCTCCAGAAGTAAATATTTGGTCATCATGTCCTAATCAAATTCTGATTGAGAAGATCCAGCCCTTCTCTTACATCTGAACCTGCAGCTTTTATCATCAAATTAGTTTATGCCTCTGTTTTCTTCAGGTCCAGTAGCTTGCATCAGAACTGGCAGCTCTTTGATATAAGAGGTTTGAGATGTGTCAGCTACACTGAAGACTACATTTTACATGATATTCCAATGTGAGCTCAGGTACAACCACTTTTCATCAGTAAAATGATATGAGTGAAAAGATGTGCTTGATATCTTGGGTTATATTCCAGCTTGGTGATCTACATTGATATGCTTGTTGACCACACAATCTGCAAGCAGTTAAACAGGAAAAAGAATTTTTATATATATATATATATATATATATATATATATATATATATATATATATATATATATATAATATAATATATATATATATATATATATATATATATATATATATATATATATATATATATATATTTATTTATTTATTTATTTATTTAAAAAAAATATTAATATTGTGAAATGTAATTGCAATTTAAAATAACTATTTTCTATTTTGATGTATTTTAAAATGTAATTTATTCCTAATAAATAAAGCTGAATTTTCAGCATCATTACTCCAGTCTTCAGAGTCACATAATCCTTCAAAAATCATTCTAAAATGATGATTTGCTGCTCAAGAAACATTTATTGTTATTATCAATGTTGCAAACAGTTGTACTGCTTTTTTATGGATTATTTGATGACTAGAAGGTTCAAAAGAACAGCGTTTATTATACATTATACATTTATTTTCTGTCACTTTTAATCATTTTAATGCATCCTTGCTAAGTAAAAGCATTATTTCTTTCTTTTTTTTTTTCATACAGAAAAAAAGAAAAAAAATTAACGTTAGTTTATGATACAGATAAATATAATAATGCATGAGATAGTAACGTTTACATTAACATCATATATATATATATATAATACATTTTTATACTTCATATAATTTATATTGAATATACATTTTATGTGTTTGTCCTGTTTTAAATGTAATTTCTTTTGTCCTTGTATTGTTATCATTGTTTTCTATGCGTCATCATCACTGAGGGGAAACATTATTAATCAGTACACTAGATTTTTACAGCATAGACTTTACACCTCGAGCCATAATTATCAAGGAGATCACTGTGCGATCTTTGTAGATAAGGTGGCAATCCTCACCACAGTAATTAATCAATCTATTTTAACTTTCCCTGACGTTAGCCAACGACACACAATACAACATAATTGCATTAACAATTAAATAGTGATACATTTATTAGGAAAGGTGTGTTACTGACGTAGAAGCGAACTTTTGATTCTGTGATTTATGCCTAAATTATGTTTACCATTTACTGTTAATCTTTTACTGTGCATTCTCATGTTAAGTTGAATTATACTCTAATACTAATATTAAAGATCATAGAGAAGGAGACACTGAATGCGTAAACGTACCTTAGAAAGCCAGAGTCAGTCAGTCAGTGAGTAGTCAGGGATGTGTGTGTTTCAGGCACCCATGTCCTTGGGTGTTTAATGCGCTCAGTTACTGTTACCAAATGTTTAAAGTACACAAAAGACCTCCAGATAGAGCAACACAGGAATGTCAACAGAAATTAAACAAGTGCTTTTTTGTTGAGCTTGTAATTTGTTTCATCTTAGGTAAACAGCAAGGTCTATCTATCCCCTTCTGTGTATGTGTGTGGAAAATTCCGAACATTTTATAGAGATGATGGTCTAGACGGGTCCGTTTCTTTCATGCATCATGTTTAACACTGTTTAGCAAAGTTGGACGTGTGGCATTCAGCCCATGTCTGTTTGCTTTGAGGTCCGAGCAAACAGACATGTTGACAAAATTCACTTTTAGCATTTAAACTTTAATCTTTTTCTTCCAGGAAAATAGACCAACAAAAATTGATGACTTGTCCTGCACTACAAATTTTTGTCCAATCAGATGCTCTCTAGAATGAAACTGCCCTTCCCCCAATACCACTTACCTCTGACTTTCAACAGCAATTAGCAAATCATGATTCACACGGTTATGTAAAATAAAGGCTATTGGTACTTTTTTTTAAAAAGTGATGAGCCCTTCGATATGCTCCACCCCAACTTGTTTTAATAGAAAATACATCAACACAGGAAAGATTATATTTGACTCGCTCAGTTTTACATTACTCATAATGTGTCACAACCCCCCCCCCCCCCCCCCACACACACACACACACACACACACACACACACAAAAAAAGTAGATAACAGAGCTTTTTTAAGTATCTGACCACAGTGACATCCCAAGAACAAATCAGGGTTAGCAGTCTAATAAAGCACTCAGAGACACACTAAAATGTTATTTCCCAGGTGATTTATTTACAAATATTAAATGTTCTTCTGCTTTAAGATTTTAAGTGAACAGTTCTTAAAAAGAAATATGTTTGTTTTATCAAAAAAAGATAAAATTCTTCTTCTGCTGTCCATACTGATGAACAGGCCTCCACGGGATGAACATCCAGTATTGTGCTGATTGGCATTTGCCTCAAAAATAAGGCTGTAAAAATGAAAGCACTTAATGTTTTTTAACTTCAGTTATTTTGTTATTTTTCTAGTCCTCCCTGGACAAAGGTAAACGTCTCCTGACTCATTATCAGCAAATGAATAGGAAGATGATGACTGTCTTTCCCAGTGACTCTGAATACAGGGAGTTTTTTTTCTCAGTTTGAAAGTCCATGAATAGCCTAGACATGGAAGAGAAATACTTGTTTGGTGGGTTGCTGAATTGAGTTATCTGATAATATAAAAGATCTGGGATGCTCACCAAATGTTGGTTGTCATAGGTCTCAATCAGGTCCTCATCTTCAGTAAATGGAAGTGGCTCTTTGTCATCTTGCAACTGTAAAATCTTAACATATATAAACAGTGTCTTCAGAATGGCATATTAACATACTAATCATATAAATTTTACAGTATGTACACTCTATTGGGAATTTCTATATGCACAGAATACTCAGATGAGCTGCTACACATGTCAAAATGTACACTACTGTTCCAAAGTTTGAGGTTGTAAGATGTATTTATTTATTTTTTAAGTGTCTTATGCTCACCAAGGCGGCATTTATCTGATCAAAAATACAGTAAAAACTGTAATATTGTAGTAATATTGTGAAATCTTATTAGAATTTAAAATAATTCAGTTTATTTTTTTATTTTTTTATATATTTTAAAATATAATTTATTCATGAGATTGTAAAGCAACATTTTCTGCTGCTATTACTTCAGTCTTCAGCGTCACATGATTTGGTACTCAGAATTTCTTGTTATCCATGTTGAAAACAATGTTGCTGTTTGATATTTTTGTGCAAACTGCTATACATTTTTTAGCTATTTTCTGTGTGAGACTTCTGAATCATTAGCCATTATAAGTAAATAACTAGAAGAATAACAAGGTGCCGTAAATGGAGAACTATTTGCTCTACAAACCTATCATAAATTAAAATGATATGATAACATATACTATTACTGTTAATATCAAGCAGCATAAAAGTTTTTGAACAGCTGAAATAACTAGAAGAGTAACTAGAACTAGAAGAGGATGACACCGGAAGCCACGCACATTCAAGTTACAAATGCCTGCACCCTTTCTTACGTTTAAAATAAGGTGGATGAACTGACAAGGAATTTACTAGCCACCTCCCAAATTTATATTACCACCAAGTTAGGCCAGAGCCATTAGCAGCTTCATTATTAGACAATTTACACATAGAACTACTGTCATGTCAAAGAACTACTCTACACTACAACATTCCCCATGTTGCACAAAAGTATTTTTGCAGTGAGAACACTCAGTCTCCTCTCAAGCTAAACAATCAAATTAATGCTTTTAATTTTACCTTCTCAGCTAATGGATCCTGCTCATTTCCACTGGAGGTTTCCAGCTGGATGAAGAGAATGGCGTCATGGACCGAGAGGAAGAGAAGGTCTCTGGTAACCTCCTCGTCAAAGAAGGACAGGGCCTCCATTCTCCTGACAAGCTCACCTGTGACACGAGGACCCTTTAGGTTATTCACTGTTTCCAAACCTGCCATTATCAGGCTGGAGTTTGGCACAGCTTGTTTCAACATGTTGTTATAGAGCCAGGCCTTACCATCACAGCCTGCGATATAGACGCTAACCCCAATTCGTATGAATTCCTTTACGACCTGCGAAGATGGGAAATGACGAATTAGCTACTTCTTAAAGGAATACTTACAGCCATAAGGTATTTTCAATCAATCAATCAATTTTTATTTATAAAGCGCTTTACAACAACCAAAGTTGATCAAAGCGCTGGACAGAGACAAAAGGAGTGAAATACAAAACAATACAATAAAATAAAATACAACACATCTATAAAATCATTATGCTAATCAGTTGTCCATCAGGTGTCAAAGGCCGATCTAAAGAGATGGTGCTTCAGCCTGGTCTTGAACAGGGGCAGGTCCATGATGGAGCGTAATTCCAGAGGCAGAGCGTTCCAGAGTTTTGGCCCCGCTACCGCAAAGGCACGATCACCCCACTTTTTGCACCTGGACAGTGGGACCACCAGCAGATGTTGTTCAGAGGAGCGCAGGGCTCTGCTGGGCTGGTAAGGGGTCAGCATGTTACACAGATAGAGAGGTGCAAGGCCATGGATGGAGCATGGATGGAGCATGCATGGATTCTTTAAACATTTTAAAGAATGTTTTCTTCAATACAATGCGTTTCAAAACAACATTGGACCCCACTAACTTTCATTGTATGGATGGACATTTGTGTTCTGCAGAAGATAGAAAGTCATACAGCTTTGGAAAGATGTGAGGGTCACCCTCAGATTTTGGCTATGCATTATTGAAGTAAAAATGACAGCAAAGAGCAGTAAAGATAGCACACCAGTTTGAGGGACTTGGCTGCTACCACGTCCAGGAATGAGATGGCTGAGAAGTCCACAACCAGGCTGTGAATATGGACCCTGGGCACTGACACACCGACGGGCAGCTCAGACCTCCAGTCTACCTGGACCTTCACGTCTGAATCTGGCTGAGACACCCCCTTCTCCAGCTCAGGACCCTGCTGGTTTTCAAAGGCTTTGTTTTCTACTCCCAGTGAGGCCACTGGTACCAAACCATTCTGTGAAGGACATCAGATGTGGGAAAATCCAGAATGTGGTGTCAGTCAGGTCAGTGAAAATAGGCTTTAAATTGCAATGAATTGCTAAAAGTTTTAAACGTACGTGAAACGCACAGTATTGCAAATACTTTGCTGAAAGTACCTCTGTAGCTTGTAGTTTTCCCTTTTTAATGAGCTTGTGGATCTTTTTCAAAGCTTTGTTTCTTTTCTTGAACACCTGCACTGCATCAAACCCCACCTGTAAGAATCACACAAATTCTTGTCAAAGCACACCACAAACTACAAATCATGTCTTATACAGTAGTTCATTTAAGATTTTCTGAATTTAGAATTTGAGCAAAAAGTAAACTTACCTCATCTCTCAACTTTTCTTTGAAGTAATCAATATTTGCAAAATAAATAGGTGATTTGCACTTGAAAATCTTAATCCCAGGAATTTCGGCAATCTGAAAATTTTGGGAAATACCTTGTTATTTTAGATAACCATAAGCATGAATTGTAGTAAGTAATAAAACAAATTGAATTTTACATTTTTGTAGTCTTTCATGTTTTTGTAGATATCAGTGTTTGGGACATTTCCAAGGCTGGCACAGGAAGGGCTGGATTAAAACGAGAGAAACCAAGGTCTTATTAAGAATATCACAGTAATTATTCTCTAATAATTCTTGAACTTTTGTTAAATAATACAAAACAAGCATTTATATGATGCCCTTATTGTTCACAATATTTAAAATCATAGTTCGAGTTATATCATAAACATCAAGATGCACTAATTCAGATGAACAGTTGTCACATTTCTCAAGAAATATACCAAACCCCCTGAAAGAAACAAAATAAAATAAAAAACGGTTGAATTTGCTTTGTCAAATAAAAATTTGAACCTTTTTTTTTTTGTACACTGGTTGTGGTTGAGGAGAGACCTCTGGTCCCATTTTAAATCTAAAAAAGTGCTATAAAATGCTTCATTCATTCATTCATTCAGTACATTAATCTCAAACACACTTTAATGTCCTTACAACTCTGCTACTTACAACTGTGTTCTGACCACCACTGTGCCCATCTCAAACACCAGACCAGCCAGCAGGCCCACATCTAAACCCAGCACGATGGAGGCCAGGCAAGTAGCTATCCAGATGAGCTGCAGATGAATGAGGATTCACATGCACTCATCTCAGACACAGACTGCTGGTGTATAATCTCATTTTATACAAATAAACCAAAATGATTCACATGATTCAATTCGCTGATAAATATTATGACCTCAAAACACAATTAGCGTAGAGAAACTCTTGTGCACAGTCATTGTGTACTTACACAGTCTGTCCTGTTCTGTCTCCAGAGTACAGGCACTTCAGAGATCTGCATGAACATGCCCTTCAGGTTGGCTATAACAATGGCAGCTAGCACTGACTGCGGGACAGAAAGGGTTGAGTTGCATGATGTATTTTGGCTGTATTCATTTTTTTTTTGTAGTGAAAGACATTGTGAACTGTTCTTTTTTCTATTAAAACATTAGGTTCCTCTACTACACCTTCTGCAGAGGCTGAAGAAAGGGCCCAAGGGCCAAGATCACTATCATCACCATCAGAGCTGAGATGATACCAGCAACCTGCAACAATGAGAAGAGAGAACCGTTAAATCTGGGTAGTAGTACTGTATTTACACAAACACACACACACACACATACACATTTTACCTGACTCTTCCCCCCTGTGCTTTCCTGTACTGCAGTCCGTGACAGTGCAGTGCTGGCCACAAAGCTTGATAAACATCCTCCGAAAATGTTGCTGACGCCAAAAGCTATCAGCTCCTAATGGGAATAGAGGTGTAGTAAGCCAGATCGGGTGGTTTATAATCGGTCTGTATCAGTTTGTTAGAATTAAACACCAGCAATGGAGGCTTTACACTTTACCCTTTGGAACAAAGGAGAAAAAACATACAAAGAAAAATCCTACATTTGAAGACCAATCACAAATCCGTATGCAAATAAATTTAGAACTGACACCTAATTAGAATCTTTAAGGTTTTGTTTTGGTTACAGTGCTCAAAAAATTTAACTCTATGCTGCACTGCCGGGTTTAGAAATGATATCAGCCGCTGTTGGAAACTCAAATTTGTTCTATTCTGGCAGGTGAAAGTGACCTTAAAATGCCAACTCGTTCTTTCTGTCTCTCCCTCGTAATTTCTCCATCTGTGGGAGAGTGTTGGGCTGACACTTACTATTATACTTCACACTCATACAAGCACCCTTGCAAATGTACTTCCCCTGTACTGGCACATTTCATGAAAGAAACCAACCAAAGCAGTAGTTCTCAGCTGGTCTTGACACATTCAAAGCACAAACCATTTAAGTGTTATAATGTACTTTACTTTGTATGACTGTATGGTTCGTTGCATTTTATTATGTGCTTTTAGCATTGTGGACCCACTATCCATCAGACAAAAGCATATTTGCAATGTCAGAGACACATTCACACACTATTTTTGTATACCTGGTTGCCATCAACTGTGTAATCATGTTTTGCAGCATAGACTTTTGCCACTGAGACTGCAACTGCATAACCAACCACTGCTGTAGAAAAACTAGAGCCCAAAATATTCCCGATAAGTGCTATATTTGGTGGCTGTGCCGGTGCAAACCTGTGGAGAAACAACCAGACACATAGTCAGTACTTACTATAGATTCACACAACGGTTTTGTACACTGTACTTGTACTGTGAGCCTTTGTATTTATGCTGTCGTCTCTGATTGATGTAGGTAGGATGTAATAACCGTTTAATGTTATTATTGGACAAGGCTTTCAGACTGTCTGTCAGTGTCATTGTTCTGGAGATAATATTTCTGTTGAAAATCTTTACAGGGACAATAATAATAGTATGTCAATATAAAGTGACTGAATGTGCACCCAGCCCTCATCAGGAAGCAGGAAGTGCCACAGGATGTGCTCTTACCCCCTGGGGAGGCTGTGGACAATGCTGGCGCCGTACTGGGACTTCAGGTCCATCACATGAGAGATTGCAGAAGCTATCACTGTCTATCAGATCGAAAGAGTGAGAGGTAATGGCAATCATTATTAAAAAAAAAAAAAAAAAAAGATCAAATGTCCGAGAATACAGGCTTAGTCTGTGGTTTGAGACTTGTATAGGACAATTGTGGAAAAAACTGTACATACCACAATCACTTCTATGGGAATCGGCAGTGGGATTTTATGCTGAAATTTTGTGTTGATCTCTTTCACAGCCATAACAATGAAGATTGTTAGAAATCCAGCGATCAGGTCTGCAATGTTCGTTTGGTTGATGTTCCTACCTACATCAATAAGAGTCTAGATGTGGAGATTTTTTTTTATAATACAATGTAATAATAATATAATATATATATATATATATATATATATATGCAAGTTCTTTAAGCTGAGATAGGTGTGTTTGTGATATTAATAAGATATAAAAAATGTAAGAGACTTACATAAGCAAAGGAGAAGAATCCATTATGGTTGTGGGTAGGAACAGACAGGATGGTTTTAATCTGAGATATGAAGACATGAAAGGCAGCAGCAGTGGTGAAGCCGCCTACTAGTGGGTCTGAGAGATACCTGACTAGAAAGCCCACCTGCATCAGCCCCATAGCCACCTGAGAATAAGCAAAACACATTTGAGTTGCAGCACACCACCTTGATATTAAATGATAATACTGCTGTCTGATGCTTAAGAATACATTTCTACAAAAGTGCAGCTTTATCTTTATGATAAAAACCCTTCCTGCCTCCAATATGCTTGAAGTATGCAAGTATACAAATTAAATATTACAATAATGAAATGTGTAAATAGTTTATTTTAGCTGTATCACATTTTTTCATTTTGAATGTTGTGACTTTACCTGGAATAATCCAACCAACATTGTCATAGTGCAAGCCACCATGATTCTCTGGGCCTCTCTAGCCTCTACATCCACCTCCATTAATCTTTCATCTGTCACTGTCTCATTCACAGCTGTTATGTTCACTGAACGCAGAAAGTGCTCATCGGGCGCTAAGGTCAAAACTACAGAGCCCACCATCAGACAGGTGACAGGGAATGGACCTAAATGGCGTATAGAGGCAAATAAGAGAATGACAAGAAAACATTGCATACTACTCTTACTATTTATTCAGTATGCACATATTCTAAATGCATAAAATATGCTTACTACATTTGTATACATCAGTGCACACTGGTACAGAATACTGTACCAAACTTGAACTTCCATTATAAACTAACCAAAAGTAATATTATATATGTTTTCTTGAATCAATATTTAATTGAATTTATAACAATTAAGTAAAATTACAAGATGCTAACTGCATGCCATTTTTACAGAATAAAACATGCAATTTATCAAGATCACATAATGTAGTAGTAGCTACTGTGTTAAGCATTTAACGCTACGTACCGTATTGCATACTGATTTGCATTAAATGGTAAGTAGTATGCAGTAAGCAGTATAGTAATATATTTTATTTGATACCACTTGAAAGATTTATTAATAAAGACATAGACCTACCCACAGAGATGTGTCTGGATGTTCCCAGCACAAAGTATGTGAGAATTGGAAAAAACGCAGAGTAGAGTCCATAGACTGGTGCTACAGAGGCCAGCAATGCATAAGCCACACCTGTTCAACAATAGAAAGCAATTACATCTTTAAAGTAGCATCATTGCAGTATTAAGTTAATATGGTGTTTTGTTCACAGAGTCTATCTTACCTTGTAAACAGCACACTAGACCTGTGCTGACTCCAGAGACAACGTCACTGGGTAACCATTGCTTGACTGGGTATTTAGGAAGCCATTCTAGAATTGGCAGAAGCCCCTTTATCTTCTGAACAGCCCATTTATCAGTGCATCTGTGGAAAATTCAATTAATATCACAATGCAGGTGAAAACACTAGATGTGAGTTCCACATTTACTCACCCGCAAGTTCTGCTCAGCCGTTCTCGTAAACTCTGGATCTCTTGGTCTTGTCTCTCATGGACCTGGTCAAAGATGCTGTTTGAGTAGATACGGCGTGACACGAGGTAATCTTTTTCATGAAAACACTCATCCATTGTTTATCTGTAAATTCTTGTGTTGTATCTTATCTGTTAGAGAAAAAAAGCAGATTTATTAGAGTTCAGGTTCATTTGGATTTGCTGAGGGTTATGAATAAATTAGTTGATTGTAGTTTTTCTACCTACCGTCACTTGTTCATTTTATTTATTTCTTTTTGTAGGATGGCTAATCCAGATAAGCAAACACATAGAGGATCTCGTCTCTCCTGTGTCAGAACAGTCTGATCGAACAGACCAAAAGAGCCCTTCTCCCTTTCTCTGGCAGTATTGCCGTGTTCAGTAGACCAGCTCTTCTAGGTCTGCACTAAGATCACTGAACCCATTGACATTAGAAACCCTTCCAGAAATTGGGGAGGGATCCAATCTCCCACTCTGAATGAGGAGGTTTGTGTCCACCAGTCTTTCCCTCACATTTGAGAGCCGTAAGTACGAATACAATAGAAAACCTTATCTTGAAGCCTCTTATTCTTAATCAGTTGCAATATAATATCAAACAGTATTGATGGTAAATGAAACCCCACATTTATTTAAGAGTATCTGAATAAATAAATGTCTTGTCCATTGTTGTTTATACCGAAATACCTATTTGTATAAGTTGATTACGAAGTCTTACCTGTCAGTTCCAGTTTAGAGTTATGTCAAATTGAAATCCCACAGTCAAGAAACGGTGCATCTACTGTATGCCAGACGTCCACTTAAACATACATATTGTCCATGTCTATGAAGTTGGACTCTCTTAATGGGAGCAGCATCCCTTTTTTTTTTTGTATTTATAAGCTGAGTTGGGATGTGGGAGGTGTATCAGGGTTAAGCACCAAGAGGAAGCAAAAGGGAATTACATCAGCGGCACACAGCATGCATCCTGCCAAGGTTGACTGTCACTCCCAATCTTGTGTGTCTGTTACGTTAGTAAATGAGTGTGTATTTGTGATAGAAAGGGAGTGAGGGGGGTCTGGGATGTGTCAAAGGCGGGCTGGGTTCTGTGTGGCGGGGAGGGGGAGGGGGGGTACATATGTACATTTCGACCAGTGCAGATGTGATTGAACACTCAAGAGAGAACAATATGATCTACGCACGACTCGATCTGACCTTCTTAGCCTCCTTAGTTTGTACAGAATGTCTAGATATGGCCAGATCTCTCCTCAGAACATGAGCCAGCTCTTAAATTCATAGTGTCTGACAATCTGTCAGTAAGCCAGAAATGAGTCAGCTTGATAATTTGACTTAAAAGAGTTGGTTAGTGAGGACGATTTTAAGCATATAGGCATAGTACTTTTTGTAGTTTCTTAGTACACTTGTGAAAAAATTAATTCAACTTATCCCTTTTTTTTATGTTAAAAGAGTACAGTGAAAACATTACAGTAAGGCACTTAAAATAGAAGTAAATGGAGACCATTTTTAAAAGCATAAATGTGAACCTTATCATTTTATAAAAGCACTTGTATTAAATCATATAAACTTATGTATTATTTGAGCTGTAAAGATTTTTAAATAATTTTTACAGTCGTTTTAGGGTTTTATAGTTTACAGCATTGCGTTGTCGGTGTCAAAGTTGTACAATTGGATATAACTACACTGAAAAGTGTGATTTATTTGTATATTTGTATATTGTGTTTTGTTTTTTCACCATACTAAAATCATTTTTACATGCATGTTCTTTACAGTCATTTTGTAGCTTTACTTTTGGAAAAGTGAGTATTTTAACATTTATGGATTTACTTCATTGCCTCTCTATAACCCAGATTTAAGCCTTTTTAAAGAAAATGAGGAACTGAAAATCAATTTTGTGGTAGCCAACATTATGCCACAAACTCTTGTCAAATGAACCGAACTTGTACTGAACCCTTAATATTCCTTTAATGTGACTTGCTTGCTTGTTCTATATATATCACGCATTTGGCATGCATGATAAAATGAAGTTGTATTTGATGTCACCTGATGTCTGTACTTGAGACTTGGAGGAAGTGTCTGAACTATAATTTGACATGTTATTCCATCATGTCTCTCATGTCTCTCTCACTCTGCTGAATAAAACTTCACCACCTGTATAGCATTTGCACTTTAGCTGTTACTTGTTTACCTGTTTACTTTTTATTACTGCACTGTTTACCTGTTTATACTGCCACTTATCTTTGTAGACATGTCATTTGGAAAACCTGTATTACCCAACTATACATTGTACATTATTTATCTCTATTGTGTACACAGCCATACTCTACCTGCACTTGCTTCTTTGCACTTCTGGATGGATGTCAACTGCATTTCATTGGCCCTGTACCTGTACTTTGCTAAATGATAATAAAGTTGAATCGAATCGAATCGAATGTGTTGTACATGTTGATTTTGCAGTTTTTTCTTATACTACCCAATATCATAGTCTTGAAGAAGAAAAAGATCCACTTATAACTGATTTTATTTTTAAAAAGTATTGCTTAGATGGACTTAGATGAATGCTTCCTTAACACATTCCCTCTAGTGGTCTTTTAATGTACCTTTTTCTCTCTCTTTATCATGCTATAAGATCATGAGTCAAGAAAATGTTTCTAATATTTATAGAATGCGATGAATGAGCCGATATTGCAGAGTAAACTATTTAAGAACTCCCTGTATTAGCTTCTTTAAGTAGCTTTATAAGGCTGAACAAACATGCAGTAGGTTACTAACAGATTCACTCCCACCTGAGCTGCATGAGTGAACCTTGACCAGAGATAGAAGTGCATCCACTCACTACTTTCACAATTCACACCCACAGAACACTTAACTTAACCCACTCAAACGTCCTATGCAGGCCGTGGTGGGGGATTTTGGTTTTTGAATCTGTTGACAAAAAAATTAAGAAAATTACTTTGTCAAGATTTTAAGAACAGAGCCTAAACAATATTACTTTTGTCAATACTTTCCCCCCCCCCCCTCACAAGTGGATCATTGAATCATTCACTCAATTGGTTCGTTGAAAAATAGGCCTACTGAGTCGGTCATAATTTGCGTCTACAAATTTACTGAGATTTCGCACAGTGTGTAAGCGTCATTTTACTACGGATGACAAAGCAGATATATTTTATTTCGTCTCTCTACTGTGATTTTACACTATAGAGAAAAAAAAAAAAAGAAAAGAAAAAAAAAAAGACAATAACAGCCAAAATAAATTCATAGTTTTTAACCAGATTAATCACAATTCTTAAAGGGATACTCCACTTTAAAATGAAAATTCTGTCATCATATACTCACCCTCATGTTGTTTTAAACCTGTATGAATTTCTTTCTTCTGTTGAACAGAAAGGAAGATATTTAGAAGAATGTCAGTAACCAGACAGTTTCTGGTCCCATTGACTTCCATAGTATATATTTTTTCCTACTATGGAAGTCAATGGGACCAGAAACTGTCTGGTTACTGACATTCTTCTAAATATCTTCCTTTATGTTCAGCAGAAGAAAGAAATTCATACAGGTTTGAAACAACATGAGGGTGAGTATATGATGACAGAATTTTCATTTTAAAGTGGAGTATCCCTTTAATCTCCCTTTCTCTCCTGGTTGTGAACTAGATTGATTGACATGGCAAACTGAACGATGCTGGAATAATGACTGATTCGTTCTTTTCGTTTCAGTAAGATTTTCCTGTTCGTTCTCTCACTAAACTGTTCATTCAGTACAGTTAGCCTTCCTTCACAGCCCACAGCCTTTCACAGCCTTTGACTCGAATCATTACTTGTGTTATAGTTAGTCTTTGAAGGCAGTGAAGAACTTACCTCAGCGAACGAATAATATAGGCCTATTGAGTCATACGACTCTGTCACGTCTATTAGAGAACGATCTGTTCACTTAAAAGATTCATTCAAACCAAAACACCAGATGCACCAATGTTTGTTTTTTTCGTTTTGTTATAGTTTTACATCGTTCTGACGCAGTGTAGGCTACACCACATCTCAAACCGCTTCCTAAACTGTTAATATGATGTAATCATGTTGCGCTTATGTCAGTTGTAATTCGTTGCCTTTTAGCCTACTTAAGAATTTAGAGGTTTTGTTTATTGTGGTAAACTCAGTTGCACTTGCGTTTTACTGGTGGTAGACTGTCCCTCCCACCTGGTTTATTTTACTCTGTAGGCTACTCAGGTTGTGTTTTAAAATCTAACGAGCTTCCTCTTTAGACAGCATTCTAGGCATCATAGACGCGTTTCTAATCCTCCTCATAGCTGCGGTAGGGCTCAAATTGTTGCACGCGCCTGTGTTGCCCACAATGCTGCCTAGGTAGGCAGCTCACAAGGTTTTTTAACTACAGCCTACGTCTCAGTTCCGCAATTTAAAGCGGTATCTGTCTCAGAATGTGAGCAGGATGTGTCATTACTGGCGTTATGGATCTACAAAGCGAGCTGCTGAAGTCCATCTGGTACGCGTTCACGTCTCTGGATGTAGAGCAGAGCGGAAAAGTGTCCAAGTCGCAACTAAAGGTCAGACCACCTGTGCACCTTTGACTTGACTCGTGTTTCAATGTGTTGTTTGCTTTAACTCTATACACGAAAATGGCTACACTGTAAATGTTTTCAACATCTGTGATAGTTAATTCAGTGTCGTATTTTCTTATCAAGAGCTACATGAAAAGGGAACAGCAGTCCAAATAAGTCATGCCATATTATCCATCTCTCTCTCTCTCTCTCTCTCTCTCTCTCTCTCTCTCTCTCTCTCTGTCTCTCTCTCTCTCACACACACACACACACACTTACTTAGCCTACCTTCTTCTTTTTTTTTCTTTTTTTTTTTTATATATTAATGTCCCCAAAAAAGAGTTTTTGACAGGTTTTGCCCACTTTTGGGTACAAATACGTCCTCAAAATATGGGTATATATGAGTATAGGTACACAAAAACACCCTCATGCAGTTATAAATTATCTCAGATAGTCTTTAAGCTTTTTTTCTTTGTGTTATCTTTTATTTTATTTTTATGGATATTGACGGGGGAATTTAATGGCATCACTGGTCTTGAAAGTAAATACCAAAGCACGCAGTCAGCATGCAGACAGCTTTGACAGTCTTTCTCGTGTTTAAACATGTCCTGGGTCGTCCCTTTGCTTAAAATCTCAGCATAAACAGACATGTTAGAACTTGGACTAGGCATTTTCTGCAAATTTGTTCGTCTTGCGTGTAAAACTATTATTGTGCGTTATATAAAGGTCAGTTGCAGATGCTGATTGTATGTCATATCAGAACAAGGTCCCATGATCATGTCAATAACTTTTATAACCAACTCATTTCACAGCTGAACAGTGACTAACAGGTCAGGCCTTCAAAGAACTGACTTCACTTTTCTGTGACATTTTTGCAATTACTTCTTCCAAACTAGTTTCTAGGTAATTTAGGGCATGTACTGTATGAAGTCAGTTCCCCTCAAGTTCACATAGATATGCTACAAATTAACATTGAATATTTTCCACTAACAGTTGTGGAACTGTTAACTGACATTAAGTGTTCAAATGTCTTATTTTAAAAAGTAGATGTTGTTGTATATTTTGTAAACATTTTATTCATAAATATTTTCCTTTAAAATTGTGTTAATGCTGTCTTTCTTTAAAATAAATGCCATTCAGTTTGATATTTTATTGAACGCAACATTTTTTAATAGCTACATTCTTTTGGGGCCACTGTAAGATAGCTTAGTAATTTCACATTCACTTGAATAGTGTGTGGTCTTGTTTACCCATTGTGGCTACTGGCTGCCACAATGATACAAAATGCACGTGTGTGTGTGTGTGTGTGTGTGTGTGTGTGTGTGTGTGTGTGTGTGTGTGTGTGTGTGTGTGTGTGTGTGTGTGTGTGTGTGTGTGTGTGTGTGTGTGTGTGTGTGTGTGTGTGTGTGTGTGTGTGTGTGTGTGTGTGTGTGTGTGTGTGTGTGTGTGTGTGTGTGTGTGTGTGTGTGTGTGTGTGTGTGTGTGTACACCTACCTTTGGGCCCTACGAGGAAAACGGTTTATAAATCATACTTAATGATGTTTGAATAAAAATGCAAAAATGCAGAACGTTTTCTGTGAGGGTTATGTTTAGGGTTAGGGGTTAGAAAATATAATTAGCTCAGTATAAAACCATTACGCCTATGGAGAGTCTACATAATGATATAAAAACGTGTGTGTGTGTGTGTTTCTCCACCAGGTTCTCTCACACAATCTCTATACGGCGCTGAATATTCCTCACGATCCTGTGGCATTAGAGGAGCACTTTAAGGACAATAACAATGGGCCAGTGTCCAACCAGGGCTACATGCCCTACCTCAACAAATACATCCTGGCAAAGGTCTGATAACTCTCCAGAATTTTATTTACAATAAATTGAAAATGTATTTTACTACATTTACATTAAATGCAATTAGTTGAATGTAGGAATGCTTTTTGACCCAAGGTAGAGCTTTAGAACATTTTTAAATGTAATTTCATAATTCTGTTGACTTTGAAATATGGTTAAAGTGTACTGACAAGCATTTATGGTAAACAAAAAATAATTTAATTATGAAAAATTATGAATACATAATGACTTTATTAATTTGACATTATTAGTTTACTTAAGTGTGTTAAGCAATATAGTACACTTAAGTGGCCTTTTATTCCATTAATATTATATCTGCACATTCTAATACACTTTTAAGATTTAAAGAACACTACAAGTGCACATTCAGTCCAATTCTTTTTCACAGGGGTTTATCTGATCTCATGTTATTTCAAATTCATATGACACTCTTTCTGACATGAAACAAACGGAGAAAGTTTAAAGTGTTCAAAAGCCCCTTAATCGCTGCAAAAGATGCTTTCCAACAGGTTTTATTGTAGTTTTTGTCCAACTCCATTGACTTGTTTTGGATGATACAAGTCAATGGAGTTGGACAAAAACTACGATTTACGAAAGAAATTCACGGGCCAGCAGCATTTGTCCAAACTTCAATCTTAACCATTGTATTTCATCAGAAACGATCTGAAAACAGGGCTTTAAGTGTAAAATACCAAACTTGTCCTTTAAATTTAAGGGAAACTATATCTTTAAGAAAAAAGAAAAGCTTATTGCATTTTAATTTAAATGAACACTGAGCAATGTCTGTTGGCGAACAGTGTCAGGTAAAGTTTGCTTGGCTGCTAACACTGCTGTGTTCATTTACAGGCCACAGAGGGGACGTTTAATAAGGAAACCTTTGATGAGCTGTGCTGGACATTGACATCAAAGAAGAACTTCAAGCCCAGCACTCAGCAGCGCCTGTGTTCACAGAGAGACTGCTTCAAACTCTTCTGTCTGTTCAACCTGCTCTCGGAAGACCGTTACCCATTAGTCATCATTCAACCGGAGGTGAGAGTGAAAACAAGAAAGGGACAGATAGAGAGATAAGACTAGACATAGCTGCAAATCACCATGCTGAAATTATACACGCATATAACCAGACTCTGGCTGATATTAAAAATATTAATATAATAATATATAAATCTCCTGTTCACCAAAATAATACATATACCTCCAAACAGACTAACATGTTTAGAGGCTGGATGTTTTATATGTTGAAATGACACCGCCTAATGCTGGTTAGACTTTGTCCACGCTAATAAAATGCCTAGTCTTATGTTTGTGAATAGCAGCAGTTTATGATGCTTAAGTGAGAGCTAAAATAAGATTTGAGAATCTCTCATTTTACTATTCAGATAGTGTTCGAGTGGTCTGAAGCTACAGTATGGTGTTTCTTTTTTCATATGCATCTGGTTTAAGGGAGGAAGTGACACGTGGATTAAAACTTCATATAGATGTGGTGGTTTCCTGTGATAACACTAGTCTAAAGTAGATTTCTATCAAGCAACCAAATTTGAGGATATGTTGTAACTTTCATTTCTTGCTGCTTTTTATCATATCCATTTGTGTTCTCTCATCTCGTCCCATCATTTGGTTTTCTTCAACATAGAGCTAGCATGGTTTGTTTGAAATCCCTTGAAAATACATTTTATGTTCCCTCTGTATGGGTGAATCTCATGAAACCAGTCAAGATTGTCATATTTCAACACAAATTCAACAGAATAAAAGAAAAAAAAATTCTTTAACATGAAACCTTACTTTTTTTTCCCTTTTTTTTTAATATACTGATATATATATATATATATATATATATATATATATATATATATATATATATATATATAATATATATTATATTTCAGCAGTGGGAGTAATGTATTAATAATTTAATGAAAATAATAATAATGGATTTTTTAAAATTAAAGTGCCCCTATTATGTTTTTGCGAATATTCCCTTTCATGCAGTGTAATGTAGCTGTCTGTGAATGTAAACGATCTGTAAAGTTGTGAAGCCGAAAGCGCACGACAAATAAAGTTATTGTCTCTCAAAGAAGGAATCGACTCTGAACCGACTAAGAATCGACGCCATTGTCACTGTCTTTACATTGTGTACAGTCGCTGAGGACTGAGGAAGCCTCCTGAGCTGAAGTTTAGTTATGGTGATGGCCATTTTGTTTCCGACATGCGCTGTAAGCGGTAGACCAATCACAAAAGACTGGGCCATCTGGCCAATCAGAGCAGAGCAGGCTCGCGGAAAGGATGGATTTAGAGAGACTGATTCATCCAACAAATCGTTTGAGAATCATTGAAAAATGTGGTGATGTGCAATGTATGTTATGAGACTTGTGCTTGTGCTTTGGTGCTTGTAAACCTGTTGTAGGAGACCTCCGAAACATTATTAGGAATAGCATAATAGGGGCACTTTAAAATGGGGTTTATTTTCTTTATCCAGATATATAATATATGTGACCGTACATGTTTTTTTGTGAGATTCATCCATGTCCTTAACAGCTCATCTGTAGCTGATGCTAACGTGTGAACTCTGTTAATGCCTCTGTTCATTTAGTTGGAGTACCTGCTGAAGAAAATCTCCAGTACAATGAGTGTGGAGTGGGATGGGACATTATTGGAGGAATTTTTGTCCCAGAATGTTGATCTTCAGGACGGCATGTCAGTGTGGGAGTTCTTGGAACATTTGAGTGCAGGCCAGCTTTTGCATGTTGAGTCTAAGGAGTCCTTCAGTCTCGCTGTGGACGAAGTTTTCATGGAGATGTACCACAACACCATCAAGAAGGTGACTGATGCTTTGCGTGCGGCACACTAGGTTGATGCAGTATTATGAACTTGCATCTAATAATGTGAATCTTAGTAAATGAATGCAATCGTTTAAACAAACATCTGCAAACTACTGATTCTGTCTGATTCTTAGCACTGCAGCATGGTCCTTTACTTCCTGCGTTGTGTAACAGATGGTGCAACTATTTACAATGATTTTATCTCAAGTCTTTTAGTCACATTCTATCTTTTTCCTATTCACTTAATCCATCAGGGTTACTTGTTAAAGAAGGGGCACGTTCGCAGGAACTGGCAGGAGCGCTGGTTTGTTTTAAAGCCCAGTAGCCTGACGTACTTTGTCGGAGAGGACCTGAAGGAGAAGAAAGGAGAGATCCTGCTGGAGGAGAACTGTGTGGTGGAGGTAAATCAGCAAGTGTATTCCACTGTAAAATAAAGGTATCAGAACTTTCTCATGTCTCATAACTGTCATCACACTCAGACTCTCCCTGATAAAGAAGGGCGACGCTGCCTGTTCTGTGTGAAGACTTACATCAGGACCTATGAGATGAGCGCTTCAAACCTGAAACAGAGAGTAGACTGGGTACAAGGTGAGGAGCCATTATATGCAGCACTTCTGCTTTCTTGTCGAAGTGTCCTGGTTTCTTGAGGGATGATGTCACGTGTTTTGTAGCCATCCAGACGGTGTTGAGATTGAGGGCCGAGGGTAAGAGCTCTCTACATCAGGAGCTAAAATTGAGCAGGCGCAAGCAGAGAGAAACCCTTCAGAGAAGCCAGAGCAACCAGAGTAACAACAGTGAACCCATAGCAGTTGAGGCGTCGCAGCACTCCGCTTTGGAGCAGCAGGGGGAAACAGAGAGATTGGAGCAACACATCGAGAGCATCATTCAAGTAACTGATTAAATGCTATCAGATTACTCTAACCACATCTGCAGTTTATAGCATGTTTGCTGTGTGCAGTATGCAAATTTTGATAGGCCTACATTTCCTAAAATGGCACTATACAATACACTGAAGCATTGGTTTTCAACCGGGGGCCTTCAACAAATATCTAAGGGGGGCTTAAACATATTTAAATTAATAGATTTATTTTAATATATTAAAAGTGATTTAAGTAAAATGCTACAAATAAACTACAACCATTATTTTATTGAAGAACACAGTTATGGAATACAGAACATAATTCCAAAATTAATCGTGGTAATTTATTTAATATATTAAATTAAATCGCCACGTTAAATAAATCAATATATCCGTGTACAATTTTGAAAACAAGCAGCTTTGTCATAATTACATCAGAAATACCAAAAATATCTTGGTGTATGTGGAGGGAAGGGGGATCTCCGAATATTGTGTTGGTCATTGGGGTGGGGGTGGTGAAGAGTGAATATAGCACAAGGTGCGAGATGTTGTATCCCACAATGCAATGCATTTGACTTGGCCTTCCATTTCCAGTGTGTGACAAATAATCTGAAAGTAATGACATGATTATTGATTCATTATATGATTGGACCATTGAAAGATTTGTACTCAAAATTGGATTAAATAAACAAAATAACCATATTGATAACTTGACCGCAGCCGTATAATTAAAAATGCCACATGACGATCATAAACCATAACCATGCGTGTTCTGTTTCACATACCATTTAAAAAAAATAGTTGGATGTGTACAGTGTGTACTGTGCAGTATTAAGTAGTAAGTTAGTATTTAGTTCCAAGCATAGCCTGTTACTTTGTCTTAAAAACAGTTTGTTTGTTCGCCAGAAACAGAGGGAGGTGGAGGCAAAACATAAAGAGGAAGAGAAGCAGGAGCGAGAGAAACAGCAGACAGTACAGAGAGATCTGGAGAGACAGCTCGAAGAAACTAAAAAGGTGAGATGTAGAGAAAGAAAAAAAAAGTTTTTTTGCCATCCTGTTTTGTTATTGTGTTGTCACACTACATCTGCTTCTCATCACATATTTTAACACATTCATGCACTTGTATTACTGACAAATCCACATTTTCAGCTTTATTACTCCAGTCTCCAGTGTCACATGAAAAAAATCATTATAGAAATAGTCCTTTAGAAATCATTTTAATATGCTGATTTGCTGCTCAAGAAACATTTCTTATTATTATCAATGTTGAAACCAGTTGTGCTGCTTAATATTTCTCTTTTTTGGGGGGGATTCTATATCATAAATATGTATTTATTTGATATAGCAATCTTTTGTAACATTACAAATTTCTTCACTGTTCACTTTTGATTAATTTAATGCATCCTTGTTAAGTAACTCACCCCAAACTTTTGAACGGTAGTGTAAATCAGTCTT
Source organism: Leuciscus leuciscus (assembly GCF_965113295.1). NCBI lineage: Eukaryota > Metazoa > Chordata > Actinopteri > Cypriniformes > Leuciscidae > Leuciscus > Leuciscus leuciscus. The sequence goes on along the minus strand of NC_138728.1, from coordinate 15,123,160 downwards.
CAAGATGCAACAACATTATAATGTTAGAAACAGTAGTGATAAAGCTGATGGTGTTGGTGCTTGCGTAGGCCAAGGAGAGGATGACAACTACATTGACTGAGATGGAGAAAGAAGTACAGCAGCAGAAGAAGAGGATCCATGAACTAGAACTCACACAACTTAAACTGGAGGAGGCACTCGACGCTCAGATTCACGCCCGTTTAGGAGAAGACCAAGTCCGACTGGAATTAGAGAGGTACTGTAAATCTCAAATTACTTCATTTTATTCACACCATCCCCAACACATATGAAGACTGTTATATTAGGACAAGAAACACACTCTTAATTGTTTTCATTTATACCTGCAGACAGCTTGCAGAGGAGCAGAATGCCCGTTTAGCAGAAGAACGAATCCGACAGGAACTAGAGAGGTATCGCAAATCTCAAATTATTTCATTTTATTCACATTCCACACCATCGCCAACACATATGGACACTGTTGTATTAGGACAAGAAATACACTCTTAAGTGTTTTCATTTATACCTGTAGGCAGCTTGCGGAGGAGCAGAAGAAACTTGCAGAACTTCTCCTCCTCCAAAGTCAGCTGGAAACTCCTGCTTTTAGGATTCAGGATGACACTCCCACCGCAACACGTCCCATCAATCAGCAACCAGAGGAGAGCAGTCAACACAGCACAGAGGTGAGAGACAAGGCACAACTGGACTTGGTGTGAAGACCTAAAGATAGTAAAGGGACAGCGTATTTTGTAGGGTCGGGGAAATCAAAAAACCTTTTGTAGCGTTTTATATGTTGTTCCATTTATAGTGAAAGACAAGAGTTGCGTCCCAAATGACACACTATACACGTATACACTATGTACTCATGCACTATGTACTCAACCATGTAGTGTATGCATTTTATAAGGTTATTTTGTCATTCACTGTGGGAGTCTGATGCCCCTGCCCCTCCGCGACAGTTGAGAATAAAATTGAATTATTACACTTGGTTGTCACATACTACGCTACCATTAAAATTTTGGCTACCATAAAACTCTCAAGCTCAACAAGGCTGCATTTAATTAATCAATAATACAGGGAGAATAGTAATATTGTGAACTATAACAATTTAAAATAGCCATTTTACTCCAGTCTTTAGTGTCACATGATCCTTCAGAATTCATTCTAATATGCTGATTTGGTGATTAACAAACATTTATTATCAATATTATATTAGTATTATTTTTGTGGAAAACATCATTAAAAAAAAGTCAGGATTCTTTTACGAATGGAAAGTTCAGAAAAACAGAATTTATTTGAAACTAATCCACAGTAGTAAAGTAGTAAATAAGTTTCCTTGCTAAATAAAAGTTTTAATGTTTTTCCAAGAAAAAAAAAACCTTACCCTAAGCTTTTGAATAGTAGTGCATGTCATCACAGATGACGTCATACCAAATTGGATACAGAATTGTCAATAAGATTTTGACCAAATTTGGACTTTTTGTTGTATTTTTCCTTTAAACAGGCTGTTTTGCTACTGTATCTTTGTGTGTGAATGCCTTTTTATGATTGGCTAAAGTCCATGTGCCTGTGCAGTTCACATAGTATTTCAGATCAGGGCAGGTCTGAATGAGCTTCACATAAAGCCAATAGCTTTTATGATTTAACGCAAGGATTGCCTGACCGGACTGCCCCAATTCTAATTGCAGCTTGTTTAGTAGTTCATTAACAAATGGCTTTTATTGTATAAAAGGAGGCACCTATCCATGAATCGACTTCCACTGCAGTACCACCCTGCATCCAGCAACCAGAGGAGAGCAGTCAACACAACACGGAGGTGAGAGATTAGAAAAGTGTGGGACTAACTAAAAAGGGCTATTTGAGGGCTACATGAATCACACCTCAAATCATGTGCTATTACTTTAGGTGTTCAGACTTTCGAACTATTTCTATACAGAGAGAATTGATGAGTCAGTCTACTTCCACTCAGATGCTGAAACACTGGACAATTCAGCTCAACCGCCTCATGAAACCCATTGCACCAGGAGGTAAGATACAATCTCACTCAAATATTTTTATGACCCAAATAGTGTTCAGTTGTCACATAAGAATGAAATAAACAAGATACCTTCTGTTTGATCATATCTGCACAATCATAAATGGCTTTTACAATCATTGTTCTCTATTCCTCTGCTTATTCACAGACAAAGTCGAGCATCTGCCAGTAAAGACCACCTGTCCCAGACAGGGCCAGGCCCTCACTAGCACAGAGTTCATAACTAAGGTTCAAACAGGCGTCGGTCAAGAAAAAGGAAATGGTTACAGTCCATCACCACCAGAAAAAGAGGAAGAATAGGGTTCCTAAATCTGTGTTCCTACTGTATATGTATAATATTGTACATGTTTTGTGCAGCAGGCTTGCCCTGTGTGTTTAAGTTTGGCTGCAAAAGCACCTCACAGGTCATATATGTACATAGTGATTAGCTTGTTCATTATGTATTATGTAATATGCACAAAATGAATAGTAAATATAGATTTAGGCAGCAGTCAGCCAGATGCTTTTAATTCTTTAAATCAGCATTTTTGACTGTCCCATTTCAAGGCTCCCCCTGATAAACTATATTAATATTAAAACTCCAGTTTAAACATTCAATAACTGAATGTTCTTTAGTATTTACACTCAATTTAGATTATATTTCTGGTTATTTGTGATGAATTTTTTTTTTTTACTTACTAATAGCATTTTCTCAGCAATTTCTGCCTAATAAAATATTTAAGAACTTGACATAACTGGGAAAAAAATGTATATTCATTATAAAAAGATTGTATTCATCCCTCATACTGAATTTCCAATACTGTGAAAATCCTGGTTTATAAATAAAAATGCCCAAAGCCCCCCATAAACTATATTAATATTAAAATTCCAGTTTAAACATTCAATAACTGAATGTTAAGTATTTACACTCAATTTAATTTAGATGATATTTCTGGTTATTTTTAAATTTTTCTTTTTTACCTACTAATAGCATTTTCTCAGCAATTTCTGCCTAATAAAATATTTAAGAACTTGACATAACTGGGGAAAAAAATGTATGTTCATTATAAAAAGATTGTATTCATCCCTCATACTGAATTTCCAATACTGTGAAAATCCTGGTTTATAAATAAAAATGAGGGAACAAATTAAACTGAGTAATATTATGTCTGCTTATATCTTGGTTTTTTGGGGGGTTATTTTAGCTTATTTTAATGCTTGTTTTGTCTCGTTTTAAATCACGTTGAGAAGTTCAGAACCCATTGCTTTAAATTATAATACACTTCATTCACAATCAATTTTGTGTTTTTGTTACGGTGTGTAATTCTTTGTGTGGTCAGTAGAGGGGGCGCTTGTTCTGTGGTTGTTAACAAACCAAACCAATCAATAGATTTTTTTTTTCTCTCTTTCCTGCCCCTGCCTTATAGATCAGGGGACAGGATCCAAAAAGTCTTGAGAAGCCAATCAACATAATTTTTATTTTGCAAATCATGTTTTTAAAATGGACTGACCGTGTCTAAACAATTAGGACACCCCTTTTTGCTTAAAAGTGAAAAGAATCATGCAGTCTATTAATAGGTCCGTGGAGGCCAGCAAGAAAGTACAGTTGAGTTTGTGGCTTTGAGGCTTCTGTTGAGAATGAATAATGGTTCTCTCTGTTAGTTTTGGGTGGTCATCAACAGACTGACTGTAAATGATATTTTTGAAAAGTTGTGGCCGTGATTTTTCCAGATACAGATCTTTTCCCCTTATGGTTTGGAGGGTTTCTACCTGTGGGTGTAGAGATTTGAGGTTGTGACGAGAGGAATTGTCAGGTCCAGAGATCAGAAAAAAATTAAATGCAATACTTAAGCCTTTGTTTCACTACTTTTGTAATAGTTGGATGTATCCGTCTGCCATTTAACAATTTAATCTGCATATAATCTCATAATGCTCGTTTTTTTGCCAAATTTAAAAGGAAGTTCACTGAAAAGTAACTAGTCTTTGTGGAAGGCTTTAATGGAAGTTGCTACAGATTTTTATTTTTTTTTTATTTTTTATTATTGTGATATACAGTTGTAATCTAAATTATTCAACCCTCATCAAGTTTATTGGGAAATTCTGATTCTAATTCATTCTTTTTCATGATTCTTTTCAAGTGAATTCAACTGAAAATTCAACTTTTAATGACTTCTGCACTCAAAACTATTCAACCCCTTCATGGCAGGCATCTTTAGTACTTAGTAGAACACCCTTTTGCTGTTCTGATCTGCTGCAAACGAGATGTATAACCAGAAACCAGCTTCTGGCAGCGTTTCTGAGGTATCTTAGCCCATTCCACATGAGCAATGGCCTCCAGTTCAGTAATATTCTTGGGTTTGTGTGCTGCAACCGCTTCCTTCAAATCCCACCAGAGATTTTATATGGGGTTCAAGTCAGGTGACTGTGATGCCACTGTAGAATCTTCCTTGACTTCTTCTGCAACCAAGCCTTGGTGGAATTTGAGGTATACTTAGGATCATTGTCCTGTTGGAAGGTCCAATTGCACCCAAGCTTCAACTTCCTCACTGATGGCATGACATTTTCTCCTAGGATTTCCTGATACTTCATTGAATCCATCTTGCCTTCCACACGCTGCAGTTTTCCAGTGCAGAGGATGCAAAGCAGCCCCAGAGCATCACCAAGCCCCACCATACTTAACTGTAGACAGAGTGTTCTTTTCAGCATATGCTTCATTCTTCTTCCTCCAGACACACCGCTGATCCATAGGGCTGAAAAATTCCAGTTTTGTTTCATTGCTCCACAGAACAGAATCTCAAAACTTCTGTGGCTTATTTATTTGGTTTTGAGCAAATTGGAGCCGACTTTTCCTGTGCTTTTGGGTCAGTACTGGTGTAGTACGTCTTGGAGTTCTGGCATGGTTTTTCTTAACTTGCCTTCTCAGAAATCTGGATGCAGCCATTGTTAGCTTCCTTTTTCTGCCCTGTCCATGTAGTGTAACCACTGTTCCTTTAACTTTGAACTTGCGAACTATACTTCCAACGGTGTCTCTAGGAACATTGAGTCCCTTCGCTATCTTTTTGTATCCTGTTCCTTATTTGTGAAGGGCAATGATATCTTGTCTTAACTTTTTGGACCATTCTTTTGACCATTTATCTAACATGCAGTCAAACGTGACACTCAACAAACCTAGCCAATTCAGATATTACATGTGTTCTAGCTCAAGCACACCTGGTGCAACTAATGAAGCCGTTGATTAGTTGAGACAACACCTGTCTTGCAGATTTGTGCTGTTGTGAGGGATTCTATTCAGGGGGTTGAATAATTTTGAGACTGCAGAAGTTGAATTTGGGGAAAACACTTTGCAACCTTTGTTGTGTTGAGATATTTCAATTACTTTTGTTTCATTTGTTCAATACAAACAGCAGAAAGTCTGTACATTTTGCCAATAAACCTGATTTGCAATGGGGGTTGAATAATTTCAATTACAACTGTAAATCTAAGTAAAAATGTAAGGCGGGATTTGGGTTGTTGATTGGATGGGGACTGATCTGAATGCCAGCATGCAGTCGATTGTATAGAAAGGGGCAGGGTTTACACAGATTAAATGATCGGTGAAGTCTTGCATACATCACTAGAGGCCAACTTTACTTTCAATCCCAGAAACTGGGGTGGACATTTTGGTTATTTTGTTGAGACAACAGAAATTTTAGGTTGTTATCAGGACCTTAAGGCAGTGCAACTTGTGCCGCATGAGGCCCCATGGTGAATGGCCTTAGGGGGAAATGGATCCCAATTATACAGTAATCACATCATAGAGCATTATAATGTGTCTCCTGCAAGTCTGTCAATGAAAGCAATACTTCACTGCACCCAGCTGCTTCCCATGAGGAAGTGTTTTATGGGAACCATATTAGAGCAACACACATCCCCACTTCTATAATATTTCTGCAAGCGTTTAGCTGCCGTGCAAAGTGATCATTGATTTAGCACATATTTATCTGCTCAAGGACACCAGATACATTTGGAGTGGTGGAGGGGAACATTTTCGGCTGGCCCTGTAAGCCATTAAGCACAGTAGATGCTTTCAGTTGGCTTCTGTCTCTCATGATCAACGACTCTGTTTTAGGGTCTGGTAGCGGCAATACCCCATTTATGTATTAGCAGCGGGTCCACCCTTAACCCGAGGATATACGTCTGATACACAACCACCTGTAATTATATTCTTCATGCAAGACCAACTTCCTTCAGTGCATTTCCCAGGCCAGAAAAAACACGAGATGAACCACAGAATGGAAAGCCAGTGACCCAAAATACTCTGGCACTTCTGGAGATTCAAAGGGGAACTCAGGCCTTTTGTTGTTTCAGCTGGAACACTTGTCCCCACATCTTGTTTATAAAAAAAAAAATAAAAAAAACTGGAACGATTGATGTCAAAGTCCTTTGAACGTTTGATTCAGATGAATGGGTGTCAGATGGCCTGGCTTATAATGGTCCGGATGATCTCATTCTTAAAAGGGGACATCAAGAAAGTTACATCATGTAATAATGTTTAGGCATCATCACAAACATTCGGCCTGCAGATCAGATTCAATCAGCATAACCTTCACATGGTGTTTTTCAGAGGAGCACTAGTGATGGCATAAAATCAGAACTCAAAAAAATGTATTCGTATGTCTTTGGATCCATTCTCTAATGCCACAGTTTCACAGTTAATGTGCTGTTTCTTATGCCTGTCCCAGTTCTTGACCTCCTTTACTGTATGGAATAATGGAAATGGTACAGCAATGTCAAAATTGCTGTTGATTAAGTGGTCTATTAAATTAACATTCAATGAATTGTAGCAAAAATCTTTGGTAACACTTTATTTGCAGTGTCCTTGTTACATATGTTAGCAACATTAACTGTAGTTTTAACAGAAAATCAAGCATACTAATATGCAACTAACCTTCAAGCCAAATTCCTAATACTAACCCTATCTATCTATCTATCTATCTATCTATCTATCTATCTATCTATCTATCTATCTATCTATCTATCTATCTATCTATCTATCTATCTATCTATCTATCTATCTAATCTTTTTCTGAAAGCAAGTAAGTTAGGCTACTTTCACAGAGACTATAAGAGGGTTTCTCAAAGACAGTTCAGATGCTCGAATGTTTCTTTCAACTAGTTTATATACTTGAAAAGAAAATGAGCAAAAATGACAAGCGGTATTAGAATATTCACGTCGTAAATTCAATATTTTGCTGTCTTTTATTTTGAAACCTCGTGCAGCCGGTAGGCGGAAGTAAAGGTCTGTGTTTACTTGCGCGCGTGTGTGTGTTGATGGCAGCCTCCAGACAGTGACAGCATGCAGAACATAAACCGCGCGCTGTGTGAAATTGAAATAGCCACAGAAAAACTTACAAACACCCATCTTACAACTTTGCAAACTGTGACGAAAGCTTTACGGGATGAGCAGCTCAGGTATCACAAAATGAACAGAAATGTGTTGCGTTTAAGTTTGTGTTAGCAGAGAATGTTTGTTGCATACATTTCTACATGGATTATTGCTTATAATGATATACAAAACACCCTCTTAGTCTCTGTATTATCACCACAGCAACTTAAAACCACATAAACCAGTTTCTGAGACTTGCATTAATTTTGTTACTGAGTTTGTGCTGTTTTGTTTCAGGAATAGTGTTGACAGGGAGGCTCTTGGAAACCTCTATGCAGTGCTGTCAAGACTTGCTGTGGATGTTCATCATTTGACTGAGGAGATGGATTCACAAGAAGAAGAATCTCTGTGCCACAAACTCACTGCAGAGTGTTTCAGAGCGCACAGAAATGCCTGCGTGCAGTGCACTGAAAACCAGTGCTGTCTGAGGTAGTGTACAGTGGAGTCCAAAAAGTCTGATACTGCTAAAAAAGTAGGATCAATTTAGCATTTTTTAACTGTAATGCTACATATTTCATTTCAAATTAAACCAGTGGCATAACAATTTGAGTAAAAAGCGAAAATTTAACCACAATGTGATGTCTAGATAATAGTATAATAACAATAATATATTTTATTTATAGATGCCTTTCATGACACTCAGTTATATTATATTATATTATAAAGAAATAAATTTTATGTCCCCAAATTAATGACATTAGCACTCGAGCTGCATTAACTCCAATAGTTTGTGTAATACCTGGGCTGCATCCAAAATCGCATACTTCCCTATATATAGTATGCGAAAAACATTATGTGACAAAAGAACTATGTCCGAATTCACTGTACTCATAAAAGAGCAGGCAAAAAGTACCTAGGTGACCTACTTCTTCCAAGATTCTGAAGTGTGCATATGATGGACATTTTACTATCCCGTGAGGCCACGAGAGAGGATTTATCAATGACAGTGAAACGACGCAACTGACACATGAAAATGACAACATGGCAAATGTAGTATGTCCAGATTACATTTATACTACACAAATTCTTACTATATAGAACATACTTTTTTAGTGATCATGAAGTAATTACTAATTCAAAATAAGTACCTACTCGAGAGTATGCGATTTCAGACCCAGGTTTTCCAGCATGATTTGAACATCTGACCATCTATACAAAATCACATGATCAGTGCCACAAATTTGATTAGTGGCATAGAAATATTACAGAATTGCAAAGAATTTCTTCATTATGTCATAACTGTGATTTATGTTTTGTTTTTTAAGTCCTAGGTTTTCTCAAATTTTCAATGTGTTCTCAGACTTATGGACTCTGTTTATAACATCATAATCGTTATTAGTATATGAATATGCCTGTGGGTTTTATAGCAAGTAAGAAAACATTTTTATCTTCACAGAGATCTAGGCTCCATCAAACTATCTTTTGAGATTTTGGCCAAACTCCTCAAGATTTCGTCAGGAGGTTCGAATGATATTTATGATGGTGGGTTTCAAATGTTTCAGCTCCATCTAAAAGATCTTCTCAGTGAGATGGAGGGTAACGGGTAGAAAAATCAATGTACTCTCTCTCTCCTTTGGCAGCAATTCGATGTGGTATTCAGTTTCTTGGTAACATTGCTGTTGGAAACCAGCTCTGCAAAGATGACATCTGGGAGCTTGGTTTCCCGCACATCTTTTGGTGAGTTAATTTATGGTCGGATGGCCGCTGATGCATTTCTTATGATGTCAGTTAAACATGTGTTCACTGTTCGTTTAGTGATATATGCCACTGATCCACGTGCCACTTTCTTGTCATCACTTCTTATCTCCTTCAAGGGACCTTTTGGAGCTCCCAGATGAGAAAGCTGTGTCATACACGTGTATGGTGATCCACACTTGTCTGGATGAACACAAGACAGAGCTGCTAGTTAAAGACACTCAGCAGTTTAAATTGTCCCTGAAGATTATGGACTTGTGCAGGACGTTGCCTGATGTGGACTGGACGTAAGCTGTGTTTTGTTTTAAAATGTTTCCATTGAAACAAATTTGGAACAAGGTCATCTGTCATCTAGACCTATTTCATATCCTGTTTTGGTCATAATTACTCTTCTTTCAGGGTCTTTATTGCTACACAACGCTTCCTCAAGTCGTCAGAGCTTATTAAGATGATGTACACTGAAATGACCAATGAAGCAAGGTAAAATCTCTGTTATTCAAATCAATTATTGCATGAAAATGAGATGCTTATATCTAGGTCAATGCATCACAATACTGAGATTTAACTCTTGGATGATTTGAGTCAGTGTTATACTTATTTAAATTCTTTGTTACAAATTCTAGTGAGCTGCATAACTAGACAACATTTTAGTCAACAGGCTGTTCCATATAATAGGCAGCCTTTTAAATGACACATTTTTAAATAACTAAAAGGTAACATCTAATCCTTCATGGATAAGGCAATCCCAGAATGCATTGCGAGGAACTCAGCTATGGCAAATAGCTATATAAAACATAAAAATAAAAAAGTCACATTACATAATTAAAAATACACCTTTTTTTTTAGGTTAGGATGCTGCCTTAAAAGGTAATTCCCTATTTAGACAGCAAGACAGCTCACTAGGGTCTGGAACAGAGTCGGACATCACTCTTAAAGCACAGTAAAATGAGCCATAAGAATTAATGTATCTTTTTAAATAACATTATATGCAGGGCTTGACATTCACTTTTTTGCTCACTATATATATATATATATATATTATTTATTTTGATATGGACATAACAATAGCATTGGACGCACCAGATACAGTGTTTTAAGTGTTATAGCAATACTGCTAATTTGCAACACTTGTCCATAGGAGACTACATATTTCATAAAACACAACAATGCGATATACAAAACATAGTGCAAAACAGTAACAATACACATCATCAATATTCATTTCATACAGCATTACCATGTGTGCAGATTTGACTTGATTTCAGCCACCGTTTCAAACCTCTATCAAAGGTAATCATGTCTGTCTGCAGTTTTAAGTCACTGGGCAGAGAATTCCATAGTCTCGATCCATTAAAGGAGAAACTGGACTGACCAAAGGATTTAGTAAATCTTGGCACTACACAGTCACCACTGACTGAGGCTCTGGTGGACGGTCTGAGTGAGCCCTGACGTCTAATAATGAGAGCTGAAAACAGCGGCGACACATGATTGTTCAAACATTTAAAAACCAATTTCAGAGTACTGAAATGTATAAAATTTTCGAAAGTAAAAAGATTATGTCTACTAATAATGTCACAGTTATGTGATCTCATAGGTTTTCTGGCATATATCTTGACTGCCTGCTTGTACAATGAAACAGCCGGCTTGAGTGTGGACGCAGATGTTTGTGACCAGGATGTGATGCAATAAGACAGATGTGATAAAATCATTGAATGCATGTATAACATGGCGGCCTGATTAGACAGATCCCTCCTGATAAAACGAAAACAATTCAAATTGGACTTGACCTTTTTACAAACATATTTGACTTGACTTTGAAATTTAAGGTTGTTGTCAAGAATAATTCCCAGATATTTGGTCTCTTTTACTTCTTGAATAGTTTCATTATTTATGCTTACTTCAAATATTCTGTCAGAGGGTCTTGTTTTAACTGTGAAGCAGACAGCAACAGTTTTCTTCACGTTTAAAGTTAAATGGGATGACTCTAACCATTTAGAGATGTCTACTAGGGCAAGTGTCAACTGCTGTGCTGCCAGAGCTGATGTTTTTGCAGATAGATGGATAACTGTATCATCTGCGTACAACTGGCAGTTGGCACCCTTGCAGCTATCAGGGAGGTCATTGATGTACATTGTGAACAACAGTGGCCCCAGTACAGATCCCTGAGGAACCCCCATGTTATTAGGGCAAAGAGCTGACATCACCCCATTAACCTTAACGCACTGTTGCCTTCCTTCCAGATATGATTGCAACCAGGCCAGAGAACTAGGTGACATTTTAAATTGCTGGAGTTTATTAATTAGCACCTTGTGATCCACCGTATCAAAGGCCTTTTTTAGGTCTAGAAATACAGCACCAACTACCTGCCCTTTGTCTAGAGGCCCCTTAATTTTCTCTATCAAATAACAGTTAGCTGTTTCGGTGCTGTATTTGCGCCTAAAACCAAACTGTTGTGGATGCAGCAGCTGGTTTGACTCAAGATGTTCAATGAGTTGTTCAGCAATTACCTTCTCTAAGATTTTGGACACGACAGGTAGAATTGCAATAGGCCTGTAATTGTTGGGTGTATCCTTTCCTTCTGACTTGTGGATGGGTGTTATTACAGCGGGCTTCCAGCACTTTGGGAATGTATTTGATCGAATAGAGAGATTAACTAAATATGTAATTGGTTGTAGCAGACTGTCCTGATGTTTTTTAATCAAGGTCATGCTTAAATTATGGATGTCTTTTGCCGCGGAGTTGTTCATATTTGTGATTATCTTTTTAACTTTATCAGGAGAGACCTCTTGGATTTTAAACATGCCTACGTTAACTAAGCTAAAATCTTCAACACATGTCACCCTATTTTTAAATTTATTTGCTAATTCCTGCACAGAGTCAATAAAATAATTATTAAAAACATTTGCCATTGATTCATTGTTATTGACAAGAGTGCCGTCCACTTTGATGGACTCTATTATGTTGTGCTTTTTCTTTGCAGGGTTGGTTAAATTGTTAATATGTTGCCATAATTTAAAACTACTGCCATTGGCCTCTTCTATTTTTTTAGTAAAAAAGTTGGTTTTGGCTTTACGCAAATTGCTTATGACTTGACTAGCCACTGTGGCTAATGGTTTACCAAAGTTACTAGCCACTTAGCATTTTCACTGGCCACAATTTTGACATCAATACCATGGGGAAGAACTGCCAGATAGATATTTAATATTATCTCATAATTTGGCAGCAGGTATACCTGCTGTCACTTTAAGACCTGACACACAGACCCATTATACTGTTACACGTGCATTTTCTTTCTCAACTCTTTACGTTCACTTAAAACATATGTAAATACTTACCAAGACCAGCATTTTGACATTATTTTGTGTGTATTTGACTGTTTAGGCGCAATAAGCAGTGTAAAAGAACTAAATTTAGTTCTGAGAGGCGGCTGTATGTGCGGGCACTTTGGGTGTAAACACAAAATCTGCAGGAATAAGAAAAAATATGCGTAATGCGCGCAATCCCATGCCGAAATTCAAGCCTTGTAGCACCAATAATATTAATCCAGAGCAAATGAAACGAGTGAGAGAGGGGAGGCGGGTTTGTGTGTTAACTCACTGTCGGAGAGATGAGAGAGAGAGAGAGAAAACGCAGCTGGTATCGTGTATCTGTCCTGTGAAAAAAAATTGTATTAGATATTTAAGTATCGATATGTATCGAAAAATCTATATTTTTGACAATACTACATTGCACTTAGTTTATTAATTCAGATGGCTTTTTAATAGACTAAACTTGAAAAATGTATATATTATATATAAAATTCAACCCGCCAACGTGGCTAGTTGGAGGCATTTGACGGGTGTTAATGTCAAGCCCTGATTATATGTGTTAATATTTTGTGTATGTAATTGAATGCTAACAGGCTCACACTATTGGAGCTGATATTAGCACAGCTTAGTGTTGTTGAGGAGGAGAAGGACTGTTTACTGCCTCTGAGTGTTGCTGAGTTCCTGGCTTCCTGCTTCACTCATCACTGCAGAGCTGTTCTCACTCTGAGCTCTGAATCATCAGATGACCAGGTCGGTTTTTTTCTGCTATGCCCATACTGCACCTCTTCATGTTAGTAATGTATGTAATACTAAAGAGTATTGGGATCATATCGGATCACGGTCAATATTATGCATGTTTTTATCAGTAGATATTGGATATTTATTGTCTTGAGATTGGATAGCTTATTGTGGGAGTCTCTTTTTCATTTCATATTGGTACTGATTATTGTTTTTAGCATGTTAAATTGTTTTAGTAGTATAGTATAGATTGCTAATATCTGCCATTTATTGAATAAAGGCCACAACATGAAAATAGTTAGTTAACATAGTTTAACCCACCATTAAAATTTTTGGGATCAGTAAGATTTTTATTTTAAGAAATTACTGGTAATTCTTTTATTCAGGAAGGGCATATTACGTTTATCAAAATTGATTGTAAATACATTTATAAGTTTACCAAAAATTGTATTTCAAATAACTGCTGTTCTTTTGAACTTTCTATTCTTCTAAGAATGCTGAAAAAGAAAGTGTATCACGGTCTCCTCAAAAATATTATGTGTTTGTTTTATGTTGTAATAATTTTTAAATGTTTTTATTGTATTTTTTATCAAGTAAATACTGCCTAAGAACTGTAATAAATAAATAAATAAGCATAAGAGACTTTTTCCAAAAATCTTACTGACCCCAAACTGTAGTGTACACTTTACAGATGATATACTAAGCCTAGTATTTGTTTTGCATTTGCAGGCGGCTATGGTCGTCATCAGGCTTTTAGACATCCTTTGCGAGATCACCTCTGACTGCAAAGAGTTTATGGCCCTGCAGGATCACTCTGGCTTTCTGAGCACAACAGTCGGTAAATGCGGAGTACTGGCGTAATGCTTTTGCTTTTGTTGGAGATAAAAATCCTAATGCATTCTTAATGTGAATACACAAGCCTTTGCCATAAAATGAAGATGCAAAATATTTGTTTTGGTAACTGCATACTCGCTTTAAAAAAGTCTCTTGTCTTGAAATGTTGCTGAGCTCACTATCCCTCATACTGTTCGTTTCGCAGATGATAAACTTAACTGAAAAATTTACCACACACCCCTATACGCTTTTCCCACCTTTCACATTTAAAACACAAAGCAGCCATTCCTGTGGGGTGCTGTATGAAACCGACACCTCCGACAGGTCACAGCTCACTGAAGACAGACACAATCTACATTCTTCACAGACTCTCCTGTCATCCGTACAGCTCTGATGTCACACCTTAAGCATGGGAGTTATGCCAGCATGCATTCTCTCTCTCTCTCTCTCTCTCTCTCTCTCTCTCTCTCTGTATATATATATATATATATATATATATATATATATATATATATATATATATATATATATTCATATTCATATTCTTTTATGTAATGTGTAAATTCTCCTTATATCTTCCTGTCGTTCCCAGATCTCTTGAAAGATGTCCACTTACTGGGCAAAACCAGTAAAAATGTGTTCACTGCAGCACATGATTTCTGCTTGACGAGGCCAGGGGGCGCCGACACCCACCCTGCCATCAGTTTCAAAGCTCATCTCATTCGGCTCATTGGTAACCTGTGTTACGGCCACATTGTCAACCAGGACAAGGTACTGCACATAGTTCCTGGAAGTTATTGTATATATTTGTGTATGTTTATGGTGTGTGTATATATGTATGTACGGACGTACTATATATGTGTATATATATATATACATTTTTTTTGTGTATATATATTCTTAGAAAAATAAAAAAGATATACCGTAATTTTTATAATATAAAAATATATAATGCTTTTTTGAGAGAGGGCTCGAGACTTGTAATATTTTGCCTGACTCCACCTTGCTTGCAATTCATCAATAAAACAGAACTGATTGATAGGTAAGAAAAACTGAAATAGTCAATGTGATTGCCAAAGGAAGGAAGTATTTAGCAAAAATCTTGGAAATCATCTTTAAAACTTCCCCTCCTGCGATTTCTATGACTCGTTGGAATGTGAAGGAATGTGTTGGCAATGAGTGATGAAACTAACGCCATAGAGCTTGCAGCCAAGTCCAGTAATGCTCTGATCAACGGACGGCACAACCCAGTCGTGGTAAACACATTAACAATACTGTGGTTTAGAGCCTTGCGCGCTGTCCATCAACCCAGGCCTGGGCTTTTTTGTTTGTGGAAGCTCCCTCCTTGAAAACTAATCAGGGGATTAACGCTGGTAGATAAAGGCTTGAGAACCAATCTGAATTTCATGCTTGTATCATCTAATTTCTTCCCCAAATCTCTTTACACTTTGTTCCCCTTCTCCTTTTTTTCTTTTAAATGAATTCCCTTGTAAGCAGCCTCCTGCCATGGAGGGATTTTCATCCTTTCAGGTCTGTCCCCTTCAATCAGCACAGAGGAGAACCTAGTACCGGCCTTCCTAAATAGGGTCAAAGCACACAACTGGGAGTTCAAAGGTCAAAAAACAATAGCCAGTCTCCCCCAGCCTCACTTTTTGACCAAAACTTTGCTCAAACCCTATCCTTTTGCTACTTTCGAATGGGTTGTTCGCACAGAACGCGTTTTTTTTGTCGCGTCTCGCACTCGACACAATGTTCTAAAAACGTGATGCTCAAGTTAAAAAAAGTTTAACTTTTAATAATCGTGTCCATAGACTGTATTACACTCTTTTACATTTTTTATTTACTGCCTTGCGTCACATTTGTGTGAATGTCCCCTAAGATAGCATGGTCTTTGCTATGGAACCTCGTAAATCTGAACTTTTTGGAGCCTCTTAATATGGACGGCTCAATGTAAAAAGCAGCTCCCCACATGCCACGCAATAGCACTTTTCGCACAAAACACGCTTGAGACGAGACTCTCGATTGATTTCAACAGAGTTTGCCATTATCATGTTACTAATGCTAATGGCATGCACAAATATTGGATAAAATAATGAATTTTAATTCAAAAACTGAACTATTGTTATTGGAATGTTGCTATATTTAATTTTAGTGTTTGCTAAAAGGTGTCTTGGGTAGATGTACAGTTGAGTTTTAAACCAGCATTTGCGTCAGAAGCACCAATGCCTTAAAATGCTGCCTCTGCAATAGTGTACTACATGTGAGGATAGCCAAACAAAACTAATTCTGTGGCCGAAGCGTACAGTTACATAAGTTTCCCTTCGTTTTATTGCTAGTACTACTTTCTCAATCAAACACCATGATAGTCATTAACAGCAGAAAATTGTCAGGGCTCAATGGCTTGTGTCTCCTCTTTCTTATTCAGTTTTTTTTTTTATGAACCAAGGTGGTTAAAGGGCAACCGCTGTAGCTCTTGGGTTACGATACGGACTCAGGGTAATGTACGGTATAGTTATAAACTGCATGTGACGAAAACCAGCGCAAACCCGTATGACTGCGCCAAACCAGAGCTTAACCGCATGGACTTTCCTCCATGGAAAGTAATTGTTTTCTGACCAGTCTGGCTCACGATGCCCCTGTTAAAGACCATTTTCCTTTTCTTTTTTTTTATATTTGTCTCCTATAGGTAAGAGAACTGGACGGTATAGCTCTCATTCTGGACAACTGCAGCATTGACAGCAACAACCCCTGTATCCTTGGTTGTGACTCACTTCACTTGTTTTTTATTCACTCTGTGCTTTTGCGGTGTGTTTAATGAGCGTTTTCTGGTAACATCCGCCGCAAAAAATGCAAAGATATTGCTATCTAAAGTGTGAATAGCATTGTAATAGCCCTTAAATTCCATTACTAATGGAGGTTTTACCACACTATTTGATGTTTGAATGATGGGTGGCTTGTTCAGAGTTGAAAATGCAGTTTAAATGTTATTAGAGAAAAACCAGCGCCTTGCCGAATGGTTTCAAGTCCCTCCACCTAGCAACGTCCCCTGCAGAGAGGTGGAACCATTGAGCTGACTCATGGTCATTTTGTATCCCTCACTCATCAGTTTTCTTGTGTGAAATATCTAGTCATAATAGTTTATGAAGCTAAATGTAGGTATTGCATATATGAGTAATTTTGTGGTGTTGACAGAAGTCAGTTTTATAAATGTGCAACACTTTCTGGAAAACTTGATTGAAATCCTGGGTGGAAAATCACCACTTGAATGAAATGAAGTGACATTTTGTATTTTTATAGTGTTGACCTGCATCCTGCCAACTCTGTTCCATATGAAACGGTTCATTGATAACACGACAATCTGATGTATTGCAGCTGTGTTTCCAAAGGCTCCTTGACTGATGCTGGCGCTGTTGTGTAAAAAAAAAAAAACGCTTTCATTCTCTAGCGATCACTGCCGGTCTGTATTAGAGAAAGCAGGGCACAATGCCAGCTGTTCTTTCACTAGGGGATGAGCCACTAAGCTGAGCTTGTGTCCTCCCGGATGCTGCTTCCTGACTGCTTCAGGAAGTGGTCATTCTTGCTTAATGTTTAGCGTTGTTGCTGGACCTGGTGATGCTAGCTTCACTTCTGGTATGGCCAAAATATTTATAAATGGTCAAGTAAGTTCACCGTAAAATTCACATGGACCTATGCTTGTATTTTGTAGGTCTCAGGACCCATATGGTGGTATCACTGTTGTATTGGAAAAGAACAAATATGATACTGATATATCATGCATCTCTTTCCCTTTGACATTAATTCAGGAGTGATGTGCTATTACTATTCTATGTGATCAGATTTGCATCCCAGTGGCTATAAAACTGGTGAAGAATCTTTTCGAATTATGTTGAAGTTGGGACCTGAGCCATATCTAGAGACCAGAAAATCATGGAGGGTTGGTATTTTTGGGCTTGAGCCAGTATGAAAGCAATAAGAACACCCCGACAACCTCATAGCAACATATTAAAACTATTAAAAAACACCTTAGAGACCTCATAGCAACATCATGCCCACAGCCCCCTTGCAGAGAGAGTTTGCACGGGAGCGTACCACTTGCGATTTTCATCCAAAAATATAAAATCTAGTTTTTGTTCTTGATTAAATGTTTGATATAATAACTTTCCTTAATTTTCCTGCCAGTCATAAGCCAGTGGGCCGTGTTTGCCATCCGGAACATCCTGGATCACAACCTAGAGAATCAGAAGCTCATACAAAGCCTTCGGAGACAAGGTGTGGCAGATGACACAATGCTCAGGGACATGGGCCTCAGAGTGGAAGAAAGGGATGGCAATCTGCTCCTCAGGTCCCTAAAGAAGGACCCATAGTTGATTAAGTGGAGCTGGGAGAATGCTATCCCGGGACTCCCATCCCCACACCCCTTAACTATGCTATATTACACTCTGGAGATGGCTTAAAACGCCCACACTGGGGTCATTAAATATCCAATCAGTAGTTGGGAGCATAAGGGGGTGGTCTGGGCTTTGTGTTCTCCACACAAGAGGAAATCAATCAGAGGAGCTTATCTGAGAGAACTCATGCTGATGTCTGTGATGCATTTAGTGGTCTTTGATTCCAACCCCCCCAAAGTGGGATTCAAATCCTATGAAACAAGGAGAACCGTGTCTTCCTGGCTTTTCAGCCACTAAAGAGACTCTGGTGACCAACAGGGAGTAGAGGTTAATCCCTAATTCACTGCATTTTATAGAGACCAGGCCGCCTCTTGATCTGTACACATAAAGTTCGCCTCTGAATAGCCGTGAGACTCGGATCCTTCTTTTTGAAAGCTCTCTCAAGTTTTTGTGCTTAAAAATTGGGTTTGTTTACAAAGCCATCCTATTTTAACAATTCCACTTTTGTCAGGACAAGCTTCACATGTAGTTTGGATGGACAATACGATATGGTAGGATTGTCTATTTAACACTTTAATTTAGTGCAATTATTGTAGTAAAATAAAAATGACGCAATTACTTGTGTGTACATTCCGTAATATGGTAATTTCTAATCAATGAAGAAATTCCACCCTCATGTTTATGCGAGTCTGCAGTCAGTGCAACCTCACCTCCTACTACAAGCAACATGCCTCGACAAACCACGCTTACTGAGAGCATGCAACACAGAGAAGTGTTCAAAAACAGCTAGATCAGTTTTGGGAGAAAAAATTACAACATTTATTTTAACAGTATTTATTCAAAAGATTGGGTTTGATAATAAGTTTTAATGTTTTTGAAAATTAGTCTCTTATGCTCACCAAGGCTGCATTAATTTGATCAAAAATACAGTAAATTATTGCAATTTAAAATGACTATATTGTATTTTAATATATTTAAACGTAATTTATTCCTCTGATCATGCTCAAAACATTTTTTTTTATTAATATCAATGTTGAAAAGAGTTGTGCTGCTTAATATGTAAAAAAAAAAAAAAAATTGTGTAGGCTATGTAAAAATGTTTACTGTCAAAATAGATTTTCATTTCTATATTCATTTAAAAAAATGCAGTATTCATTAAACATTTTTTACCATAAACTTGAATTATTAACAAGTGGATATATACAGTAGGATATACTATTGTATACACTCACCGGCCACTTTATTAGGTACACCCTTTCAAAGACTATTTAACGCAAATATCTAATCAGCCAATCACAGGGCAGCAACTTGATGCTTTTAGGCATGTACTGTAGACACGGTCAAAACAATCTGCTGAAGTTCAAACTGAGCATCAGAATTGGGAAGAAAGTTGGTTTAAGTGACTTTGAACATGGCGTGATTTATTGGTACCAGACGGATTGGTCAGAGAATTTCAGAAACTGCTTATTTTCACACACAACCATCTTTAGGGTTTACAGAGAATGGTCTGAAAAAGAGAAAGTATCCAGTAAGCAGCAGTTCTGCAGGTGAAAATGCCTTGTTGAAGCCAGAGGAGAATGGCCAGACTGGTTCGAGCTGATAGAAAGGCAACAGTCACTCAAATAACCACTTGTTACAACCAAGGTATGCAGAAAAGTAACTCTGAACGCACAACACATAGAACTTTGAAGCAGATGGGCTACAGCAGCAGAAGAGACAAAGGTGCCACTCCTGTCAACTAAGAACAGGAAACTGATGCTAAAAGTCGCACGGGCTCACCAAAATTGGACAATAGAAGATTGTAAAAACTTTGCCTGGTCTGATGAGTCTCATTTTCTGCTGCGACATTCATGAAAGCATGGCTCCATTTTGCCTTGTATCAACAGTTCAGGCATCTGGTGGTGGAATGGTGTGTGGGATATTTTCTTGGCAAACTTTGGGCCCCTTAGTAACAATTGAGCATTGTTTAAACGCCACAGCCTACCTGTATATTGTTGCTGACCATGTCCTTCCCTTTATGACCACAGTGTACCCATTTTCTGATGGCTACTTTCAGCAGGATAATGTGCCATATCACAAAGCTCAAATCATCTCAAACTGGTTTCTTGAACATGACAATGAGTTCACTGTACTCAAATGGCCTCCACAGTCACCAGATCTCAATCCAATAGAGCACCTTTGGGATGTGGTGGAACGGGAGATTGGCTTTATGGATTTGCAGCCGACAAATCTACAGCAACTGCGTGATGCTATCATGTCAATATGGATGAAAATCTCAGAGGAATGTTTCCAGCACCTTGTTAAATCTATGCCATGAAGAATTAAGGCAGTTCTGAAGGCAAAAGGGGGTCCAACCCGGTACTAGGAAGGCGTACCTAATAAAGTGGCCGATACAGGAAAAAAGCTGCTTTTATATTTTAGGAAGAGGGTCCTTAGAATCTTATTGATTGTGATGTATGTTTATTTTCTAGGCTATTCTACATGGGACACCAGTGCTCAGTTTTTTCTCTCTTGGTCCATCCCACACCACTCTTTTTTTTGCTCTTGTAGCTATCTAGTTCTCGTCCCAAGTGAATCAGACCAGAAGTATTAGCTTGCAGAATCATATCTCGCCCCATCCTGTCCTGGAATGAGCTGAGTGGTCCACACACACACCCCCGTAGCTTTAATACCCCTCAATGGAGGCCTCTACTCTCCCCACAACACCCTGTTTTTTCTGCCTCATATTTTTTAATGACAAAATGTTTGTGCGAAACAATCGGGTTGACTTTTCTCTCAATCCGGGGTATAGTGTTGGGAGCTTACACGGTTCCGGTAACCAGCAGTTCAGACAGCTAACAAAACAGGTCCTATTTACTTCTGCTCCGGTGGCTGCCTGCAATGCTTTTCACACACAGGAAAAAGACCAGAGGGGCAGAGAGCATACGGCGGGTGAATGAATGAGCCAGGTCGGATGCCTATTCAAACCCAGGCGGGAGCAGCTCTGTGTCGCTCGGAGATCAGCGTTTCGCAGTATCTACACCACACGACTGCGAGCTACTCCGTGCATCTGGGAAGAAACTTTACCCAGGGTCCTGCGAGTCGATCAAGCAAGAGGTTGACATGCGTTTAGCAACATTTTGCTTAGTAATAAGCATGAATTTAAATGAAAACAGTTGAATGCGTTTGATCCAAACTGTTTGATTTATTTATTAATCTAGTGATTTTACTGTGCATCTCTTCAAAAAAAAAAATATATATAAATACAACCAGGCTACAAAAAGATGAGATGGTTTCATATCAAACTTGAGAAGGCAATTAAGGGGAGCTAAGGAAAAATAAAAATCATAATAATAAAAACATTTTACATAATTAAACCAGGACAAAAAAAATGTAGATCTCCAATTAAACAATAAAAATATGACAAGGAAAATAGTATTAATAATTACTCTGAATATACCTGACATAAAGTGCCATATTCTCTACATAAAAAAATATATTTTAACAAATTTGCCAGCCATATAACTCGTATAAACAATTTAGATAAAAAAAAAAAATGTTGCTACTCAAAATATTTCCAGTGACCTTTTAACCATTTTTAGATCCATAGCTGTATGGTCCATTGGCTCAGGCGGAATATAACTAGACCTTGTGCACGCCGGACCAGTGATGTGGAATCCCATGTCTCTGGCATTCGTGGGAATGGTCAGTCACTCAAATGGTGGTGGGTCACATTGCAGTTCTATGAAGTATCTGAAAGCTCTCTCTCTTATGTTCCCACACATGGTTAGACACACACAAATTTGAAGACAAAACAATGCAGCATACATGGCCGAGTCTTGATATGACTAAGGAAGCTTCTCTCCAAAAAAAAAAAAAAGTTTTCCATTTTCATAAAGCCGACAGTATGCGTCACAACCACCAGTGCAGCAATTGCCAACGTATTCACCGAAATGATGGTTTCCCAAGTGTGCAGACCACTTTACTATCGATCAACTGCAAAAGAAATGCAGGGTTAAAGAAGCTCTTTTTACATAAACAATGTCCTGTATTGTTTCGGGTTGAATTTTGGAAGCAACAGATCAGTAGCAATGATATTAGAAGTTCAAACCTCTGTATACCATTATGAGACAACTACAGTATGAACAATTTCAGTCTTTTTCTCCAAACAGAAGGAAAAAATGAATTTTTTCAGTGTTCAAACAGATACAGTACAGTGTGAACGTTTTAATCTTTCCAGCGTTTCCAGAGTTGCAGCAAGTCTTTCCTCTTGAGCTCCCATAGGGATTCAACTGGTGGGACATTTTACATGTCTTTTACAAGTTGTCTTCGTAATAAGCTTTCTTTAATTTGAAAAGAAAAAAAAAGTCACTTTTGTTGGCAGTTTAGACTGTCCGATTTTGAGTCTATATCAAGTCAGGACAGGCCTCAGGTGACCTTCCTGAAGTCTGAGCATCTGAGAACTACGAAAGCCTTGCACTGCATTTGTAGCGTCCACATGTTTGAATGAAATCACAAAACAGTCGGTCTGAAGTCAGTGCATTTTCCTCTAAAGTTCCAGGATCTTCATTATCCATCCCCATCTCCCTCGGCAATGGCCTTTCTCGCATAAAGACTGCCTGATGTGCAAAACGAAGCCGTGTATATGTTCGACACTTCCATTTTTCTTTCAAACACTTCCTGTTTCTCTCCATAGGCTTCTTTCCTTTCTCGTCTTTTCAACTCTTCCGCTCGCTCATTTACAGGTGAACACCTCCGTCTTTTCGCTGCAGGTGTTGCACTTAACGAAGCAGCACCACTGGAACTTGCAGTTGCACTGCCAAACGCGCGTGTACTGATGGGTGTTGTGGCCTCGGCCGCAGCACATCAGGTTGCAGCCGTCCGTGTGAGGGGACGTGTGGTTACACAGGCGCCCTCTCGTTCCCGTGCTCCCCGTCGCAGTGTCTTCCTCGCAATAATTGGGTGAACGCTCCAAGTAAACCAAGTCTGTGTCAGTGGGCTTTATGTACCCACGGGATTGCTTGAGGCGCAAGAAGGAGGGTTGGCGAAAACGTGTGGCTCTCACAGCCTCCACCTCAACCGCAGTGTTATAACGCTCCTTAAGTACGTAGCCAATCTCTCTGAATTTCGGCAAAGTCGTCCAGCAGGTTTTTGTGGTACATGAGCCGGAGACGCCATGACACTTACATTCCAGCTTCATCCTTTCCTCTAGAACCTGCAGCAGGAGAAAAAAAAACTGTTACTGTTACCTGGCATATGAAGCACAATCCTTCGTTTATCTTTTGAATTCTAAATGAGAGGTAATGTAAATTAAATTGTATTTTATTAATTTTATTTTAACTTTACTATATATATAAATAAATCTGCATTTTATTTGCTGGTAAAACTCACATAGTCTTTTACAATAGGCATGACTTCATCAGAGGCCTCTGAATCTGTGGTGCGAGTGAATTTGTGCAGCTGACGGGTAAGGGAAATTCTTGACATTTTATTTTGACTGTTTTCAGCAATTTGGACCAAAAGCCATTATTCAATACGTCCTGAGCAATGTCTCAATGTGCGATGCCAGATATATGTCAAAACTGAGAGGAAAAAATATGTTTTAGCCAAATCATACCCTGTAATTTTCTCTACCTTCCGAAGGGCCACATCAAAGAACGAGAGAAATGTCCATAATTCTCAAGTCCCCATTTATGTATATGGTTACATTTGAGTTAAAAGCAGAACTATTTGGCTGTTTGATGTGTTACTGATATGTTCAACAGACAGACGTACGTGATAGTTGACATTTACCCGTTTAGTTCAATGTTAATATTCCCCTTCAGTGAGAGGGATTTGAGATTCAGTAGTAATGTTCCTATGTTTTTTTTCCCACTAACTCTTTAATCCCTCTTTCTAAAAGCAGTGTATCACTATTCATGGTTAAATGAAGTAAATCACATGAAAACATGACAATTCTTTAATTTAAATATACAGGGGTTGGACACTGAAACTGTAACACCTGGTTTTAGACCACAATAATTTATTATTATGGTGTAGGGCCTCCTTTTGTGGCCTATACAGCATCAATTTGCCTTGGGAATGACAGACACAAGTCCTGCAGAGTGGGATTTTGAGCCATTCCTCTTCCAGAACAGTGTCCAGGTCACTATGTGATGCTGGTGAAGGAAAAGGATGATTTCTGACTTGCTCCTCCAAACTACTCCAAAGTGGCTCAAAAATATTAAGATCTGTTGAATGTGCAGGCCATAGGAGATGTTCACCTTCACTTTCATGTTCATCAAACCATTCTGTCACAAGTCTTGCAATGTGTATTTGTGCATTATCATGCTGATACACGGCACCCCCTTCAGGGAACAATGTTTGAACCATTAGGTGCACATGGTCTTACAGAATGGTTCGGTAGTCCTTGGCAGTGACGCACCCATCAAGCACAGTAGGGAATGCCATAATATTTCAGCCCAAACCATAACTAATCCACCCCCGTGCTTCACTCTGGGCAGAAACAGTCCGGGTGTCACGCTTCTTTGGGGTTTTTCTCCACACCGTAACTCCTACGGATGTGGGAAAGACAGTAAAGGTGAACTCATCAGAGAACAATACATGTTTCACATTGTCCACAGCCCAAGATTTGTGCTGTTGGCACAAATGAAACTGATATTTGGCATTCGCACGAGTGCCCAAAGGTTTGGCTATAGGAACCCGACCCTGAATATTGACTCTGTGGAGCTCCTGACAAACAGTTTTGGTGGAAACAGGAAAGTCGAGGTATGCATTTAATTCTGCAGTGAGTTGGGCAGTTGTGGTTTTATATTTTTTGGATACAATCCGGGTTAGTACCAGGACATCCCTTTCAGAAAGCTTCCTCTTGCGTCAACAGTTACTCCTGTTGGATGTGGTTCATCCAACATGGTGGTTTGCCGACATTACCCTGGACACCATAGCACTCGATACACCACAAAGACTTGCTGTCCTGGTCACAGATGAGCCAGCGAGACACGCACCAACAATTTGTCCTCTTTCGAACTCTGTCTCTTATTATGCTGTGTGGATTGCAATATTTTATGTACAGCTGTGCTGTTGCTCTGCTAATTCAAACTTCCCACTCTGCTCTTACTGATGTAAAATCAGTGAAGATTGGCCACCAGGCTGTGCATAAATAGGCATGAAATCTCCAACACTATATTGGCCAGTGTGTCAGTTTCATTGTCCAACCCCTGTATATTTACATATAGTTTATACAACTCGCTTTCTTTCATACCTTTCTTCCTGCTTCGTTATTGTGCAGGTTCATTAGTCTCCTCGCATTTTTTTTAATCTCTCTGGCATCCACGAAGCGTCTGGAGAACTCCACTCCATATTTCAAGTCTGCCGAACAGCCTCCCCATTTCCAGCCCTCCTCCTGGTCGTGATAGCCCTGCTTTTCTCTGTCACAGCCGCAGTGGCTCAGGTTGCCCTGACTACATGCTGCTGTCACAGAGTGGGCAACACCTGCTGCCGTGATGGCGTAGGTAAATGCAGCCTCCTTGCTACCTAGGAAGAAAAGAGTAGAACCTCTGAGATGATTTGACACCACTGACATCCCAAAGTTCATGCTAGTGAGTTTCTTATTGTTTGAGTGCATCTTTGTTTGATTTACTACTCAACATTGTAGCTACTGCATCTACCAGCAGGGTCTAACTTCCAATGCGAAGCAGACACAACACACCTGACTGTCATTTTATCCCTAAGAAATGATTAACTGGTTCTTGTTTGTTTGATCAGTGATGAAGCTAAACTCTGCTGGGAGGTTAATCTCCAGGAGCAGGATTGAGCACTCCTGATCTCAAGAATGATGTAAGGAGACTAAACTGACCCCTGCTGGTCGGCCTTTATGAAAAAACCACTGAGGTTAGTAGGAATAGACTGACCGCCACAAAGATCTCTATACTGTTGTCTGTTTGTATGGAGACCATTTTTACATTGATAAACGGCCGGATTTAAGAGTTTTAATTATAAATAAAATGTTGCATTGGTTTTTCCCCATATGGAAGAGTTGGGGTGATTGTTCAAATGGATTTCTGAACTGTTTAGGTGTGTAGCTTATGACTTCACGTAGATCTTTGCATTTATATTTACCTTTCTTAAAACACATAAGTTGCTTATGTTTTAGTGTAACAGAAAGGCTGTATTTTTTATCATTCCCTTTGCATTGTAGATAGTTTCTAAAAAAAATTTTTTTTTACATTTGAGGTTAAGAACGCCTGTATACAACATTTGCAAATGTAATTTAAAATGTACTATATCCAGACTTTTCATTTTACTCTACTGAAACATCAAAACAAAACAAGGAATCATTATATATATATATATATATATATATATATATATATATATATATATATATATTTATATATTTATTTATTTAGTTAGTTAGTTAGTTAGTTAGTTAGTTAGTTAGTTAGTTAGTTGTTTTTTCCCTAAAAACTCCTTGGTCATCATACATGGATGTCCATTTATTTTGGTCATTCCGTTTACTTTGTACATGGGCTTCATATTGCGAAGAGCTGAAGTATGGTCATTACGCTTATAATTATAATTATAGTCATGGTCTTATTGCCAGACTTCAGATGAAGACTAATCATCAAGTCTGCCAAAAATACTGCAATATAATAGTATTCACCGATTTACATTTACAGTATGCGTGAGAAATAAATATGAAATTGCTGTTGTCCTTTTTTAGGATAATATCCCTCATCAAGATATGCTGGCATTGAATCTTGTAAAAGAAGCAGTGATTGCCCTCTCCATCTTACAAAATGGAAAGAGACCATTAGCGTTGTGGTTCTTCTCATACCTAAAGCTGACGGCCTATAACTTGACTGAGCACAGGATTTTCCTTTATCCAGCCAAGAGCCTGAATCTGAATGTTACGAAGACATTGGATAATTTGACAAGTAATGCGTGCCTGGACCTACTGGTGAATTTTAACTACCATTATTGTGATATATTTTGTGGGAAAACTCAAATCGCATTTCAGTGAAGTCCACAATGGCTATTAAATAACCAACAGTTTATGCTAAATTGCCCGTTCGTACATTCGATTTTGAGAGATACGAAATTCAATGGAAAAGAATTTTGAAAGATATTATTTCCTGTAGGTACAGTACAGTGCACCCTGCTTCTTAAATGTTAAAGTCCCCCGTGGTAAAAATCAAGCTTTTAATGTTGTTTATATGTCTATGTGGTGTTTTTAATATGCCTTATGAATTTGTACATGGTTTGTCTTAAAGTGCCCCTATTATGCTATTTTAAAGTTTCCTAATGTTGTTTTGGAGTCTCCTACAGCAGGTTTGCATGCATCAAAGGTCAAAAAACTGTTTCATTTTCTCATAATATACATTTGCACATCACCACATTTTCAATGATTCTCAAATGACTCGTCAGATGAATCAATCTCTCTAAATCCCTCCTTTCCGCGAGCTACTCTGCTCTGATTGGCCAGACAGATCAGTCTGTTGTGATTGGTCTACCGCGTACAGCGCGCGTGTCGAAAACAAAAACGCCCATTACCATAACAACGTCAGCTCTGCTTGTCCTGAGGCTTCCTACACCGGAAACGAAACACAGTATTTTACCATATCAATCCGAGCGCGAGTCCGATGATGAAACACTGGAAGAACTAGTTATTCAACCCGAACCTCCATCGCAAGGACGACTCGAGCAGGACGTTTCTCAGTGATACACTACTCAGTTTGAGGTACATTATGAGATGTTGCAACTGTAATTCCTCACCATAAGCATTAACAAGTGCCGATTATTTTACTTGTACTTATTTACTTATCGAGTATTATTCTAATTTATTGCGGTGAACATGTAGAAACTGTATCAATAACAGTGCAAATATTAGTCGACTAAGCCGAGTATTTATGTAACATAAACGTTGATAAAACAAATCTCGCTCCATGCTTAATCTTTCCTCAAAGTAGTGAGAACGACAGACAATCTGCATTAATAGACACAGTTTTAGGTAATAGTGGCCCACAACTGATTAGCAGAAGTATTTGAGTAAGACATTAATAATGTGAGTTAACCAGTTAGCAGGAGACCTACACAATATAAAACTCAAAACGAAGTGTTTTGAACACCATCTTTCAAGAGCAAGCGTTTTGCAAATCCTGCATTGAACTCCGAGATTTTAGAAGCAGTCGTCAGTAAAATAAAGGAACTGCAAAAGTTTAGGATTATACTGCTGTGGTATTGTGGTAAAGATGAATTTTAAACACTGATTCTTCACATGCTCGTGCTTGGGCAGTGAAAAAAACTGGCTTTACCTTCACATTGTAGAGCACAGCGTCTTCTTGACATGATGCTATCCAGTATCCACAGGAATCAGCTGCCAGTTTGAGGTTCAAGTTTTCCCTGGTGTCTGCGCGCGCAATAAGTGGGCGGGCAATATGCTAATGTATCGTCTTGACGTCACAACGAAACGGCTTATGACTCGTTTGAAAAACGATTAATTCATTGACTCAGAGTCGACTCTTACTTTTGAAAGACAATAACTTTATATACGGTGCACTTTCAGGTTTAAAACTTTGCAGGATGTTTTCATTCACTTAGAGCTATGTTACACACTACATGAAAGGTCATTTTCAAAAATCCATAATAGGGGCACTTTAAGTCTATACCATTGCTGAGTATTTTCTCCTTAAAACTGCAGTGAATCAAAAGTCTCAAAAATGTGGTTTGAAATCACTGGTGTTTCTGATGTCACAAACTACCTTGTAACCAAATCACGTCAACGTATGATCATCAAGGAGTGGATCTCTGAGCTGGTGTGAGTGAGTGAGTGGAGGTGGGGCTAATTTGCATATTCATAGAACAGCGTATACTAAATGAGGCAAGGGAGTAGAGTTACATTCAAGCTATTTTAATGCGTGAATACCTTTTTTTCAAGGGAAAAAAACTTTTAAATATGTCATTTTGGTGATCAAAGATGAGTTTTAAGGGATAAAATTATTGACTACAGGGGGACTTTAAATATTTTAGTTAATTCGGTTATGCTTTGAGCTGCCAGTTAAAATCAGTGCAGAAAATGTGTAAATAGTCTGCAGGATTTCAAACAGGTCTCCATAATTGCATATGAAAAACTCTTAGAAACTCCAATTTCCTGCTAGAGTTATCCAATAAAATGACTTTTCTTTAGGTCTCAAAAAAAAATGTGCACAAAAGAACAAAAAAAAGCTTCATAGGACCCACAAACGCACAGTGTAGAGCTCACCACAACAGAGAAACATACATTTCCTTGAACAAAAGAAATAAGATTATGTTGAGTAGAGCCAACCAACCCCCAAAAGAGTGATTGTTACCAGGACCATTGGATTAAACACAGCCCCGTACCGCACTCTGACCGTAACAAAACATTTTTGACTGATAGGCAATTTATATGGGGGTGCAATATTAAAAAAACATTACTGTATGTTCTCCTAGTTGAGGTTCTCGCAAAGCCACTGGTGCCATATGTGTGTGTGACGAATGTTTTGTTGAAAGAGATTTTTTTTAACTAATGTATGAACTTTAACCTCGTTTTGTCTCACTTGATTTTGCAGGGCCACACTCTCATTGAAACAAGTCAGAGCCAAAGCAACACGCACACACAAGCATAACACCAAAGCACAGCTCACGGGGCTACACCTACTGACCTACTCTCAGCTCTTGCCCAAAGACGGTCCTCTCGCCAAGGGCAGAGCAGTTCCACCGTCCGTAGCGAAACTGGTACTGGCACTCGTTGATGCCCAGCTGAGCGCCCTCTCCAATGACGATGATGGCATCTGGGCGGCTCTGGCAGATGGCACGCTGTCGGGGGGCCAGGCCGGGAATCTTGTTGCAGATGATGTTCGCACCCAAAGCCACGACTGAAGACAAAGCCCTTCGGAGACCAGACACATTGATGTCAGCATCTGATGTAGACCAGGTATTCAAGAAATGGACAGTTCACCCAAAAATGAAAGTTCTGTCATCATTTACTCACTTCATGTCGTTCCAAACTGTATGACTTTCTTCTGTGGAACACAAAAGAAGATATTTTGGAAAATATATCAGGGCTTTTTTTTGTCCTTACATTTAAATCAATGGGTTCCAAATGCTGTTTTAAACCCTGTTGACTTTCATTTAATGAACGAAAACAGTTAAAACAGTCTTTAAATGATCTTTAGTTTTTTTGTCTCAGGGAAGAGAATACGACATGAGGGTGAGTTAATGATGACAAACTTTTCATGTTTGAGTGAACTATCCATTCATCATTTCATTTTCTCAGTTAGTGGACTGCACAAAACTATTTAAGATTGCTTAGTGTTTTAGAAGATATATTTGCAGGGTTTGTATAGACCCTTCAAATACCCAAACCCTTCTCATGATTTAACTGCACTTTGCCAGGCAATTTCCTCACAGACGTTTCCATATTTTTCAATATGCCACAGGCAACATTTGAAAGATTTGCCTTTAATATAATGAAAGAATTTAAGAGCATCTAATTTAAAACAGAACAACAAACAAATCAAAGTTCATGAATCACAGCTTTTATGGGCAATCGTGGACTTGATTTAAATGAGGCGGAGGTCCCAAATAATGTCTAAAAAGTTTTAACAGGCCAGCCGTACGCAACTCTACAGACAAAGACCATATACAACAATACGATAACAGGATATACTGCCCAATTAAAGTGAAACTACACACATAACGTGGGTTACACTTGTAAATCAAGCCATCTGTTCTGCTATTCTTCAACAAAGATCACCACAAAGTTAGTCAATTGACTAATATTTAACACAGATGAACACAATCCTCAAATATATTGACCTATTTTAATGGATTAAACTGTTCCTGCCACTGTGGAAGATGCTAGGACCAAGGATGACGAAATGAAGTCCTATTTTAGAGCAGACCCAACTGTTCTCGTAACAAGAATATTATTTAATAACATCTGAATACAGAGAAACTTAATTCCCTTCAGTCATTTTTAATAGCATGCAGCATATCTCTTTTATCAAAAGCATTTTTTTTTTACGTTGTGACACACATTTATTATTTTTTAAGTTACGTTACATAGGCTTGGTCTGAGGAAAATCCATGAAAAAAAATATTTTAGGCTCTGAATAGTCAATAGGCCACCAAATTAAATGAAGAAAGTTAACTGGGAATCAGAGAACAAAATATGAATTGTAACTCTTTAAAAAATAATGGCCACTTCTGAAACTGTGACCGGGATCTATTTAAAGTACACTTATGATTCACACATACGTTTTGAAATGTGTGGCTCAGTAATTTCTCCACAGGCTGAACTTTAGTGCAAATAAAAGGTTCAGTCTTTTCCAGCGAGACGCACATCTCACCCTGTTTTTTTCCAAATGCGGTTTTCCAATTACAAGCATTTGAGATCAGAACATGATGTTGTAATGAGTAAAACATTGTCCTTGAGCTCTCACAGCAAATGAATGAAAGGTAATCTCATCATTTCTGAGTGAATTAACTGGTTTATACTGGCACATGACTAGTATAGCCTATATAACGGAGTGGTATAATGATATAGCTGTAAATAAACAATTTATAATCTTTATTCTAATTTCATCTGCTAATTTGAGTAATTGCTGCCAGAACTTCACTGTAAAATCTGCTTAATCTTAAATATAGCCTACTGATAAACAGCATAATAATGCAGAAGGTAAACCAGAAGGCACATAATGGATTAAAGTTCATCAAGTAGGCTATGTATCGGCAGGGCACAGTGTTACACAAACACAAAACACCATCAGTGTAACACGCATGACAAATGCAATAAACATAACTACTCAACCATAATATGCATAACTGATAACAAAAATAATAAACAACTGCTTGAAAGATGATAACATTTGTAGGAATGTACAGTAGTTTAACTTTTTACTGTAAATTATGCTTAGCCATGCTTTTAATTAAAAACATATGTAAATTTGCCTAGAAAACTGGTATAAAGCAGTAAAATTGCATTGCCTATAGGTTCACCCTTTTCAAGATCCCAGAAAATGGTTTGATACACGGTATTTTAAATAAATAATATAACTCCAATACAACGATCCAATCAGCAGCATTGTTCTTCAAGCACACTTTCCTCTGAACTATCAGTGACTCAGATGCAATTAAAACACAAGCATGCTCAGTCTCTTCGTGTAACACAGCAGGTGCACTAAATAATGCCAATTCCAACACATGTGGAAATCATGATTTGTTTGCCCTCTTAAAATTCATATGACCGTCTAATTTTGCAATGCAATAACGACAGACCTCTTTAACTTCGCTTTAACTGTCCCCAGCTGTTGACTGCGTTGCCACAGGATCTTAAAGGTGAGAATTAAAAAACAAAATCAGCTGTTCAAACCTACAGGTAGCTGCCGCTGGTGAGGATGAGGAAGATCTGGGGGTAGTAGACTGACAGCAATGCACCGCAGGATGAGATGCTGCGCATGGTGACATTGAAGAGAGCGCGTGGAGAAAGCGAACTTCTGAAGTTTTGTCGTGACGTTACGCTGCTGCTGCTGCTGCTGCTCGGCGCGCCGCGGTCCGTGCGTGAGCTGCGGGCGCGGAGACACGATCCGTCATCTCCTGCGCGATAGGGGCTAATTCAGACTGAGTGTGCTCCCCGCCGCGGGCTGACGGCTGATTTTAGGGATTTCGGGTCTTGTGTCGGTGCTTTGCCATTGGCAGAGGGGGGGACACTCCAGTCCGCCCACCTTTACGGGCACGGTTGAGTGACATCTCCGCCTTTTTGTGATATATTGCGCTTAATTTCGAAGAGATCGATGAGACATATGCGCAGGAATCTGATTTGAAACCATTTCTTTTATTAATAATAATAATACTAATAAAATTCACTCGGGCTATTGGGGACACCTTGTTTAAATCTTGTAAGAAAGTGAAAACTCAGGGTTTATAAAGTGTTCCTCTTTGGCAGACAACAATTCCATTCAGTAAATGGTGCATGCAGCTTCTCTCATCGCTGTTGATGGCAGGCATGGGTCACCAGTAGAAGCTATGGGTGCGAGTTTATGAGGGAGTTCGAGAAGGTCTGATCTAATTAAGACTTGTACCTTCCCAACTGCCAACATAAAAAAAAAAAAAAATGAAGAACCCCCCCCCCCCCAACAAATAAAGACGCGTTTGGCTGACACGGTAACCATAGCAACAGAAGGTCGCTCGAGCGCTTTCCGTTGGGATTCGAGTCAGACGGTATATCGACAAAACATAAGTATGTTATTATTTATCGCTTTATAACACAGAATAGCTGCCTATCACATTAAGTGTTTGATTATAAGTGGTTAAGACATTGCTAGTGACGCCAAAACAGTTCTGTTGCGTAGACGGAACTTACTGACTAGAAATTACATTAATATCGACGACTCTCCCCACAGTCATTGAAGATTTTGCTGACTATATACAAATAACCAATTAACGTTATCTGATATGTTGATACGGACTCTTTTGGAAAAGCCAGCTTAAGATGGTATGGATTCTAGCTGGTCTAAGATGCTCATTAGCTGGTCATTTAGTTAGTAGCTAACGTTAGTTGACTAGCACTACTTGTGTTGCAAAGAAACATCTTGACTAACGTTAGCTGGTTTGTTGTTGGTCCAAGATTGTTTACCAGCAAAAGAAGATATTTTGAAAGCCAATGCTGTTCAAGCAACATTGGACCCCTCTGATATTCACTGTATGGCTAAAAAATAATCTTTTTTTTGTCAGTTTTGTCTTTTGTTTTCAACAGAACTAAAAACGTCATAAAGGTTTGGAACGATATGAAGGTAAGTGATGACAGAATTTTCAATTTTGGGAGGACTAGCCATTTAATAACTATATCACAAAAAAAATAAAAATAAATCTTAATACCATTCCTTCTTTTAATGTATGTATCCTCAACAACTTTACTTTCACAATGCAACCAAACTTTCAGATCTTGAATTATTCATTCAAAAAGATTTCGACTCCCATGCATGCATACACCATTCTGAATGAAATCCTGCTCCCTCTAGTGGTAGGTGGTAAAAGTGCGTTGTGCTCTCATGTCACAGACAACCTAATAAGTAGAGGAGCTTACCTGTAATCGGTCCTGTGCAACAAAAAAAAAGTATATAAATACATCGA
This sequence comes from Leuciscus leuciscus, assembly GCF_965113295.1. Lineage (NCBI taxonomy): Eukaryota > Metazoa > Chordata > Actinopteri > Cypriniformes > Leuciscidae > Leuciscus > Leuciscus leuciscus. The sequence goes on along the minus strand of NC_138728.1, from coordinate 15,088,630 downwards.
GAAGGCATGTCAAAAACAACACATGCTTTCTGTCATAATGGGAAACATCAGCAAGTCAAAATCTGTTGGGTGATGGGAGCCGATTGATGAAGGAAAGCAAACAAATTTACTATTTCTTGTAAAGATGCTCTCTGCAAACAAGAGCTTGTTTGCTCTAAGGCAGGAAAGATTGGACAGAACAGAAGGTGGAGAATTAGCTGTGCAGTATCATAAGCTTCAAAGGGTGGACATGTTTATGAGTCTGCTTCTTTCGCTAGTGCAGAGATCAAAGTGCACAGCCTATTCAGATTTCCTGCTTCTGTTTGTGTTTGATGGTTGCAGTGGAGCTCAGGTTTTGCTAATGGGATGGAAACTTTCAGAATGCTGCACGGTTTAGACTTCATTCATATTATTAATCTGGCATCAGTTACCATTATGTATGTCGCTTTGGATTTCAGTCCTGAAATGAACAGTGCAATATAGTTGCAGTTGACCTTTTTGATGATTTGCAAGACCTTGTTATGCGTGTTTGTTTAGGTACAACCTCCAGCTTAGGCAACCTTTGAGTCTGACATAGAGTTTGATGAAACAAATGTGGCTATTCTGGGAAATTGATGTTGGAGACAATGCATTATAAGAATACAACTCCATTTGATTACCTGTGTAAAATCGTCATGAGTAGCACAGTTTGCACTTGAAACATCCTATTTTCCCTTTTGAAGGTAATGGTAATCCTTTCTTGATAATATATTAAGGCTTTTTTCCAGCTATGTCCATGTACTACCCAAAATAATGGTTGACATCCTGTGCAGATAATTGAAATATTCTATTCAAACCCATGTTAGGCCACTTGTAAATAAGGGCCATTTCCCTATACAAATTTGCAGCCAAGAGAACATTTTGGGTGATATTCTCTTAGGCCAGTGAAAAATATAAATAAATTCAAAGAGAATGGAAGGGAGGAACCAAAAGGGAAGAAAAAAATCCCATCAGATGCTTTTGTAAGCATTTTGACCACAGAGCTCTCTTGCCAAAACTGCACTTTAGCTGTGCTCTCATAGTTTGGATGGTTACACAATGGAATCTGTTTCTTTTCATTTACTTCATCAAGATTGTAGGGGAAAAGAGGACAATTTTCCTTGTCTTGGGGGAATATCTTTGTCTCATTGCATTTTGTCAGTGACCGTTTGCTTGAGACCCCCTTAAAAATGCCAGGAGAGACGGAAAAGGCTTGTTTAGCACTTTTGTTCTGTACTACAAGGAATGGAAAGTGGACATCAATACACCCCACCTCCCTTCAGGGCTGTTGGGTTTCAGTTCTTCATCTGCAATTACTTTCTGCATAGTTTTTTTTCTCTCTCAGTTGCACCCTGTGACATCTCTGAGTCCAAGTGCGTGCGATCAACAAGTGGGTAAATCGCAGTTGAATTTGATCACATGATTATGATGCTCGGCTAAATCCCCAGAGCTGACAAAAGAAAATTATAAACACGTGTTTAGAGATATGTTTTAGAGCCATGTATTCCCAATTATAGCGAAAGAAGAAAAAAATGCATATTTTCATTGATGTGTTGCTTAAAAATGTCTGTGTAAATCACACGATTTCCTGTAAGTTATTCCAGAATTTATTCTTTTTTTATTTTTTATTATTCTCTCTCACTCAAAACATAAACCAGATGCTGGTACGTGTACCCACAAACAGATGCAGAAACAGCTGGAGAAGTGACAGTGTAGTTTAATATTTACTTACTGTCAGCATATTGTGTTCCTTTCATTAAGTAAAAAATAAACTGCTTTATTTTTGGTTATATATTTTAGAACAATCTCCAAATTGTTCCAATATTACATTCAATTATATTATATTATATTACAACTTTAAAAAAAAAAAAGTTTATTCATTTGCTTGGAAAAGTTACCTTAAAAAATAAACAAATTTTACAGCAGTGAGGATTAAATGAAAGTGCAATATTCAAACATACCAGTAGAGGGAGGCAGAGCTCCACAAAATAATCCCTATCCACTACTGGTTTTCAGACCAGGCTTCCACTCATCAGTGGTATAAGGGTATCCACTGCTTGTCCCCTATCACAGGAAAAACTCCCCACTTTAGGTTTCGCATAGGCGTAACCTACCCAGCTCCCGCCACATCCTCTGGTCAGAGCAGTTTCTATGAAACACCACAAGGGGGCTCTACTCGGATTTCCTATTTCCAAAAGATGAAGAACTGTGCTGCCGCCCAGAATGAGAACTGCACCTCACTGCTTCCGCCATCTTGTATCCCGCCCTCCAAAGTATAAACTTATACACTGTCGATTAAAGCTGATTCAAGGCTGCCTGGCTCTGACCCAAAGCCCGCCATTTTTTTGAATAGGTCAGAAAAATCACATTGCAAGAGGCGTTCAAACAGCTTTCATTGTCCACAAATGTGGCAAGATCTTGTCATTTTTATGGTGTAGTTACATTTTATTTAATAAAACATAATTTGAGAATAAGTTTGGCAGAGGATGTTGTAATACTGTGTTATTAAAATGCTATTAACGATATATAGCACTACATTTTGTGGTAGCGATGCATATAAAAGTAATGTCTAAAAAACTATTCCTGAAACCTTTGGTTTAAGGGTCAAAGGGCAATAAAAGTGTGACCTTGGATGTTTCTGGAATGGATGTCATTATTATTCACAGCAAATAAATAAATAAATATATGAGATAAACAAAATACTTCTGAAAGAACACGAGATCTAGAAAGACAGCTACATCTACAATCTTTCATGGCCTTTTTTTCTATCTCACTGAATTAGTGTTGACCTGGTTGATGGGGTCTGTGTGTAATCACACGGGTGGACTGAAGGGTCACGCAAATGGCTAATTGACTACTAATGAAAGTTCTTTCCCGATTCCACAATGCATGTGCTTGTGAATGTAGGATGAGGTAGAAAAAAGCCACAGGTCAATGTAGAGAATGAGAGCAGGGGATGGAGAGAGAAGGAAAACTGGAGAGATTGTAATGGGTAAAAAAAAGAAGGCTTGTCTTTTTGGTACCCATGTGATGAATGCCTGTTGGGACAACAGATGTGTGGTGATGTCATTTAGTGTGTGTGTGAGCGTACGGGGAGGAGCAATAGCAAAGTGCACTCAATTCTCTGGTCTATAGTGAAATTTTCAATCGTTCCTTTTGAAAAGAGACATAAATTTGCTGGTTGGTAAATATAAAATCTTAATTGAGAAGCCTGATGGAGATACCAGCATCCAAAACATAACAGTATTTTAACCTTGTTTTAGTTGCTGTCCTCCGTGGTTTTCTGGAGTTTAAGGTCTCCACTTGAGACTAAGCACTACAGGGGTCTTATTTTTGAAAGAGTTTAGGGCATCTTTACGGCCGTTTACCTTTCTGCACCCTGCCGCCACCGCCCAGCCACCTTGCACAAAACCTCACTATAATGTGTCACTGAGCTAAAGGTTTCTGATTTAATTGTGGTTGCAATGTTAAACTTTTGCCTGTCTTCTGACTCTCTTTGAGAGGCATAAGAAGTCAATTGTTCTTGCGGTATGCCGTGACAATAGCTGTTTGTCATCATGTGGAGCCAGAGAGAGATGGGGCAGCACACACAGTAACCTCACTACACCGTGCTAGGCTTTCCAGGCAGGGTCACACCAAGGTCAAAGTACTCTCGATCACACCATGTTGTGCGCCAACTACGCCAATAAGATCACCTTTTTCTCATTGACAATTTTAACCCATTCACATATTCAGTTCCTCCTTTTTGATAATTGCAAGTTATTTCTACTGACAAAAAAGTGTGTGCATTTGTTTCATTCCAAGAATCGTGTAGTATTAAGATGAGAGCCGAAGACCAGCTGTAAAGCGAAACTTAGGAACTTTCTGAGATCGCCACTTTAAAACTCAATATTTTAACCGAATCCTTTTTTTTCTGCACATTTTAATCTATAGATTTCTCGTGGGTTTGAAACGAGGGTCTCTAGGGCAGTCGTCCACATGTGAGCAAATCCTTCAAAAGAAGGAATGTCTCGCTTTCAGAGCCTCAAATCTCAAGGTTTAGTGATATATGTCTTAAACGTGTGATTTCTCTGGCACAGATTAAACCTAATCTCAGAATAAAAGAGATTTTCTATGGAGAATCACTGTTGATAATGCACTTTAGTATAGGACTAAGGTAATCTGTTTCTGGGAACCGGACCAAGATGATGCAAAAATGAACTAATTCTTAACTGTTTCATGTGATTATATTGCTTGGTGTGCAAAATAAGCAGTTGTAAAAGAAACATCTTTGGAGCGCTTGTCAGGTCAAAGAGAATCTGAGGGATTCCATACTTTTTAAGAGCTGAACCAACAGCATATCAAAGCGTTAACACCAGAAGAAATCACTCTTAATGTAAAGTGATACACACAGCTGTCGGCCTAAACCGGGCTCACCGTGTTTCACTTAACCTCAGACAAAGAGGCCATGCGGAGCCAGTAGTCAAATTTTATACCTCGGGCACTTGATTTACTGTGAAGAAATGGGTGTCAGCATCGAGAATATGTCAAGGATATTTGTGATAAAGTCATAGGTGTGCTCTGGGTTTTATCGTTCTCTCGCTGCCTCGAGACTGTGACCCCAGTCTGAGGACACGGCTCGTTTCTCTGTAATCATTCACTTGTAGCCTTGGGTTGCGTGGCAGTGACAGGCATTGTCTTGGCTCTTGAAAACAAAGTAAAGTTATCTCATGTAATAGACCTGCATTACTGACACCCCAGGCATGTGTTTTGTTCCGAAGCCAATGACTCTGCAACAGTTTAGGACTCTGTATGTACACTAGCATTCTAAAGTTTAGGGTCGATATTGTAATATAATATTTTTGTCTTTTAATATAAACTTATTTGTATCAGAAATAGATTACACTTTATTTTAAGGTGATGTAGTGACATTGTACTTCCTCAAATAAGTAATATTAATTAACTACATGCTAATTAATTATGAGTTATGATTAGGGTTAGGTTTAGGGTTAGTTACTTGCAATTATGCATAATTTACTCTTATTACTATAGTAAGTACATGTAACTACGTTACATTAAAATAAAGTAAAGTGTTACCCAGAAATACAGTACAATTTTAATATATTTAGAATTTTTTACATTTCAAATCTGGATTTGTCAGAAGCCATTATTCCACACGATCCTTCAGAAATCATTGCTGATTTTGTGCTCAAGAAACATTTCTTATTATTATCCATGCCGCTTTATATTTTGGTGGAAATCAATATATTTTTTTCCAGGATTCTTTGATGAATAGAAAGTTCAAAGAAATGCGTTTATTTAAAATAGAAATCTTTGGTAACATTTTAAATGTCTTTACCTGTTACTTTTTTTTATTAATTGAATGCACCCTTGCTGAATAAAAGCATTGCCCCCGGTTTCAAAGACAAGGCTTAAGCCTATAGTCCCAGACTAAAATGAATGTTTGAGCTGTTTTAACTGAAAGCAACTTGCACTGACAGATCTTAAAATATGTCTGTGCCATTGTTTTCTCAAGATGCACACCAGTAATGTTTTTTTTTAAACATTTCAAAGTGCGTAGATGGATACAATTGATTACATGGATATAACAAAATGGAGAAAAAATGTCAACAGTTACAGAAATAAACATTTTGTATTCAAGGCAATGCATCATTGCACTATAATAATAATTAGACAGATAAAAAAATGATTTTAAGATAGATGGGAGAGAATGAGATAGATAGATTAAACATTAGAACCTTTCACTTTATTTAGTTAAAAAAACATTTAATTGTGGAACTATTAAATAAAATATTTTGTTGTTGTTGTAATGGCGAGACACTGGCAGAGTGCAAGACTTGTGGGTGTGGCACTGCAGCGTGCCCATGGACGCCGGTCATAGAGGGAGGTAGGGGGCTGTTGCAGCATGCCTTTCTCTCTTCCACTTTCTCTCAGTGTCCCGCCCCCTTTGCCACTGCCATCTATTGGCTTTCCCAGAATGCCCTCTGTCTGAGAGCACTGGCCTGAAATAAAACTATGAGGGCCTGCGCGGAGAGAATGGGAGCTTTGTCTCAGCTGCCATTTACACTGTCTGGGGGCATAGAGACAGAACTCAAAGAGAGTGTCTGATTGCAAATTAGCACAGCCCAGGGCTCAATGCTCCATGCACTCATACACACTCACGCACTGGCGGTGTGAGGCGTGGAGAAAGTTCTGCATTAAACACCGTTGAAGATCATTACGCTCTTTCGTTCTATTGAATAGTGCCCCATTTCAGTCAGGGGCACAAAAAATAATTAGCAGCAGGCTTCTCTTGAGCTGACTTGCGTATGACCAAAGCATTTGGGCTTGCTTAGTATGCAAGTGATGCCGGGTCTGAATTTGTGATTAGCTGAAAAAGACAAAAGGTGCAGCCGGTGCACTGCAGGAGCGACGTCTCTACATCAGCGGGCTCCGCCAGTGGGCCTCTCACTACTTTTCGGTGTGATTGACATGTGTCAGAGAGGATCGCATGCAATTTGTTACATGACGACTCTATTTGGCGTGAGAATTCACCGTCTTTATCTTACAAATGCAAATGTAATCATTTTGAATGGTTTGACCTATATGCGCCCTGGCCAACTGTTTTCAAGGTAATCGGCTGCCTGAGGAAGCAATTTAACCGGCACAAGGCCGTAAAGGTTGTGTGTATTAAATGTCATATAATCAAATCTTCCCTTGACTTTCTGGTTTATAAATGTGGAGCACTTGCTGGCATTAATGTCTACCCTTTTTTCTTGCATGTATTTATTAATTTAATTTGAGAGGCATGTAATGCTGGAGACTACGGTGGTTCAATAATAAGTTTCATGTAAACATGTGATGCCATGTGAACTCAACAACCCTTTCATAATAATCTGCTTGCCACCATCTCCTGTTAATTCCCACGAGGCCACTTTGTGTAGGACATAAACACACACGCGCGTTCACACATAGGACATAATTCGGCCTTTTAATCTGATTAGCTGTGTCTGTATGGATGAACCTGTGGGTTCATTGAGTGTGTTCCTCTTCTTCTACTTTAACCACTGGCAGAGTGGTGAAGCAATGACACCAGTATTCATAGGGAAAGTAATCTGATTTAGAGGGGAAAAATGCAAGCTAAATTGTTCTTAAAATACATTTTCGCCGTCATATCTGTCAACCACCATCCTGTATGAACAAATATTTTCCTCAAGTGTTAAAAAGATGTTAGTTAGGCCTATTTATTATGTCAGTTATATCCTTTCTTTTTTAAATTACATTTCTTTCAAAAAGTAATAATAACTAAATAAGGGTGATCAAAGCTTTTATGTGATTTATTTTCGTCTTTGTATTAAAATTTAAAACAGTATCTAAAAATGTCAGCCCAAAAAAGTAAACTAATTATTTATTCTGTCTTCTACCCATTTTATTGGAAAAATATTGCCTTGTTTGAAAAAAACTTTTTATCTGTATCTGACAGATAAAACAGTTCTCTGTCTGTTTTAAGTGGCTTTGTCAAATATTTTCTTACGAGCAAGTATTGTGTTTAAAAATACATTTATGAAATTGTTGTTGCTGACTATGGGCCACAAATACAGCAGACTTGACTCAAAGGAGCCCTGAAGCAGGAAAAAAATCTAACTAATGGTCTTTGAGAGTCAATAAAAAAGGGTAAATTAGAATATTAAATGCCATCTAAAGAGTTATTTCCTCAACAGTTTATAGCGTTGGAAGTTAAAGTTGTTTTATGTACATTGTACATTTAACATGTTTTACACATTCTGTAAGTATACTAAACATCCAGACACAAATTCTTAACATTAATGATGCAATTTAGCCTAAAATTATATTTAAAAATAATAAAAGAATGAATGCATGACTCACTTGTTAAATGATGAAAATGAAAATGCCCTTTAAGAATGCCTTTGATAGTGCAGACACACACACACACACACACACACACACACACACACACACACATACACACACACACATAAAGGTTTAACACCAAATCACCTGATACCCGAAGCCCTTCTGACTTAACCCATTTAATCCCCCTGCCCCCATTTGTCATCAAAAAATAACTTTTATAAAAATTATGTGACCAAAAATTACTTTTACAGAATTGTCAAAGTTCTATAAATTAAAGTGCTTTAATATGGCTGATGTAAATAGTCACATGACCAGAGCTCTTAAATGCCAGTTTGCCCTTCTGAAAGATGTCTGTGTCAAAGCTCCGTATAGTTACCAAAATTCATACATATGATATTTAAAGGGTCTATTTTTCTTATATAAATCATCACAATAAACATGTAAATATGTCAGTGGTCACATTTTTAAGTAGTAACTGATTGATTCATTCACATTTTAAGATGACAGACTTCGTCTTTTTATTAAAGCATTGTCACATTTAAATGAAACAAAGTAAAATAAATAAAAAATCCATATTTATATTACCAAAGTTGCCTGATAGTAAAACAAACATGATCATTTATGTTACTTTATTTTTTGTAACTTTCTTTTGGGTCTTTTTGAACAACTGTTTTACAGAAACAATGAGCAGAAAAAAAACATACTTTTACCAACAGTTTAACCCCCCCTTTTTATATAGAAAATGCATGTAACGTTAGTTTATTTTATTGTACTATTATTTAGCTAGGCCTAGGACAATTGTTGGGTTTAAACAGGTTAAACGATGGATTACAAGACCCGGGACACCTACAAACATTTATGAAAAAACTTTATAGAATGTTTAAACGCCTTTAAATATTTTATATGTAGGCATTTGTACTAAAATGTACGTACACTATTTTATTATTACAACATAAGTCGGCAAGGTAACATGTAGGCTAGTTATTTATTTTATGGCTCAGCAAATGACCAGATATATTTCCTAACACCTTCTTTATTCAAAAATGTTAGTCTCAAACATCATGGATGTTCCTGAACCACACTTTTATTTACTGTAACGTACTTTTATTTGCCTACGATAAATAAAAGCTCCTCAAGTCCAAACTTTTACCTCAGATTTGTCGTCGGTTTGAAAACGGACTGCATATTCGTCGAGCTGAGGTAAATCTGCCGAACGGGTCGACCTCGACGAGCCCGTTAATTAAAAAAATAAATAAAAGCCCACGGCCACCATCATTATATATCCAATGTGAATAAGAGTAAACTATGTTATTTGTGCTGATATTAGATAGGTCAGCGGCTGCTGTCTGGCTCTTGTGTAACGGTCGCTGCGCGCGCTCGTGTGTGTGTGTGTGTGTGTGTGTGTGTGCGAGTGAGTGAATCACAGTTAGTTCACCTTAGTTGAACTTGTGTGATCTAGTTCACGGTAGTGTGAGGCTGTAGGTCCGGTCCTATGGCTGTTGGGAGAGTGAACAGATCTTCTTGATCATGTAAAAAAAATCAAACTACCCTTAAAAGACGCAGTGTGTCGTCATGTTTTTGTCTGGATGGGAAGGTTGTGATAGTTTGCTCACGGACGGGTTGTATTAACGTTCGTGTGTTAACCTAGCAAAAGTGTCCGCGCGACAGGAAATTACAGCCTGAACTTGAATAATAACGGTCGTCGTGGTTTATTCACCGACCCCCGTCAAGTTTCTTTTGTTTGTTTGTTTTGCCGTTTCTAACAACATCTAAAGGAGTACGAATGACCTAGATGAAGCTAAGAAGCGGATGAAACGCGGACGTAAATAATGTAAGTTTGTCGTTATCATATTGTAGTTGGTCCCGTCGGTTGAATTTTTTTCTTTCTATTTTTGCTTGTATTTTGCTGTTACGTTTGAAATGATATGCGCCAATGATACGAAGCCGGCATATGGGGCATTATTTAACTGTAGCCTAGTTTTCACAGCTTGTGTTTCTGGCATCAAATGTAAAATATCTGTCGAGCACGCACTCGAATCGAGGAATAGTTCATTTTATTAGTGCACGTCGAAAAGAATAATTGAGTAATACACACTTAGACATAGAAAAAGAGGTCAGTTTCTCATGGCCAGACGTTTTTGTTCACGCTTTTCAAATAATCGATCGTTCTGCTCTCATTTGGGTTTGTATAGATTCTTCTCTTTTACTGAAGGCACCATGAGACGGATCTAACGTTAGATCTTCTCGTTTAAAAGAGAAATGAATCTAGTAACGTTATGTGTACCTCATAAATGGGATGTCTTACTAAAAGATTTCTGCCAAACGAATGCCTTTTTCATGGCTATTTCATCCCATCTATTTCAGACTGAGGTTGTCTACAATGTGTCATACAACTTAGTGAAATTAATTATTTAATCTCAACTAATGTAATTATTATTAAAATAGAATATTTTATGTCCCCTTTGTATTGAAAATTCATGCTAATATCTTATTTTACATCCTTGTGTCATGCATAAACAAAGTCCTCAGCCCCTTTTGATTGATCATAATGCAGTTATTTAAATACCTTCCACTTATTTGACATGGTTTTATTCCCCTAAATGCATATTGCTATTGTTGTAGACCTTTTTTTTCTTTTCTTTTTTTTTTTACAGTCAGTGAGAATATAGCTTATTCTGAAATGTTAGACTGTGTGTGTGTGTATGTCTGTGTTGCAGTGGTGCTTGAAATGGTGAAAATCTTTCTCGGACTCAACCCAGAGATGGAATGTACGTCCACCTTTTATCTGGTAAGATTTTATCTTTAAACATACAGTTTTACATTTTTTTCAGGGTGAGCAACTCGGTATAAATAATTGAATATGATAATAATCTGCTGTTATATGCTAAAAGTGAAATTACAGTTTTCTGTACTTCTGTTGTACTCGTACATCAGACAGATTTTAGAATAATGAAGCCTTCTGAATAACCGAGGCGCATATATTGCTTTACTGTGTGTATGTGTTTTGTAATGTATTATTCATATATTTGAAAGTACATGGATTTGTGCATCTCACTTTGTGTCTGAGGTAGGCTATTACTTTTAGTTGTTGACTAGTCGAACACCTCTGTGTGTTGCACACACATGCTATAACATATAAACCACCATCCTTTGGGATTTGTTATGCTGACTGTGCTTTTTCCACGTCAGGTTATGACGGCCTGCTTATTCTCCAATTTCCTTTAGTTAATCATTTTTTGAATTTGTAATAGTTTCAAATTCGTTGTCAGTCTGTTTGAAGGTGCATTAGAGAAATTCAGCTGTAGTTGTCCTTATCATTGCTTGGTTGCTTTTTATGGAAACAGAAATACCCCCTAATACTAACAGAAAATAATATTTTTTTTTAAGTCGGGATGTTTTAGTATTTTTTGAGGTTTTACATGAAACCTCAGTCAGATGTTTTACATATGTTTGCCTCTTAATGTGATCAACACTCACTGTAAACAGTGCCATGCATTATTTTGAAGGGCTTGTTTATTTTTATTTTTTCCACAATCATTTTTCTTGTCGTATACCTTCTGACAGAGGAGACGTTCAGAATGCTGTTGTCAGCACTTCAAAACAACTGGGGAAAAAAAAGAGAAAAAGGTCATCAGTCATTTGTGCAATCTGTTTCCACTTGTCTTAATGTTGTCACTCAGCGCTCGATTTATCTTGCCAAAAATATCTTTTCATTTACATCTCCTGTCGGTGAAATAACCAAACCACCGTTGAGCACAGAGCTTCGTAACCCGAGGCGGGAAGGATCGGGCCAGGTCTACGCTGAGAGCACACGACCGAGGCCAGATTGCATTCAGTAGGTCTGACTGACTTCATAAAGTGTGTGTGCACACTGTAAGTGTCTTTCCATGACTGGCCCCTGGTGCTACAGCCACGCCAAACTGTCAATCCCACAGGAATGTCTCCCCAAACTCTCTGCAACAGATGACAGAAATTTGGCATATGTTATTGTCATATTCTTTTTCTCTCAGACTTTTTCTTCATCCCTCCTCTGCTTTTGTGCTCGGCTTCAGGTTTTTCTGTGCGCTCTCCCCTTTTTCCCCTTGCTGCATTTCAGAAGAGACAGAAGGCCAAGCATGTAATGTGTCAACATGACCTGGACTCTGTACTGTAATCTGAGCATTACGCTTGGCCTTTCGAAATGATTTGATAATGACGCCGACGGCTCGTTACCGGCATCTTTTGCTTAAACACTTTGAAAATCGCCAGATAAATGAGGAAAGCCAACCGAGCCATTTGAGATTACAAAGAGGAGAACAGTCCTACGCGCTCTTTGCTCCGGCGAAGTCATAAATTCATCTGTCTCGTAGCTGGGCTGCATCCAAGCTAGTTTACCTCAGCTAACCCTACGAAAAAAGCATTCATCATTTAAAATTTAAAATGCAATCACCACAGAGAGAGGAGGCGCCTCGGCTAACCTGTCACATTCACACAATCAATCCTCGCTTTTGTGCCGCTCTCTCAGATGATTTGAGTGGCCTGTAGTGTCAGCTGAGGTCAGGGGCGTGTCCTGAGCTTTTAGCCTGTAGCCTGTCTGAAGCTGGCACTAAAAGGTTGCACAGATGTGAGGAAGAGCTGTTAGAGCGCTGCATGTCCGACAGGAGTCTGGAACATTACAGATCACTGGGGGATGTGCCTAAGCTGCTCAGATTCATGGTGCAGCAGAGGACAGTCAGACTGACACACATTCTGTAATCACAGGGTTGCGTTTTACCTGTCATGCAGGGAGACATCAGGTGACGCATTCTGTGCGTGCTCGTCCTCTGTGAGTGCATGAGGTAACTGAGGTCGTGTGTGTGATTTATGTATGTCAGCGTGTGTGCGCGTTCGTTTTAGAGAATTTGTGGGTATGAGCGAGGAGCTCTTAAGTGCTTGACCTAATTTCGCAGGCAGAGAAGAATTCGACAGTGAAGGCCTTCCTCTGTTAGTGTGAGGTTGCTGTGCTGGGTGTTTCCTCCCAGGGTCTAACAGGAAGCTCATGTTTGAGTTCATTTGAGGACAGGGAGAAGGCTTTTCTTTCCACTGTGGATCATTCTAGAGAGGGGGAGAAAGCCAGGGCCTCAGCTCTGAATCGCCCCTCTGCAATCTGGCATGTGTTTTAGCTCCTTATACTGCTGTATTGTCTATTTTGGCTGAACTTAAGTTTTTTTTTTTGCTCCTGCCAAGAAAACATCTATTTTTTGGGCTTACAGTGAGCAGGAGCTGAGATCCCAAGTCAAAAATGACTTAATGAATCCTGTGAGCAAATGAAACAATCCTCTGCAGGGTTCTCTCCTGCTTCCTTTGGTTCGGTTTTACATTCCAGGCTCAACTGAGCCGGGTCGTGACCCGAGAAAATGCTGTGCTGTTTGCGGTGGTTTTGGATGAATATTCGCAGCACAGATGAGCTTATGGACAGTTCTTGAAATGAATTAAAGTGCATGTGCTTTTTCATTGAGTTTAAGTAAATGTTCATGGGCTATGATTTGTTGTTCACAGGTTCGGGGACTTTGGACGACTCTGACAGACATTCTTGACTACGCAGGTGAGAAACAATTTGACAAACTAAAGTGACCATCAACATACAATTTGCAGTCCCAATCCTTGTCACAACTGGCCAGTTTTGTAAAGAACTAAATTCGTTTAAAAAAAATAGTGATCTAAAATTAAAAACAAATTATTTCATTTAACAGATTCTTTTAAGAAATAAAACAGGCATATTTTATGCAACTGTATTGTTCCATTGAAAATATTTTGAATGTGCAAATATATTTAAACTACTGTGTGAATATTATATAATTGTGCAAACGTTGACATGTTTCTTTTACGATAATAATTGTTGTACAATCTTAAGTGCATATTGCAGCCAGTCTGCAGGCCTGCAGTGTTCGTGTGGTCTCTTTGAAATGTGAATTCTGTGTGGGAGGCCTCTCTATTCATCTTCTGTGAACGTTTCATGTTAGTCGTTTAGTGAAGTAAGGAGATATCAGGTATTCTAGACATGTTTTTTCCAAATTAGAATGTACATGATATGTACTGCATAATCCTAAATGTTCTGACACTCGATTACATGTTCAGAACATCATACGCAGATCAAATCTTTCATCAGACAGTGGTGGTGTTCAAATCTAGGGCACGTCTTTGAGAGCTTATTTCTATGGTGGGCAGAGCAGAAAAATGATGAGGATCGACCTGTTAGTCTCCCATTGCATCAGTTTGACTGAAATTAGAGGCAGATTTGGGATGAAAGGTTTGCAGTATCCTGATTGTCTGAAAATGATCGTTTCAGCGTGCCTGTGCTCATAACCACACTGATCAAACATGATTTATCTTAGTAGTGGAGTTGTTGTCTGATTTGCAGGGTTGGTTTTTTGCTTCTTTGTGACTGTCTTTCTCTAACTCTGTTCATCGCTGTCTTGTAGGTTGACATGTTGGTTGTTCCATGGATTTCGAAGTGTGTGAAATTAGCATGACATGAACTAAAACATTCAGTCTTTCTGGTCTTTTACTGTGCAAAACACCCCAGTACCTCCGAAATGATATTATTTACTCCAGAGTCAGTGCTCCCAAACTCTGTAAAGATACGCAGTAAGAAGTATTAGGATGTTTGCGTTGCGTTTTTCGATAACCTTAGTGCATGTATTGTGCAGCGGAAAAAAAGAAAGAGGAGACTTTCTTGAAGGAGAATTTATGAAGATGCACTGTCTTTATCACTCAATCATCTAATGGTCTCTTTCACACATTGTACCCATTTCCTTGTCTCCTGCAGTGTGGATGTACTCTCAGGTCATGTGCCGTTTACAGGTGTCATCCAGATGTTTTCTTGCGTGTTCTGATGCTCCCTCTGTTAGTACTTAATGTCATTTTTTGCCGAAATGTTCCTGATGTAGCAAAGAGTATCACTCTCACATAAGCTTGAAAAAAAAACGTTTTTTTTTGTGCATAGCTAACACGTGTGGCATAAACATGACCAGCATGACACTGTCACGACTGGTTTTCTCCCAGTTTTTGCAGTCATTTCCCGTCTGTGCAGAGTGTTCTTTGAGCTACACGCTAAAAGGATAAATAGTAAGAAACAAAATATCCATACGGTGGAACACACTTAGGAATACTTGATTCATGAATCTGTGTTTTTTTGCATAATGACCGCTAAACTGTATAATTGACCCATCCAACCAATTTCCTACATAAATGTGCTAGTTTCATGTCTCATATTTCTTTCTAGTCTCTTTGTTTTCATATAATGAAATTATTTAAACTCAAATCAATATTTCATGTCCATTCATTTATTAATTTATTTTCTTAAGTAGCTGCATTTATATAATAAATGAAAATGAAAACACACACATACAGTACACTCAATTAACTAGTTAGATCTGTCATGTGATTATAGAATTAATAGAATTAACTGAAAAAATATGGCATTTATTAATATTTGCTGAGAAAAGCCCCCAAATGAAGATTGCAATACATTACATTACCTTACACTCATATGTATTTCATATATGAATTAGTGCTGTCAACGTTGATGTGTTAATGCATGCGATACATTTTTGGCCAGTTTAACGTGTTAAATTATTTAACTTAATTAACGCAACCGTATTTTCTGTCTTCCTTTGGTTAGCGTTACATTATATGATCACGCACTTATTCATGCAAGTGCTTTTAAACCATTCCAGCGCGACAAGACAATAGAGAACGCGCTGCTTGTGAACATGACACACACACAACGCACAGAAAGACACGCACCAGTATCGTGCGCACAGACAGCGCGCCAGACTCGAGTTCTCTTTTGCGCGAGTATCCTTATTAAAGCAGTTAAATAAAGTCTTAAATGAACTTAAAGAGTTGTGAGAAAATGAGACTCGTGTGAGATCCGCGTCATGTGCATCAGCGGCAGGTCTTAAAGTGACAGCAGCCACTAATGCTGTCTGTCATTAAAGTTAATCAAAGAACAAAGGTAACAGAGAAAATTACTCACTGCTCTTGACTAAAGAACTTTTGTTGCTTTAATAAGGATTAATCTATATTTAATTGATCATTTATGCAGTGCAAACTGTTTGATAACTTCATTATTCAATTTCTGTATATGTCATTGGGTACAGATAAATATGGGTTTATGTGAGGATTGTTTTAAGTTCACTTAAATGAACCACTCCAATTAAAAGTTGTTGTATTTTTTGAAGCCTAATATGTATTTTAAAAAAGATAGCTTTCAATACACTGGAATGTTGAATGGCTATAATTAATGTTTAAAATTGGGGGTGGGGGAAACAATTTCATCAAGACATCCGTCGCTGTATTAATATCTGTGAAACTGGCCTTCATTTATAAAAAGATGCCATTAAACAAGTATTTAAAATATACTGTCTTTGTTTCTACATTAATTTGGAGATTAACAGTGAAATTATTACATCAAAATATATTAAAAACGTATAAAAACTTTTTAATTGAGATTAATCACAGAAAAAAAATTGTGATTTGATCTAGTTAATCAGGCAGACAGACAACTTAGACTGTTTTGTCATAGCACCCAGTTTTTTCAGCATCTTGCACAAGTTAAAAATATTGCAACTTTGAAGAATTGCATTTGATCTGTTCTGCTCCGTCCAGCTGTAATGCAAGAACCCATTCTTTGCGACTGTGAGGAGCTCCATCTGCTCTCCGTAGGTGCGGTTTGATGGAATTGGAATTTCATATCAATTTCTTATCATAGCAAAAGCTTCCAAATCAACCATTGCAACATCCAGACTTCTTCCTGACTACAGTGAGTCAAGAATTTGCACTGACAAAGACCAAATATGGACTGTTTAGTCCATAATGATTATGAGAGTCAGAATTCCTGACAATATCTTGTTTAGTAATAAAATCATACAGCTTGAGCAGAACAATGTCCTTGAGACATTTCGTTCTTAGAGATCATAATCAAGCATACATTTTTATTACATAAACTTTTTGTTTGGCATGTAATAATTTTGCACAGTCATAAATAGTTTTATCAGCAAGTGAGCTGTTTGTGCCTAATGGCGTTTTAAAATAATTTACCTCAGCTCACCGTCAGATTATGTCTATTATGATTTTTATTTGATTGACACATGTCCTGGAGAACTTGTTCAGGCGTCATCATCTACCTATCCGCTGGTTATAATGACAATTGACAAATTAGTAATGTTTATCACAGCGGCATTTGTTTTACATATTACATATCCTTTGCTTATAGGTTTTTGTTTTTTGCAGAGTAATGTCATTTATAAAAAAAAATTGTTTTATCATGTTTGGAAACTTTAAACATGCTATTTCTTGTCTCTAAAACTGTTAAATGTGACGTCTCCTGACTTATTACCTGCCTATCCAGTGTAATAAAGCTCTTTCCAGCACTTAAATTGTAAAGATCCTCCCTTTCCACATTCAAGTGACCATTGTGTCAATTGAAGCAGTTGCATTTGTTATTCTATGATGGATTGCCATATAGGTTTTCTGCAAAAAGCATTCAAGACTAAAAGTTTTGGCTGTCAAAAAAAATTAAGTAATATTTCAAATAACTGTAAAAGGACAAACAAGTTTGATTCCCCCAAAAAGGTGTAAATGCTGGCTCTGTGATGCTATTAAAACATTGCTCTTTGTTTGAGCATCCTTGACAAGGCAACATTGGCTTGACCAATGGCATTAGTTTGTGCACAATTCCTTTTGAGGTGCAGAAATTGTGATTTTTGTATTCATACGTTCAGCAAATTCTTAAATGAGAATCATGACATGAAAAAAAAAATCCTAAGGGGCCGTTTCACACAGGACGTGTTTTTTTTTTCTTTTTCACTGCGTTACTTTTCCATTGTTTTTCAAAGTAAACACTTTCTAGACCAGCATTTTAAACCATTGTGCTTGCATCTCACATCGTCCTTTGCAGCGTCTCGAGTATGACATGGCATTCCAAAAATACGCGTCTCAAGGCACCACTCTTTTGTGTCTTGTGTTTTTAACAGCAAAAATGCATTCTGTGTGAACTGGCCTTAACACAATAAACAAAAAACAACAAAATTATTTTTCATACAAGCATCCAATGGATCTCATAGATTTTTTATTTTTTTTATTTTTCTCTCCATAAGGCTGTTGTTAGTGTTGAGTGTGAAGGCCCAGCTCCAGACGAGGGCTGCTCCATGGGTAGGCCAATGTTGCATTGTTGGCAGTGGCTCATTTGAATAGCCCTTTAGTATTTTCTGTGAGCAAGTCAGCGCCATTTGCATTTGTTCCAGTCACAAAGGTTTACAGGTCAATAGAGACCAAGCTAACATGCATAGGAACCCTCTCTCCTCTTATTCTCCTTTCTCTCAACCTTCTTTTGCCCTTCCTTGGTTGTCATGATAAACTCTGCCCGTCTCCCTGGGAATGTGTTTGTGCATACGTGTGTGTGCGTAGCAACACCTCAGATGTCTGGTGAGTGATTAATTCTAAGCTGGGAATAAGACTGAAGAGAGGCCCCTGGTAACCCTCAAGCAAACACCAACAATAATTTGATTATCACACTTGAACATGCTTATTTAGCCCATGCATGGTCGTGCATGCGTGCGTCTGTAGGTCTGCACACTAGGGCAGAACAACACAGAGCATACCTGATTAAATGGAGCCCATTCAGGACTGTTGTTTGTGAGCAGTTTGAATGGCTGCAGTGCTGACACATAGCTTCTTAGATGCGCGCACATAGACAGAACCAGAAGCCCCAGGTCTTCATAATTAATCCCAGAGTGAGCTCATGGCCCAATCCTCAGAGCTTTAACTCTGTACTTTCCATGTCACACTCCTTCATACATGTACACATACAAAGAGAGAGACACTTAGACATGACCACACTGAGAAGGTATTTTTTGTTTGTTTGGGTGTTTTAAAGAATTATGTTTTTTTTTTAATGTTTTTTTTTTTAAATTGATTTTATAATAAGTTTTATAACTAGTTTCATTCTTTTAGGTGAAATAAAGCTATAGTTCACCCCAACATTTTTTTATTAAATTATTGTAAACTGTCATTATTTACTCACCCTGATATATTTTTATAATTAATTTATTTTTTATAGGAGAATGCTCTTTTCAATAATGTGAAACTAAATGATGACCAGAGCTATCAGGCAGGATTTTCAGTGAATAATTACTTAAATTTCAGTCCTTTTCTCAAATAAAGTAATTGCAAAAAGATTCTGTGGTGCATTTTGACCTTTTTGGAGCTTGACAGCTTGTAGAAGAGAGCAGCAGAGACATTCTGCATTCAAAAGGTTTTTTTTCTTTTTTTTTTCTTTTTTTTTGAGTTCCACAAAAAGGGGGGAGGGGGTATCATATTTATAACAATATGAGGGTGATTAAATGATGACAGAACATTTTGGTAAACTATTCCTTTATGATTATTTTTAAATGTTATAATTAATATCACTATTTGAACTAAACTATTTACAATGTCTTGCTTTGAAAATAATTTCATACATATTCATCATGTTTCACAAATTCTTTTGAAATACATTCATATCTTGTGCAGTAAATATTGCAGTAATGCTTTGTCGTGAGAATGGGTGGTTCAAATGTGCTTTAGATTTGAAATCTTCTGGTAGCGCAGTGCTGCCATAGCCTACATTTACCTTTTTACCTTTATCAGAGACATGACACTGTACAATTGAATTTATTAAAACCTTTTATTTATTGAGAAGCAAAAAAAAATGTAATAAAATGTCTCCAGTTCAATCTTGTACAGTACTCATGACCATCTGATATCATGCACTGTAAAATGCGAAAATAAGCAGTTGTTCTCTTAAAGAGATATTTGATTTGATCTAACTATTGAAATTATTTTATTGGTATTGTCTAATGTAGTCCGGTTAATGTAATCATATTAAATAATACATTAGCATAATAATAATGTGTAAAAACTGTTTTTTGAATTAAAACAATTCACTTAGATGAACCATGTAAAGAACTTCTCTATTAGTTTATCCAACATTTTCACAGTGTGTGTTTGTGTTTGCATGTTTTGTGTGTGTTTGTGTGTTTGCCGCAGGAAGGTAGTAGTCAATCTGCATCTCTCTTTTGCCCGTTCTTGTCCCCTCTTAGTTAGACGTGTGAATTGCAGCACAAAACGTGGGCTGCTGGATCAGCATGCGTGCTACATAAAGACTGCTTTTGTTATAGCCGGCATGCTCATGACCGCTGGCATCTATAGCCCCTCACCCCCAACCCCACCAAACTGCACCAGGCTGACTAGAGAAACCCCCATGGAGGGAAGGCACAGTGACTTATTAGCTCACACCCCTAAAACTTTAGAGCAAAATTAATAAATAAACTTTTTTTTTTTAAAAAGGTGTATTTCTTCCCTATTATTTTACCTCTGGGGACAATAAATCTTATTTTATTCGATTCCAGATCAAAGTTAAGTGAATTTATCTTTTTAGAGATTCACTATAGGATAAAACTATTCTGAGCTATAAACCATATAATGTTCCAGTTCAGCATAACTCACTCTGTTTGCTATTTTCGTTGTAATAATGATTCTGAGTAAAAACAGAAGTTCCACAGGTCTTTTTAATGCTATCGGTAGATGACGAGCAGAGAGCGTGCGTGTCTGTTGGGCCTCAGTCGACACGGGCCTTAGAACTGAAACGATGACGGCAGACATTGCCTTGCAGCTGCCGTGCCGATATTGCACCATGTTCACCTCAGCCTATTAAAGGTTGGGATTCCCATCGGGAGAACACTCACGCGCAGACAATTAATGGAACAAAAAATAAGAAAAACCATGACAAGATAATACGTTTGCGATAATGAGCCTCCACTGACCTATAATCGTCCTTTTACAATGAATTTTAACCAGAATAATGTCCTTGAACACCAGCAATGACAAGTGCCACATTCTGTGTGGTTCTTCTAAAAATGGGATGTTATTATATACTTGAGAGGAGACTTCTGGGCCCTTACTGTTGCGATGACCTAGGCAGAGATAGACGTTCCCAAGATAAAAAGCTGACCTCTAGACCATCATTTGATGGTATTTTTCAGTCATTTTTAAGATTGCATGGAATTAAGGAATTTGTTAGATATTTTTTATGCTATATTAATTAAAAACCAAAGCGTTAGTCTGACTCAAATTGTTTATGCTCTAAAATTTTACAACTGCATAGTGACTAAATTTAGTCTAAATCTGAGCTCAATTAAAAAAGAAAATTACACTGGAAAGTTTATTTCATGGTCTTGCTATCATTAAAACCATCCCTCTCTTATGTCTTTATTTAATATAGAGAGGAAATCAAAAGAAAAAAAAATCATTTTCATCATCCAGAGTGCACCATTGGGGCTCCGTCCAGCACATCCCTCGCTCCGGTCATTGTCGGTTGTGGGGGAAGAGGGTTGACTGGGTGTATAAGGCTCAGCTGGGGCAAATCCTGGAGGTCTCGTCCATACGGAGGCGAAGTGATGTGGCACATGCAAAAGCAGGCTTAGCTGGCTTTTAAGAGCCAGAACTTTTTAAGTGCCAGAACTGTCCCCGTTCCCCTCGTACACACACACACACACACACACACACACACACACAGTTCTCCAGCACTCAGGAAAATAAAGAAGGACTCGTGTGTTAAAATGTATTATTAGAAGCAAACCAGAATGGACAGGCCGTTTGGAATGGAGATGAGAGTTAACATGCATCAGAGGTTATTTAGGGGGAGTAGAAAGCACTGAATGATGCCTTTGCTGCGTGTTGGGGAAGTATTTGGATATGGACATAGCAATTAATTTGTGCATGCGGTTTAGAGATTGAAGATTTGTTGTACATGTTTGAATGCATTAGAAATAATTGATAATTTAACACTATGTAAAACTTATTTAGAAGCTCACATTTTGGTAGACCCTTGGTGTGGAGTTCATTTGAGGTTAAATATTTGCTAGTAATTTGTTAGAATAATGACTTTTTTGGTGTATGCCCTTTCCACTACAGCTTGAAGTGATATATTTGGTTTTGTGAGCTGCACATGTCCCCTCAAAAATAGTGCACCTGTTAATTGTCATTTGTGCTCTTTATGAAACTGTCTGATAGTTTTGGAAGTTTCAGAGTTAATAAAAGTGCCAGAGAATCCGGCTCCTCTCTCCAAACACATAGTGCTCAGCAGAAAGTTCGGGAGATTCGAGCATGCGTCAGTTAGCGGCCATGCGAGTGAAGTGGACACGGAGAAAGTCTGTCCTGTCGATCTTTTCTTTTTCTTTTTTCTTTTTTTATCTGTGTCCCTTTTTCCCCACATGACTGAATATTTTAAGGTGAGTTACTTTTAGAGTAAAGTCGTTTTTAAAATGTTTCAGTGTATTTGTAGCTGTCGGATACAGGTAAATTACGGTAGTGAGGTCAAACAAACTCTTGGCAAATTAACTTCTATTTACCGGTTGAAGTGGGACCTCTGTGACGAACTCATTCCTAATTAATGTTACTGTTGCCTTATAGTATAAAAATAGCACATAACAGCACTTAAATAAGGTTAACATATCTCTAACATCTCTAAAATCCTAGCATTTGTTATTTCACTGATAAAAAAAAAGAAAAGGGGAATAAAAAGAAGTAAAAAATCAAATAGAAAAGCATGTAATGTGAGTTTCAGATATGCATTAACAGATTTTTAGCCAAGGTTTTATCATCATTATTATTCAGTAGAATAAAGTTTATTTTTGTATTATTGCAATACTATTTAATAAAGAAAACAACACCTAATAAAATAAATATAAAAACAGCACGTAAGGAAAGGTTGCATGTTTTAGATAAAGCAAGCATTTAAATAGATTTATTGTTGCATTATTCCTGTTACCTGAATTTATCTGTTAATCTGTTTACATAGAGGAACAGTTTAGGACTTCTACAACTACAATATACAGTGATTAAAAAAAAATATATACAATGATTTGCTAAAAACGAGAGACATTTAAGACAGAGCCATTCAGGCATATTCCTCACTGTATTAAACCCTATTTTTCATACAGAGCTTTATTTCTTCTGATTCTGGTGTGTTATTAGGAATATTTTAATGCTAAAGATTTAGAGCTTCTGCCTTTAAAAAAAAAAAAATGTATTGTTATAAATGCTAATAGGAACAAACTTCTGGCTTTGTTTAATCTCCACTGCCTATGAAAGAGAAAGGACAAAACAAGTTCAGGTTGTTCGTTAAATTATTCAAGCAAGGACGTAAATTGTACAATCTTTAGGCGATATCATTCTGTTAAATGAGAGAAGTAGAAGTAATAGGGGAAAATCTATATTGTTATTCCAAAGTCAAATTATATTGCACCAGGACCCTGATGTTTTTGCCTCAATAGTTTTCTTTAGTTCTGTTTCTTTTTTGGAAACGACTACATTTTTTCCCTCTTTTTATGTTAAAATAATAAATATAAAATACCACTTGTGTGTAAAAACAAAAAAAAACATACAGACATTTACATTTTTTCTATCATGATATTTGAATGTCATTCAGCCTTTGACATATTCTGGTCGGTTTATATCTCTGTTTGCTCTGCTTAATGTGCTTTTTACTTATTTACTTTATCTGCTATAAATAACAGGGACAGTGAGTACACTACTAAATTACAGTAAATTTATCTGCAATGAGGCAAAAAAATCCCATGTATGAAAATTATGGGAAACAACTTTTCAACATTGTTACTACTACAAAGCAATTGATCATATGATGTAGTATCATAAAATAAAAAAACATATCATAGCACTATTATTTTCTTTTCAAAAAGTGCCCTTTCAGACAATTTTGAAGAAACAAAAGTAGGAGTAGGAGTAGCCACTCCTTTTGTTTCTTCAAAAGAAACTTTTGTTTCTTCAAAATTGTCTAAAGTATCGTAAAACACCTGATTTTTTAATGTCTCATTTTTTTTATCCATATGTTTATGTTTTCACAGTAGTGACATTTTAAATGTTTTGTAAGTGTCGTAGTGTAAAATCACACCATGTAGAAAGTAACTTGCCAGACCATGATTTGTTTCTCTTTTGACTTTTTTGTAACTTTTACCTTGATTATATGTTTTTGCCATATTTAATTTTTTTGTTTTAAAATTATTCTTCCTTGCAGCCTTTTTGTTTCTGGAATCAATTCTGACCGTCTGTGTAATGGCCTGGCACTCTGAACACACACGTTCAAGGTTATGCCTACTCTTTTGCAGAGCCATACCAAGCACATTGCACCATTTTTTTATTACAAAATATCAAGACTTCATACACCAAAATATGAAACTTTTTTTTATAATACAGATATCTACATAATTACACGCAGACAGTCTCATCCTGCTTGCGTGGACATAGGCGCATGCTCTTATCAGAGGTGACCACCATGTTGTCTAACTGTCCTCCATTTTGTGATTTCAGACCTTAACTGTAGCACAGCTGCCCCACCCTTGCGAAATTATGCTGCCGTATCCCGATGGATCCGAAACATTGACATTAATCCGTACTGATTTCATCTGGAATTATTGAGCTTTTGAACTTTTTTTTCCTCATGGGCACAAAATTATTTTCTACTTTATGAGATATTGTTGCTTATGTTCCTTCACATGGAGGTATTCTTACTGCCCTCTAAAAAGCTATTTTGTAAAAAAAATATAATAATTATTAGAATTTTAGACTTTTTAAAACGCAGTAGTTTTCATCTGCGCTGCTAGGGCAGTGATGGCAAATTCCTAGACAATACCATACCAGTAGCTTATGATTGATAAATGTAATCTACTCTTCTACTTCTACAGAAGAACAGTTGTCCTCATATTAGCTGACAGGACAAGAGGTGTGTGTGTGTGTGTGTGTGTGTGTGTGTGTGTGTGTGTGTGTGTGTGTGTGTGTGTGTGTGTGTGTGTGTGTGTGTGTGTGACATCTTCCATGTTTGTGGTAAAATTGTATCACATCCACAGAATCGGTTGCAGCGACATGTTGCAGTAAATTTTCTTTTGATATTTCTCAGTGTAATCCATCATATCTCTTAATTCATAGTAGTTATTATCATTGTGTGAAATAGTAATTAATACATTGTTTAAATTAATACATTATTAGCTTGCTGTGTGATTTGTATATGTAAATGACTGAAATAGATAACTTGGACACAGTCACCTCCGATAACAGATCACTCTAAATTGTAATGTAGACACACATTTTCTGGAAAGCTGCTTTGAGACAATATGTATTGTGAAAAGGTCTATATAAATAAATGTGAATTGAATGGAATATAGTTTCAAAGACACTTTTAATTTTGGACAATAACTGAGGATTTAAGGTAGTTTTTTTTTTGTTTTTTTTGATGATGAATAATATTCAAAAAGTAAATAGTTTAAAATAAAACAATAAATGTAATTTTTTTTAATTGTTTATTTGCTGCTTTTAATCCTTTATTTAATTATTTAATCAAAATGAATTTATTCATTTATTTAAAGAGCATATTCAGCATAAGATTTGAATATTGTTTATAAAGAAATGCATTATTATTATTATTATTATTATTATTATGTTGTCAGTTGGTGTCAGTCAATTGCCAGAGCTCCGCTCACGTTTCTGTCAGTGCTGCGGCGAGCCGTAAGGGTCATTAAGCATCTTCGTTCTAACGGCAGCCAGAGGTCAAGGGAGTTAATCGGAGTTGATGGAGGGGCCCTCCGAGTGACAGTCCTAGGGGCTCACCTCTTAATCTCTGTTTGTCTGTGTTTTAGTACTCTTTTCCTACACAAAGCAAACAGCACCCTCCCTCTCAATGGGGACCAGCTTGCTCCCAGTCTAGCACTTCTGACCTGTGGGTCATGCCCTTTGTTCCTTTCTCTACAGAGGCTGACCTCAGATTTCACCTCTGTAATTGAGGAGCCCTGTAGACACGTGCCCACGGGGCCCAGGAGAGACCACCACCGCTGCAATCTCACTGCTACCTCTGTGCTGGCGGAAAAGGGTGTCTGAAAATATGTCGTTTCCTATGGGTCCCAAGAAAAAACGTTTGGCTGATCAAAGGCCAGTTGCATAAACATAACCATTATGTTAAGACGTCTTGTGTTTGTGTCTTAAGACCAAGTATGACCAACTAGCAGTTTGCCAACGGGCAAGCAGTCTTACTTTTTGGAATCAAATTAGACCAATCTATGTTTTTATGTAACTGATTTCAAAAATGTATAAAGAGAAGTCTTAAAGAGAAAAATGTTATGACTAACTTTTAAGTCCCTGATCTTTCTATGGTTTTCTGATCAATTCCTCAGTTGTTTTGTTTGTTGTCATATTGTGCAAAATACTGCTAAATTGGCTTAAATATCTTCTACAGATACACTGTGCCTTCACATTCAGTCCATTTGGTCATGTTTATGTGGGGGCTTATTTTTTTATTGAATATTTAGCCTATTCCTCTCGATACGTATGTAAACTCTAGACCTTTGCAGAGACTTAGATGCTGATGGACATTTCAGATCTTAAACTTTTTTTTCTCTTAAAGTGGAAGTGTAACTCAGTTAATGAACTAGGCCACCGACTGAAGGACTGAGATGCTTTTTTAAATCTGTGCCAGGCTTGTCTTGTTGTGTTTTAATTAAGTTTTTGCTTAATGGGAGTGTTGAGAGACACTTGTTTTTGTTTTTTTTGCTCTCCCAGAGCACGGATGAAAAATTGTAGGTTAAAGAAGCTCATGTCATGTTAGTAGTTTTTACTCATCTCCACAAAAGCATAATTATGAGTGGAAAATTGCAGCTCAATGATGTGCATGTGCAACACATTCCTTCAGATGCTTTTTTAAGTTTTTCTAGTTGATTGTGCTGGAGACCCCAATGTTCATTCAGGAGGAAAAGAAAATATACTGTAAAGCTCCTACAGATGTTTATTAAAATCTGTGATGGCGAATGGCTTTACATTGTTTGTAAGTATACTTCATTATTTTAGAATGTGCTTCAATCTCTCATTCCGGTTTAAAAGGGTTAATGTGCATTTTAGTATTCAGTGTTTATTCAGAAGGTCACATGCATATGTATTTTGACCATTTTGTTCTCTGTGCCTCATTGTTGATATTCCACAGATATAACGCTCCACAAAAAAATAATTTTTTGATATGTATCTATAAACTGTGTCGAATGCACTTATTAAATGTTGACATTTGGAAAAGAGTGACCTGTCCGCTGTGCTTTTTAACTTTGCGACGACAGCAACTTGAAACTTGCTATAGCCGTTATCGCTCTTTGGTAACTTTAACCCCAGAACACATACAAGCTTTTCAAATCACATGAGAGTCTTTTTAAAATGATCTCAGCGATGGTGCATTAAAGTGCTCTGAGGTTGAGCCCTGAAAAGTACCATAAAGAGTTTGTTTTGATTGGCGTTTGATCATAGTCTCTGAGCCTTGTGAAGGATGGGGCCTTACAGAACAGCTCACTGTTTGGGAGTTGGCAGCCGACCCAAAACCAAAATTGTATCCTCAAATGAACTTTAATGCAATCTACAACACAACACATGCGCCAATTTGCGACTCCCCATAGTAGCTCCTATAGTAAACAAGCAGGAAAATGAACGTCTGTGGATCAGCAACAGAGAATGAGAAGTAAAATAGAGATAATGAGGTTTAAAAAATGAGAAGGTTGGATTTCGTTGCACATTTTCTCTTGTGAGATGCGCCCTCTTCGTGATTGGCCGACAGACGTGGCGCAATGTGACGTGGACACGTCGTACCTCGTGCCAGAGCATGACCTGTTGCCATTAGGGAATCGGACTTTAAAAAGGAGAGGGCTGAGCGCTTGGAATTTGATTTAGCTGTAACGGTTTTATACGGGTGCGACTCGGCCCAGATTTGGTGTTGAATCGAGGGTGTGGTGTGTGGTATGTAGGAGGAACCAAATATGTATGTGTGTGAGAGTGTGTGTGTGTGTAATGAGAGGTCAGTGCCATGAGGGAGCCAGAAAGAGGAGGCCGAGAACGAGGCAGGAAAATCTGGGCGGACCGGGTGCTTTCGGTCCCTCCTCCACGTCAGTGTGTGTGTGTGTGTGTGTATCTGTGTGACAGCCTGATGAGCAGCAGCACCCTCCGCGCAGCCATGTTCACTGGTTGACGAGCATGCTTTTATCAACTGTTTAGTTCGCTAAACACAGAAAAGCTGTTTGTGATATTACACTGGCGGTCCGAGGAACAGAATCAGGCACAGGCCCCACACTAGCATGTTTTGGTATGTGTTTTTGTATTCTTTTTGGGCTTGTTCGCATTAGAGAAATCATCTGTTTAAACTTGTATTAATTCGCATTGATTAAACAAAAAAAAGTTTTGCACTAGACAGTACTGGCACGCTTAGCCTACATGAGCGTGCAGTAGATGCACAAAGGATTCTTAGTAAAATAAGCTACAGAATAACGAAATCTTGAGTCTGTTTTCTGCATCCTCACCACCGACTGCCTTACACGTTTGATTTTGGATTCAAAAGGGAGGCATGACGGAGGAGCACCCTAAAAGAGTGAAAAACACTATTGGTGGCACGCTCAGCTAATTATTCCTCCACCGGGCGGATTCTCAGGTAGGCCTTGGGTGCAGTGTGTGTGTACGTGTGTGTGTGTGTCTATGCGAACACTGCAGATGATATCTTCCTGCAGACTGTGACAGATGTTTCACCTCCAGACCGTCTCACCCATACGCCTGTTGCTCCTCAACTCCTTCTCGGGGCAATGGGAGGAGGTCCCGTTAATGTTTGCAGATGCAGAAAGACACCCCAACATTTGCGCACTTCACTTTTCCCAGAATCCCACATCATGGTATGGTCGTCTTTTAACTGCTGAGGGTTTTTGTATTACTTTCTCTTTCTTGTTTCTGATTACTTGTTTTGTTGTTCAATGCATTCGAGCCAGAGAACAGCTTGAAGGGTTGAGTTTAGTTTTGGCGGTGGAGCGTGTGCACGCTCTGTAAATTGTGTTTGAATGGTTCGTAACTGGTGTGAGCGTATGTTTCTGTGCACTCTCCGGGTGAACCGGAGTCTGTGTCACGCTTCCTTCCACTGTTCAGCCCTCCCTCCCTCCCTCCCTCCCTACTCGAGCTCTCGCTCACTGGCTGGAGCGATGATTCAAAAAAAAAAAAGATTGCTCACGTACTCCACTGCCTCTCGGTTTCATCATCAACTTTTTTCCCCCCACTTCATTTTTCCCTCTCTCTTCTCCTCTAATTCCCTCCCTCCTTTTCTCTCTCTCTCTCTCTCTCTCTCTCTCTCTCTCTCTGTGCAGATAGAAATGAAAAAAAGCCTCTACCGCTGTTTCCACAGTACAGTCCCCACCCCTTCACCCAGTCTGTGCCAAGAGAAGGAGGGATTTCTACTACTCACAGGATTTTAACCCTGTAGCACAACTGATTGGCTCAAGCAGCTTCTCTGCCACTTCAGTTTTTCCTCTGCGTCTTTTCCGCCACTTCCCTAAACCTCGTCGGCGTGTTCTTCTGCGGTTTCGTTACCTTGAGATACTTTCAAACGGTGCTTTTGCGGCAGTTGGAGGTGTATGCCATTTCTCATCCTCGCCAGGGGTTAACGGATCCTTTCTGTTGCTGAGCTTTGAAAATGGCTGTATTCTCCCTGCTTGTTGCGTGTCTCGGAGAAGGGAGGCGCCTGGAGTTCTATCACTTTAGCGCCACCCTCTCTCTCTCTCTCTTTCTCTCTCTCTCTCTCATACACACACATACAGTTCTTTTTCTCTCTCTTGCTCTTTCCCTCTCTTCCCTCTCTGAAAGGAGAGCGGGAGGGCGGTGCGGTGTTGGAGCTTTTTCTGGGACAGGTGCCAATTCCAAACAAAAGACATAAAAAGGCACTGAGTGAGAGATGCCTCGATCGTAAGAAAGAAATATGTTGCACGATGAAACGAAAGAAGTTTGTGGTGACCGAGTGCGTGCGCGGTTGCGTGCGTTCAGCTGAATAGAAATGTTTGGAGCTAAGATTTGAAATACTTTTCTTCTCTATCTCTCTCACAACACTCTCTCACTTCTCTGGCGCTCTTCAGCCACTGAAGGCATTTCAGTCATGGGGGGTGGAAAGGGGAGGGGGCTCGGTTTTCAAGCTTCTGAATTATTCATACGCCTGGGCCAATGCTGCGATCGGACTGGCTGGGACATTAACATGCAGCGGACATTCTGTTTGTCTGTTTGCTAACATTCCTCATTCAAAGACTTGTTAACTGCAAGATGGGCCGACACACGCGTCTCTCGGGCTGCTATTGTGGCCAGGGCCCGGTTGTCCCAGATCAGGGGACCGGAGGCAGACGTGTAGCCTAGCACTGGAGACATGCAGCTGGGGTGGAAGGATTGGCTTGGCCCCCCGGCCTACCTCCTTTGGTCCTTGTGCCTGCTGTGGAAAGCTCACTCCCTCTTCTTTTCCTTCTCTCTCTCTCCCTCTCTCTCTCCCTGGCTCTCTCCTTCAACACAGGACTGGTGAAGTGAGTAGAAAAGGCCTTCAGCACTTGTCCTGGAATGTTTCTATCTACTGATGCATGTCAATATTATGGGGTAAGTTGCAATTTTTTTTGTTAAATGTGGTATTTCTGAATATTTACTTTGTTTTTCGTTTTTTCCAATGTATTTCTCGATTTAAATGTTTGTTTTTTGTCTTTAGAATGTGTGCGAAATATTTTTCGTTTTGGTTTTACGCTTTATACGGGGGGGGAAACGATTTATGAATGGTACGATTCCTAAGGAAAATGGCGTTAGGGGAATGTAAAGGCATTTCATATCAGCACCTAACAGACATGATGTACCTCTGTAGTCGACCTTCCACAGTGCATAGTTTTGGGGTTAATGTTTTAGTGACTGAGAAGAGGTACACTTTTTGGGAGTAAGAGTTTTGAGTCGTGTTATCGGGAAAAGGTGTTTAAAAATTAACCTTTCATTTTCTGATGCATTCCTTGTGTGTTAACTGGAGCACTTTAACAGTGAATGGACCTCAGTTATTTGCGTAGGGCCTTGTGTTTGATTATCACGTTGTACTGTCGTTTATCTTATGAACTGTTCATTGCGATTAATATTTAATGTTATTTTTATATTATTATTGAATTATAACATGGGCGCTCATGGATTGAAGCATTGTATACGCCACGTCAGAGGTTAGTTTGCGCAATTGTGCATTAAAATTAGAAGAAATGAGGAAGTATTTTGTGTTAATTATTTAATTGCTCAAATGAGTGGTATTTAAAAAAAAATTTGCTTGCTTATTTTAAATTATTTCAATGGAGATGTAAAGGCATGCAAGTTCAACTAAAAGTTGTCAATTTGACTCTAAAACATATTATTGTTTAAATTTACACATATTTAAATGTGTTGACTTTGCCCATATTTCGTTTGAATTTAGCGGAGAACCATTTTTGCAATATATAAAAATTTTAACCTGTAATATACATTCTAGTTGTGTACTCAAAGAAGGCATTTGCTGAATCTGAACGATTTATGTATTATTTGAAGTCTTTTTTTTTTTAAAGAAAAACGTTTTGTAAAGATGTCTTTTGTTGAAATTTTAGGTTGCGTAAAATAAATTATAATCAGAGTGTTCTTTTTTGTTACACACACACACACACACACACACACACACACACACACACACACACACACACACACACACACACACACACATACATTGTCTCTCTCTCTCTATCTCTAAAACACACACACGTTTAAAAAAACTCTCTTAAGGCCCTTTTATAATTGAATAATTTATAAGTAAAATGTTTAGGGTCGTTGAGATTTCAGAATTTAACAGCTGATCTCTGGGTGATGATTAAGGATCATTTGACACAAAATAGCATTGTGTTTGATTTATACATATCATGTATGATTTACAGGCATAAAAGTAAACAGTTGTGTTTCATCGTTCAAACTAATGA
This sequence comes from Leuciscus leuciscus, assembly GCF_965113295.1. NCBI lineage: Eukaryota > Metazoa > Chordata > Actinopteri > Cypriniformes > Leuciscidae > Leuciscus > Leuciscus leuciscus. The sequence continues at coordinate 15,056,924 of NC_138728.1, read as the reverse complement.
TTTTGGCTCATAGCAGGCTGTTTATTAGCACGAGTGAGAACGCCAGGGGCAGTGCTGATGAAGTGTGTTGGCACAGAAAATGCACATTGGGTTGGCAGTGCCCTCCCCCACCCCTTTTTTTGGTTGTGAATGGAGTGTTCCAGAGATGATGTATAGTGTAAAGAACAGAGCAGGTGGCATCATCTAAAGAACGAAGAGGGGGGTTGGCGCAGGAACAGATTTTCAGGATAAACTTACCGCTTTTAATCATTTTTACTACAGATTTGTCTTTTTTGTGTGTGTGTGAAAATGTATGTGGTTTTAACAGAAATGCTGACTAGTTTACACTTTAAATAAAGATGAAACATTTATTCTTAAAAATGAACTGAAATTATCATTTTAAGGATTAGGATTTTTTTTAAATGTGCTTGTGTGGGATCTTTTTTATTACATTTTGCAGAGAAAATAGAAATGAATGTGTGTCAAGCTGGGGCAAGGCATTCCCAGACGTGCCGAAGAGCAGCGAGCATGTGTGCACTAACTGAGACACCCGCCCTCGCTGTCACATACAGACGTACACACACTCTCTCACACACACCCAGACACACTTGCTGCCATGTGCTCCATAATAGACCTCTGATTCAGCCCTGAATAGAGTTCCCACGCCTCAGTGTGTGTGTGTCTGTAATAGTTAAGGGTGTAGACCCCCCCACCCCAACCCTTTTCAAAAGATACTTGTGTACTCTCACACACACAGTCTAGACTAAAGATGTCTCCTTCATTCTGTTTAGAGGTGTATTTTAGAAGCTACACACTGTGAATTGATAATTAGTTGATTTCAGATGAAGTTCCAAGGGTGGAATTTAATGCAGGATATGTGACAAAGTGATCGAAACAATTAGAAGCCTCATAGAATCTCATCAATGTCACTTATATTTTTTAATGTTTTGTATTTCAGGTTATTTTAATTATCAGTTTAATGGAAATATAATTCCATAACTTATGTGTAATTTCAGCTTAACCGCATAAGATAATTTGCACTAAACCGCATTACTGATGCAAATGCAATTGTATAATGATCATCCGAATGCAGTATTAATGTATAATTTTTTTTTTTTTTAAATAAAGAAAAATCCGTAGATAGAAAAGATCAATTCTTGACATTTTCTAGCAAAGAAGGTGATGGACACTCGCATACTTGAGTGTGGATGTCTCCAATATTTTAAAATAATTTCATGAACACATATTTGTTCCTGCGGGTTTTATTTTTTCATGCAGAATTTTTTTTTTTCGTTTTATTTAGTCAACTTAATTTGTGAATGGTTATATCAATTGGATATTGACTTTAAACTAAAAACAATTTAATTGAATACTATCAAGAAGAATAAAAAAAAAAAAAGTTATTATAGTGTTTGAGATATAGATTAGTTTTAGTTAAGGAGTTTTTAAGCAGTAAGTTGGAGTGATGATTGATTATGTTGAGACGCTTCTTTTTATGACTTTAAAATGTCTTCCTTTGGAAAAAAATGCACACAGATGTCTTCAAAATATTTGAAATATTGTTTGCTGTATTGCTAATAATTTTGCGTTCAGGAAATGCCATAAGATATATTTAATTTTAAACTGAAAATGAATGAAAGACAAATGTATCCATTTAGTGTTTTTAAAATTTAAAAATTTTAGATTTATATTTAATTCATTAAATGTCTCTTCTGAATTGTAAAGCAGACCCACAGAAAAGTGTAGTGTAGTTTCCATATCTAATTTACATAGTTCATAAATTACAAAAACAAGTATGACCACAAAAAAATACAAGTTTTTAAATGAATCTGTATAAATAACTCTATTATTTAAGTTTTTAACCACTGCGCGTCTTTTTAGAATTTGGTTATGATGGCAGAAGTAGACATTTTCTTCTACATTTCTTTACAATCAAGATCCTTAAGCCAGTAAACTTTTATAGACGCTATAGTGAAGTGAAAAGGAACGGAGTAAAGGACTGGGGGGTCATTTAGGGATAGCAGTACTCAACTAACTTGTTTCCCATGGGCACAATAGGAGCCAGACATGATTGGCAGGTGACAAAAGGTGGGGTGGAGCTGAGTAATTGTTCAACACTAAGATGATGTCATGGGCAAGTCTTGAGACCAAGAGCTGCTAACAGTCTTAGCAAAGGCTTGAATGCTGTTGTGTGATAGTTTGTGCTTAGTCTCCCTGAAATTTATATTAACTATTTTTAGGTTTTTATATCAAAACTATCTGTGATTTTTACCTCAATTTTCTTATTTTTCACAATTGCAACAAAAAAGCACAAGAAGCCATGGCCTGCCCAGACAAAGCAGAATAATATTATGATACCGATCACTTGTGTAATCTGCGGTTTAAAGTTCAAGCTCAAAGTCCATTACAGACATTGTATTCACGCTCTGTTGTAATCAGTCTGGGATATCTCTCCCCCTCCAGCAAGTCACATGAGGTCTTATTTATTTTAATTTATTTTTTGCTTTCTGTGATTTTGTTTGAACAGATGTATAATACAAACACAGAAGATGGCTTTGCCTCAGGAGCGATAAAGCAGCCAGAGCATAATTCTGTCAGTCAACAGTTCCTAAATCATGCAACAAATAAAATGTTGCTTCAAAGATCGTTCAACAGATTTCTCTGTCGTTTGCACCTGCAGTATTGATGCGGAGCAAATAGGGATATAAACAAAGTGTATCAGACGGTGATTAAAGGAAATAAGAATCACTGTTTAGCAGCATTTCGGTATAATGGGCCTATTGTTGCTGAACGGCTCTTTTACTCTGAGGAAATGTGTCTCCAGTCTCTGGTATACAGCTCCACCTTATGGCTGTTAGCTACTCCATAAGCTTTCAAGTGTACCCGTAATTCAAGAGCTTAATGATCTATGGTTTGTTTCACTACTAATGTAAACTGCAACCTGCCTGCTTTTATCAGTAGCGATGCTTTTTAATAATCCCATAATGTTCTTAATGAGGTTAGGAATCGAATGTGCATAAGGCTTTGGTGGTTTTGATGAACCAGCTTTAGGTGAAGTATAGCAGGCAGTAATCCAAGCGGAGATGTCTGCTGTCAGCTCTTTCTCATAAAAAAAAACTAAACAAAGCAAATAACAGGTTTACACTTTAGTCATGACATACAGTGAGGTGTAACTGTTCCAATGACAGGAGGAGGTCAATTCATGTAGCTGTGTGATGCGTTATGAATGTTTGAGAAACAAGAGTGATTGATTTGAATCTTTGATCCAAATCAAAGACCACTTGGGAAAATGGCTTTATTGTTGCGTTTTATTTATATAGAAAATGTCACATTACAAAATATATTGTCATGTTGACAAAACACAATATAATAACAATTTGAGTAAAATGTTGAGAAATGTATATATGAACTCCACATGTTTGTGTGAGGATCATATTCTCCAGCATGATTTTAGATGAACCAGAGCTCCAAGTTTAATCAAACTAAATCTGACCGTCTGTATGGTCAAGATTAATGTGATCAATGTCAAATTTGATAGAAATAGTGCTGGACATAAATTTTTTCCCTCTTAATTTTAAATTTTATTAAAATATTATTTCCAGATTTAAAAAAACAAATCCCACACTGCAAAAATCAACTTGATCTTAATTGTTTGTCTTGTTTTCCAGTACAGATATCTCAACATCATTAAAAATATATGAATTTACTTTAAAAGGAACTTCTTTTCAGAGTGCACTAAAATATTGTTTATTTGTGGTATTATTGCAAATTTATGCAAATTACTGCAAACTTAATATATTTTATCTTAATATTTTCTTAATTTGTGTGTGTGTGTGTGTGTGTGTGTGTGTGTGTGTGTGTGTGTGTGTGTGTGTGTGTGTGTGTGTGTGTGTGTGTGTGTGTGTGTGTGTGTGTGTGAGTGTGTGGAACCACTCACCCCTGTGAGGTTCGTGGGTTGTGTGAGTCAGCAGTGTGTGTGTGCCTCCCCCTTGTCTGAGGTAAACCATACTGCTGCCCACAGCCTTACTCACTCACACTGAACCTTCCCCGATCTGACCACACACACACACCAGATCCCAAACACCCCAGTCCTAATCCTCTCATGCACCCCTGTGTACTGTCAGGGTCAGCAGTAGACAGACATACAGCACAACAGATGATTTAAGTCAAACAGGACATGGAACTGATGTAGGGACTTGAGTATGTGAATTCTGTGCCTGACTAATTCTCTCTCTCTCTCTCTCTCTCTCTCTCTCTCTCTCTCTCTCTCTCTCTCTCTCTCTCTCTCTCTCTCTCTCGTCCTTTCACAGATGGCAAACCCAGGAGGTGACTATCTACCTTTTTCATGTTGGTGACCTTGATGGTTTTGAAGGATCCCAGACTGAAGCTTTGGAGATAGAGGTGATAGGGGGTGTATTTAGTGCACAGCAAAGAGTGTTGTATGGCAAACAGTTTTAGCCCACATATTTACCCTTTCGGGGTCTTCAATTCACATTTTAGTGTCTTACGTCAGCTCTGTGATGCGTAGTATCACCTAATGAGGTTAGTTGGATATTAGATTTTAGAAAACAAGAAGGTACACAGGAAATGGAAGCTCCGTTGCAGGAAGAGAAAGAAAGAGACTGTCGTTTGGGGTGAGGTAGTAGGTTGTATAGTTTGAGGGTTTAACCCTTGCTGTCAGATAACTATACAACTTACTGTCTTTCCCGAAGTGACCGTAGTGCCATCGCATCACATGGAGGACGTCAACTGGAAGGAAGAAATGACGCATTTCCAGGATCCAGCATTAATCTGTGTTCATTAAAGACATGCTTTTATGCTTAACGCAGGCTTAAATGTTTATCAGATATTTACACTGAAAGAATTTTTCAAAAAAAGTTTTAATTTGTGAAATTTGTGTTAGGTACACATCAATGCAGTTTTGATGCATTATAATGCAAGCCTTTAAGTTTGATTTGCAGTGAATACATAAAGAGAACAGTATAAGTTGATAGTAATGATATGTATGGTGATTTAAAGAAAAAGTACAGATAATTTTAAATTAGACATGAAATCTCTTTTCTTTCCTGTATTAGCTTATTTCCTTTTGAATCAGAATGTTTGAGAGGCATATTGAAAGGCTTATCCCTTTTTATTAAATATCCAATAGCCTTCAGTTAGATCAAAGTCACAACTGATTTTGATTGGACAAAATACCAGTATAGTGCAGCTTGTCGCCCGATTTTTTTAAAGAAAAAAGACTAAACTGCCAGCTTCTAGGAAAACACAAGTATGTAGATGGGATGGGTTAAAATCTAATAGGAGCTACAAAACATCGTAGGTAATAGAACAGAATTGTAGTTAAAATACCACTGATAAGTGAAAAAATGTGTCGCTGCTTTGTCGTGGAATATTCAGCAGTGATGTTCGTACAGGGTGAGGTAGTAGGTTGTGTGGTTTCAGGGTTGTGTTTTTACCCCATCAGGAGATAACTATACAACCTACTGCCTTCCCTGAAGGGCAGCAAAACGTCGCCAGTCACACGGTTCATTCACTTTTTCTTTTGCTTTTCTTAATTGTCTTGGTTTTCCATGCTTCTACTTGTGATGATCTTACCATTAATAGCTGCATTAGCATTACTTGATACATCACAGATGTGTAATACTTCAAACTGAAATAAAACGTTTGATATTTCAAAGATTGACTGGGTTTTTTTCTTTGCCTAAAGCATGATGTTGATGTTAAAGGATATGTCAAAATAATCTTGTAATGATCCTCTATTATGAGTTAAATTCTGACATTTACTAACTTCATGTTTCTCCAATCCAGTGTGACGTCTTTCTTCTGTGGAACACAAAAGGTGCATTTTTCCAGAATATCCCCTGCCATTCTTTTCATTATAATGAAGTGAAGATGGTATGGATTATATTTATGGCACATTTATTTCCTGTTTGAGGCTCGGAAGAGTATGTCCTGTCTCCTGCACAAGGATGTAATGAGAATATGGCATTGCATTATTTCATTTGTTTATTAAAGATGCAATGCAAAGCCAGGCAGAGTGCTTCTGCCAGCATAGCTTGTATTGTAAATAAAACATGGCCATGGCTCCAGACGGCCATTAGCCGATGTTAACAGCTACAGGGCTGTAGGCAAGCTGACCTTTCACTGCTGCACAATTTATGGGCACTGGCTGGCAGATCTCCACAGGAGCACCCCTAGACTGGCACTCACAGGAGAAGAGTATTAATTAGCAAGAAAGGACAGAATGTGATGGCCATGTCACCTTGAAAAAGTTTTGTTTCTTTGGAAACAGGTGTTATGCATGCTTCTAATGGCAGCATTACCTAGGGGAGTGCAACACCATTGTTGTGATTGAAAAACTACTTTGTTATGCACATTACAGTAATTCAATAAGAGTTTAATCATTTTCCCCTGTGACTGCCTCGGTTTTACCCTTTCACTCCTCAAGAGCTTTTTTGTCTTCACAAAGACAATTAAATAACCCAGTAGAATTATGGTAAGCCACTATGTAATAAAATTGGGAATCGTCTTTAAATTCATTAAAAATACTTAATGTTATCTACAAATAGATGAAAAATGTCAATGAATGAAGAAATACATCACAAAACCTGGCACAAAATATCTCATTGTGACTAGGGGAAACAGTTAAGTAAATAATAATTAAAATAAGGTTTAACTAACTAACTAAATAGATTAAAATACAATACAGAAATATATAAATAGTGCATAAACGTACGATGCTGAGTAGAAAAAAACTAAATTGGTTCTTTATACATGAATTTTCATGCATTTTCATTTTTAAGATGGGGGTCTCTTGCACAAGAATGATCATATTTTGGGGGTTCGTGGCATCTGTAAGATTAAAAAACCCTTAATAGGCTAATGAAGAGTGAAATATATATATATATATTTATGATGGACAGATTCTAAAATCTGTGATTGATTTTAGAATATCACCAGTAGGTGTCAGTAGAGGCATATTATTGTGACAGTGTCTCTGAAAAAAAAAAAAGCTAATCAGACAAAGGTAAAGCCTCTTTATTATATGTAAACAATGACATACCTTTATTATTGAGACAACATGTGTCATATTATTTTAATTAACCCTTTCATGCATGAATTATGACAACCTCAGTCAGATTTTTTTTTTCCTGTATTTTTTTGCTCTTGGGCATTTGAGATTTGAACTACAGTAGGCTATGCGTTTTTGGTTTTAACTGAATAAATACTGTATTAAACATAATACAGTAATAACACAGTAATACTGTGTGTATTTAACAAACCAATTAATAAAATGATATAAAATCACGTGAAAACTATAAAATATATACAAAAAAATATAACGACGCAGTGTCTCGTTCCCTGTTCTCAGGGAACAGAGGTTACAGTCATAACCTACACGTTCCCTTTCGAAAGAGAACTCGCACTGCGTCGATGGCGCTATTGGGGAACGATGTACAATCCCACCATGCTGAGAAGGGTGCATGCCAATTATGGCTTGTGACAAAAAGTCAGAACTGGCAGTTTCAACCTGAAATGTCAAGAACACACTCCCCCTTCAGGTCACATACAGGCTGTCAGTGACATTATTCCCTACGGTCACTGCCCAAGCTATAAGCCTCAAAGAGGCCTCCAAACATAGAAAAGCCTACCAAGGATGCTCAAGGGCTTAAAACCAACAGCTTCCATGGAAGGAGATCCTTTAAGGGAATATGGCCAGGGCATCCGAAAGGAGTCCTGTCCAGTCACTTTCTGAGGGGGACATTGAGTCAACCCTGCATGCCACCAGGGAGGCTAACCTGATCAAGTCTACTGACCTAGTCTTTCCAAACAACCTGTCTGTTTTCCTAAACAGAGTTTCTCACAAAAAACTATAGTTTCTTATGAAACCGGAACATAGAGACGGGCATCCTGGAGAGTAGAGCTCAGCATAGCACTCTATAACCCTTGCAAATGAGGGGAGTAACTCTACACAATCCTGGATCTACACAGTGCTATGAAAGATTGTTGAGGCTGGGCACTCTAACAAGGGGCCCTAGATAAGGGGAGCGCCTCCAGCTCGGGCTGATATAACAGGGAGGCCTCATGAGAGTCCTTCAACCTTCTAACCAGACTTAGGTTATATATATATATTTGACCAGGCTAGAATCAGGGAGGCTCAACAGGAGCCTACAACATGATGAATATTGCAAAAATCCACAAATAGTGAAGCAACCTTCAAGGAGGCCTGTGAAGGCCTGCTACTTGATAGTGATACTTGTTAGCAGAACTAGCCTCAGATATCATAGTACTCACAGAAATACTGTGGGCCCGGCTTTTCCTACTTTACATTGCCAATGGACAGTGGCAATTCTTTCAAACATACCACTTAAAACTTTCTAAACAGGGAACTGAGGTCTAAGGTATAACAACCTTTTATAAAGACCTACCAAGATCATCCTGCTGCTCATAGAGCGGCGGCCTAAATTCTATTCTTTGAATGAAGGCCTACCACCAAAAATCTAGAAAGCTCACTACCAAACCTGACTCCGGACCTTCAGAAGCATTCCGGATTAATGGGAAAATATCATCATCAGTCCAGCCCTCAGGCCTGATGTAAGAAGCGCCTGGGGTAAAGAGGAAGGGGATCCCTCACTGATGCTGGGAGCGCCTGTGTTGGATCACCTCCCTTAGATCTCTCGTCTTCCTTGAGTCGCGCCTTCTCTGTGACCTACTCCTTGTAGGAGGAGGAGGAGCACGAGAGGCGACGCTGAACCTCTGGCCCTGTCTCCGATCCTCGAACCGGGATGGGCCAGGCCCCCCTGGCTGTCTGGGTGTGGATTCGGATCGCAGCGTAATGCATGATTTAAATGCAGCCGAGCGTGCCTTCGCCTCTCTGAACTTTTCCACCACTGTCTCAACTGAGGTGCCGAAAAGTTTAGATGGTAAAACCGAGGCATCGGGGAGAAAAGGAGATCGTCCACTGCATCAGGGGAGAGACCCTGCCCCTTATCCAAATCCTTCAGCAGGTCGGCTTGGTATGCCTGTAACACAGACATCGTGTGTAAGGCAGCCCCAGCCTGACCTGCTACCGCGTATGCCCTGCCATTCAAGCGAGATGTCATCTTGAGTGGCTTGGAAGGCAGGGCCGGAGCTTTTAGTGCCAATGCCTCTCCAGCAGCGAGATTGTTTGCGACCGTCTCGTCAATTGGGGGCATCGAGACATACCCATGTTCACACATCCCCTCGACATCAGCGTAGTTTGCCCGCTGCTGTCGATGGATGCGTGCAGAAAATGGGTTCCTCCATGCCTTCTTGATCTCAGTATGCAGATCAGGAAGGAATGGAAGGCTCACAGGAGCTGGGGAGTTATGGTCAGAAAGGAACCGCTCATCCAACCGGCTGCGAACATGTCCTTCCAACACGCGCTCCCACGGCAGCTGAAGCCTCGCTCCATAATACGCGGGGCAGGGAGACTGTGAGGGTTCAGGTTGTACCTCTTCTTCACCCTCATTAGCCATCTCCTGCTCTCTCAGGCTAGGTGCCAGCAGAGCACTTGCTGCTGGATCAGAGGATGTAAAAGATAACACATCCTCATCCAGCAGCTCACCCTCGCGAGCTTCTGACGGGCGTGAGAGAGAAACGCCTCTCTCAAACTCATCAGCGAGCTCCATCTGGAAACCCCATGATCCGATTCTCCGCAGTGCCTCAGCACGAGTGGGACCCGAACCACTGGGCCCAGATGCCTGTCCCTCTTCCCTCGAGAAGAGGGCCAGACAAGAGCGGAGTTTTCTAAGCGGAAAACTCTCACATTCTGCACAATCAGATCCCTCGAGAGCTGATCGTGCGTGCTCTTCACCCAAACAGTAACAGACAAGTCATGTGTGTCATCTGGTGTCAGAAACCTGAGACACGGATCCACACACTTCTTGAAACACTTGTTTTCACTTGCCAGAATTCTTACCTTTTTCCGGTGATCGTAAATCAGACAAAACAGTCCCTGAAGACGAAAAGAGGATGACATGTTCTCTAGGCGCCCATTTTATACTTCCGGGTCGCACTAGTAGTGACGTCATAGGCTGTCGCCATTCAAATTCGATTGCCGTGATTGGATAGTTTTTCAGACACCGGTTCACCGGTTCACTTTCGAAAGGGAACCCTCACGCTATGGCCAGTCTACTAGACTAGAGTATGTCGATTTACACTTATTAGCTGATAATTCTGATTATGTTCAAAAGTGACAAATATTTACCATAGCTCTGAGAAAACCTCAGACTGAAATCTACGTTGATCTATAGATGTTTTCAGACTGGTAAGAGTAAAGCATTACAAGTAACATGCATTACGTAATCAGATTACTTTTTAATATAAAGAGTAAAGCATTACAAATAATGTGCAATACATAATCAAATTACATTTTAATGTAAGGAGTAAAGCATTACAAGTAACATGCATTACTTAATCAGATTACTTTTTAATATAAGGAGTAAAGCATTACAAGTAATGTGTGTCACGTAATCAGATTACTTTTAATGTAACGAGTAAAGCGTTACAAGTAACGTGCGTCGCGTAATCAGATTACTTTTTTATGTAATGAGTAAAGCATTACAAGTAATGTGCATTAGGTAATCAGATTATTTTTTTGATGTAACAAGTACAGTAATGCATTACAAGTAACATGCATTACGTAATCACTTTACTTTTGGATGTAACTGTAAATTACATTCTAATAACACAAATAAATTTATGTACAGCCCAAAAAAGCTGAAATACTGTATAGTTAGTGATCCATGATGTCTAATTTAGTGGACAGATGATCAATCAGAATTTCCTCCCAATCAATACTTGGAAAATTTAACAGTGATATGACTCCTTAGATGTTACTTTTTTCTTTTCTTTTTTTTACCTGCAAGAATCTTCTAGGATAGTAGTAATGTGTAGCTCAGTGTATAGGATGGGTTGGTCCACTGTAGTGGTTAATGTGCAGCTTTGCCATTCAAAACCCATCAAGACCTCTATGTGTGAAAGGGTTAATGTGGCGAGATATTATTTAGGCATTACGGCGCATGAAATAATTCCATCATTATCATCATCATCATCATCATCATCCTCATCCTTACAATGAGTTCTGTTGCCCAGCAACGCGACCTTAAATCGGTGGGCGTGGCTTTCTCTCCAAAAGCCTGCGCCGATTGGCCAAATCTATAGGTGTGTCGGTAGGTGTGCGCTGTCACGAGCTCGACTGGTGTCGGAGTGGTTTGACAGCAGTGGTTGCGGTGAATTTTAAATAGGACGTTTAAGGAGTACTACAGCCTCAATCGCACCACCGAGTTGAGATTTGGCAGTGTCACAGAGCCCGTGTGTTTTATTCCTGCCTGCATGGCGGCCTGGGATTGGGAGGTAGACGCGCAGCTCTTGTAAACAAAGCGCTTGTGTAACATTATGATCATGTTTTATCCGGTTTTATGGCCGTAATTACTGTGATCCTTCGCTTTTAGCTGGACTAAAGTAAACATTCACATAAGAACACATGTCTGTGCTATTTTCACAGCGAGTCTCTTATCACATAGTCTGTAGAGGACAATGCGTTTGCTACAGTTCATCAAGATTTTAACTCTTGTTGGAACCGAAGCGAAACTTTACAGCGTCTGTTGGTCTTTAAAGCTTGCTGATTCAGCCATCGGGTCAGTTGGTTTATTGGTTGGTTAAGTTAGTTAGTTAATTAGTTAGTTAGCTAGTTGTTTTTATGGTGATATTATTTTAAGTATCTTGCAGCATATTTTTTTCCGCAGTGTAAACACACTAACGTTACACACATAATGTAATAATAATGTCAACTAACATAGTCATGCATATCCTACTCGTCTATCATTTAAAATTTCATAAAAATAATAGTGTTATAGTTCAATTTAATTAAAATTTGAATTATGTTGTTAAGAATCCATTAGAATTCGGAACAGTATAATAAATGGAAGTCTATTTTATCTATGAATTCGACATTTTAATGCGATTATGAATGAACAGGAAATGAATCCCATGCTTTGTTGTCCAAAATATGATTCAAAAGTAGTTTCCAAGTTACATCAGTTACTTTATTTTGAAGTGTCTTTGTTACAGTGTGATTATACATTTAAGTACAAGTAGCCTACTTGGATTAGGTTTGGTTTATGGTTAGTTGCATGTAATTATGCATATTTTATAGTAATTACTATAGAAAGTACATGTAATGTCATGTGTAACAAGGACACTGTAAAATAAAGTGTTACCATGTAAAGTGTTATTTGAAGTTTTAGCCATTCTGTTCTATTTTTGTTAGTTTTTTTTTATGTTTATAGTTTATTTATTTTTATTTAAGTTTTAATTTCTAGCAAATTAAGTACAAGTTACACTACATGAAAATGAGAAATGAAGTAAAAATGTTACATTTTATTTATAATTAATGTTTATTTTATTTCAAATAACAAAAATGTACTGCAACTGTAACTGTAACCCTGCTGTGCAGTTGCATGGACCCCCTTTTCGACATTCTTTATATAAATTATCTTAAAGAGTTAATTAATTAATAATTATGTAATGTCCTTAATGTAATATTTTCAGTTTGTGTACTCTGGCATCCCCTAAAGTGAGTTTAGCACAGCTTTTGTACCCCACACATCTGCGACTACAGGGTCACAAGGACTTGTCCATTCGGTTCTGTTATGTAACTTGCTAAAAGGGTCACACACATAACGCCCGGTGTCATCTTGTCTTTGTTTGGGCGTTAAGAGTCTCATTCTTGAAGAGGTTCTATCAGAGGAATATCAGATTATAACGATTGTCATTTAATCATTCATAAACTGACTTGATAAGTCTTATCAAGTCAGTTTATGAATGATTCAATTATATGTTTTATTCTTCACATTATTTCACATAAAAATGTATTTGATCTTAGAAGTCTGAAATTATATGTATGTACAATTACAAAAGCACCGATACCCTTTTAGGCAACTTGTAAATTTATTCCCTTAAAATTAATTAGTAATCAGTAATTTTATAGCCTTTTATCTCTCTGGCCAAGTTTCTCTCACACAGCTGGCTTTGTCAACACTTTTTGATTATCATATATCATTATATAAGATTAGATAATTATGCAGGTTTTTGGAGAGATTATTAACACAGACACAAACTTTTGGCCATGACTATATTGACAGGTTGAAGTATAGAGAAACATCTGGCCTATATAAATGCACCTGCTTCTAAGCTCCATGTTTGCATTTCATAGTCCGTGTGAATCCGTATACCTTCATGTAATGCTGAGCTGTCTCTCTGTAGGCTGAATGTACTAAACAGACAGGATGTTTCTTGGGTGTGTGGAACAAAGTCATTCCTCCCACTATTGTTGAAATCCCAGCTGTCTTGTTTGTAAATGCATCCATCCAGACATTAAGGTTCTCTTATCTGATGCGTTTAGTTGACTTCTGCGTCCGTTTGTTAGTGTAACGCCAGGCAAACTCCTGACCGGAGAGAAGCAGGCATGCAGGGTGTGTGTATGGATTCGGACTTTGGCCCTGAAAGGGGTGCATGTATTTATTGGCAGCTGGTAGAGCATAACTGTGAATCGTGATCTGGTAAGCACTGATTTCATTCTGCTTTGCTCTGAGCTAGGTGATGATTTAAACACGAATTGTCATTGGTCTGTCGGCTTTAAGCAAAGACTTCTAGCTTTGCTCACAGCCTGTGTGAAAAGCGAAGTTTGGTATGTTCTCGTTTCTCAGCAAGGATCTGTTTTGGCATGATTTTTCCTAAATTTGTTCTGCTTTGTTGTAGTTATACTTGAGTCAATGACAACTGATTTTAAAATTGTTGTAAAACACGTTGCATGTTCTTGTTATTCAAGTTTCCAAAAACTTTATACTATTTTGAAGAACACATGTGAGTGTACACATCTTGATCATTATTTAATTCTTTTTAAAGGTGTTTAAGCATATTTTTGAAGATAAATGTTTTATTATTATTATTATTAATCCATAAATATTAGTCGTACATTTTACAACCTGAACTAAATGTAACTTGTAATAAGGTTTTAAATCTCTTAAAATGTCAGATAAAATAACAAATCTGACATTTTAAGAGACTTATTGACCTTGACACATTATCGTCAGGGTCTTCAGGATATATGTCAGTTGCATCACATGACTTTGACTTGGTGATCGAACTTTAATTATTAACATATTTTTTCTAAGAATAAATAATAATAATAATAAATAACTAATGTCAAACCAGGGTTTTTTCAAGAATTTAATTATTTTAATGAAGAGTTTTATTCACTACAATATCAGGACAATTATTAGCCTATACTTTATGTAAAATAAAAAAATATTTTAATTCAGAAATTAAAGGAATGCTCATCATAAAAGAGGTGTAGTCAGTTAATGTTTGTATCAGTTCCATTTTAATTTATTTTTGTGGATTGAATATGACTGGTCACGTCTTTTACCCTTTAACATCACTTTTGATCTGGTCATATTTTCTTTTTGGTAAATAACCTTTATTTACCAACACTGAGCAAACTGACCTGTCTTTATTTTTGCCAAATAGTCTTGACCCACATCCAAACTGTTCAGTTGCACCATGCAGTTGAGAAAAGCTAGGAATACGTGCGCTTTATCATGTCCACAATCAATATTTCTTTCAAGAACAAACTCACAAATGGTCTGTGGTCACAGATCAATCTTTATACTTCAGATCTGCTGTCTCTATGGGGCATGTAGAGATTCTGCTTCATCATTGCTTGTTGGCTGATGTAGTGGAAATTTCTTCACAGACACTGTTTGCTTTACGTGTGTTGTCTAATGCAGTGAGTCCAAGGCTGGTTCTGTGTACAGTATGTGAAAATAATGATGGGGAACACATGATCAGTTTGGCCTGTCTGCAAGTTTTTTGGATTCTAGGCTAAAGTACATCGACATTCATTGTCTTCTTGTGGATCTAAAATACCCCCAGGAACTGCTGTGTTGTTGTTACTACACGGTCAAGTCAGACAGCCGGTAAAGATCAACCAGGAAGGAGGGGGTAAATCAGCCTGTATTGGTTTCCAAGTCTTGTCAGCTGTGACCCTCCACAACAGGCTGCCTCCTCCTCAGCACGTAGGCTATGATGTGCCTGTGTGTCCTTCTCCAGCCAGAATAAGAAACACACACCTTGCACTGCAAAAATCATTTTATTAAGTGGTTTCGCAGGCATTTACTTATTTTACTAAGGATTTTCAGATATTTTTACTGGAAAATAACATACTGATTCGTTTTTTATGAACTGTCCCGTGATTCAGAGTTGTTAAACATAACTTGCTCCATTTGTTTATTAGGACACATTGAGGATTCATCTTGTGCATTCATACGCGCTGTCTTGTTTCGTGATCTGCACCACATCAATGGATATAACGTGTTGTTGACACCGAGGTGTTGAATGCTGTGCATCCATTGAGATATTTGTGTAGAATATATTGTAGTTTGGAAGCATGATATGGGGTTTGGTTTTTGCTGGTTAATGGCTCAGCTGGTCTCCATGGGCACATTTCCATTAGAGCAGAAACTGGCATTTCTCCTACACTTCACTTGGCTCCCGTGTGTTGTCATGAGGTTCAAGTCATGTGCATGTGTGCCCATGTGAGTGTCTGGGTTTACACTGAATAAATATAGTAGCTTCAGCTTATGCTTATTGCTCTGTTTCACACACCCAAATAATATACACAAATGCAGTCTCGCTCAAATGCATGCTACGTGTTTAATCTTGTTTACCATGAAATTACTGCTAGATTGTCTTTTTTCTAATGAAAAACAAAACAAAAACAAAACAAAAAACATATGTATATATATAGGCCTATATATAAAATCAAAAGTAAATTTGCTTTAAGTAAATTGGATATTAGACTCTGAAAATGATCTTAAACGTATCTTAAATGTTTTATAATGTAAGTATTGCAGGGTTTCTGCAGGTCTTTAAAAGTCTTAATTCACCCTTACACAAATGAAGGCGAAGGCCTTAAAAAGGTCTTAAATCAGAGCCAAAAGTCTTAAGTTCATGGCATTAAATGTTGCATGCTCTGCAAAAAATGATTTTCTTCTTCAGTATTTCTGTCTTGTTTTCCAGTACAAAAATATAAACATTCTTAAATCAAGATACATTCACCGGAGAAGCAAAATGTAAAAATTGTGTGAGTTTAAAACAAGAACAAACACCTGTCAGTGAGTTATGAAAACTTCCCTTTGAATTGATTTGATTTTTCTGACCCCACTGACAGATATTTGTTCTTGTTTTAATCAGAAACTCCCTTCGTTTTTTATCAGTTTCACAGAAAACAGAGGAAAAATATTTTTTATTTTTAGAAGGTACAGTAAAACTTATGTCCATATTCTAGTGGTTGGGAGCGGAGTGATTCAAGCTTTTTTTTTAAATGAAAAAAAAAAGTAATGGATATCTGTTGTATTTTCAAACTTTGAAGTGTTGCTAATACACCTCATTGTGTTTCTCCCTTGACATTTAGATAACATTGATGTATTATATTCCCAATTTATTCCTTAATT
This sequence comes from Leuciscus leuciscus, assembly GCF_965113295.1. Lineage (NCBI taxonomy): Eukaryota > Metazoa > Chordata > Actinopteri > Cypriniformes > Leuciscidae > Leuciscus > Leuciscus leuciscus. Next base: position 15,040,404 of record NC_138728.1, on the reverse strand, counting down.
TTCTTTCCTTAGTCATAAAAGATCTTTAAAAAGTCTTAAATTTACCTTCATCAAACCTGCAGAAACCCTGTATGAGGTTTAAGCTTAAAACAAGACAAAAACTATTTGCCAGTGTGGTATTAATCTTAATTCAAGATGAAAACTTGTCTTAATATTGTATGCAGTTTTGCTTCTCAAGCAAATTGTAAACGTTTATATATTTTTACTGGAAAACAAGACACAAAACTGAAATTTTGTATACATTTTTTTACAGTCTCATGACTAATATGCTATAATCCTTCTCTAGCCAGTATGAGAAATACACACCTTACATGTGAAAAATATAAATAAAAAATATAAATTTACTTGACCAGCAAAATTACATAATTACATACAGTATTACAAGTCTATTTTGTAATAGATTTTTGTCTTGTTTTAAATATAACCCCCACCCCAAAAAATAAAGCAATTAAAGATATTAAAAACCACTCTCATTCCCTATGCAAATTTTAACCAGTAAGTGATTCTTGTTTTAAGGATATCTAAGCATGTTTCTATATTTTTACTGGAGAACAGGACAACATTTTTTGCAGTGTATTAACTAATATGTAGTCTTTATAGCAGTCTGTATGTTTCTCCAATAGGAACGCTTGTTACTGCACTCGTCTGTGCATGTTGTGTCAAGGGCAGAATCAGGAATGATTGTCGCACAGCGGCTGAGAGAACGCTGCGTGCGTTCACTGACTGAAGAATCATGCTCAGCTCAGGTTTCACAGCTCAACAGCTGGAGACAAACAGCTGGGTAAGATTTTTGCTGTTCTGCTTCGGGCAAATCTACAGAACGGAGAGATCAGGTATAACTTTAGAAAGCTGGCCGGCTTCCCCTCGCAGACAGTGCTGGAAACTGGGCTTGTCTGCCAAGCACTGATTTATGACAGCTTGTCGATGTTAGTGCGCAGTTTTGTCAGCTCTTTAGCACCTGCAGTTTATTTTAGATTGGCTGTGTTTGTCGCTTGAAGGTAAAGTGTGTTGTTACCTCCTCCAAAAAAATGGTGATCCATTGCAAAAGTGCTCGAATGTCAAGTCTGGCATTGGTTAGCCTTCTCCATGTCACTGCTGTAAGAAATTAAAGGGTTGAGTGGAATGCCATTTGAACCGTTGTCCTCAAGACCCCTCGAGCTGCCTTTAGAATTTCCTCTAGAGCGTCTGAATGCATTTGAGTAGTTAATTCTTTCGAATAGGATTGTTATCTCCTCCCCGGCAATGCACTTGAAACGTCTGGCCGCAGTGTTTGTGATATTATCAAGCAAATGAAGTGCATCAAAATAACTGCCCTGCAACCTCTCGAAATGCCTTAGCAACCACGTTACAACGCCCTGGAACCTTTATGTCTGGAAGGTCTACTTTTGACCTTGACCCAACCTTGAGATCACCTCAGTCGAGGGAGCACTTGGTCTTTGGTGGGTCTCTTCGACAAGTTCACATGGCAGGACGAATGAGATCACATTCCTGTGATGAAGCAGGCCAAAGCCTTTGAAACGCTCCCCTCATGTCTGAATAAAACGCTGCGAAAACTGAGCCTGGGGTTTCTGTGGCAACCCCTCTTAAACACGTTACTTCTTTAGCACTGCTCTGAATGGAACTTCTTCTAGTCAGTGTTTCACGGAGACCAGGTTGCAGTTTGCATACCAAGTAGACATTGAGTCTCCATTATTATCACAACCAAACAGTGATGTTTAAAATAACAAAATAACTGCTATTTTTTCTTCTTTTTAATAATTGAACTTTCAATTCTGCTTTGATTTCAGTGAGTTGCTCTGAAATCATTTTAATGTTTTACTTATACAAATACATTTTGATGACAATGGACCTTAGTCAGGGTAGCAGAACCATATTTAATTTTGACAATAATGAGAACAAGACTGTGAGGGATAGAATTACAGGTTGTTCAATGGATTGCAATGTTGTTTAACAACATAACGATTGTTCGCAACATTCCAACACTTTCATTCAGTAGAAAAACAAATGAAAATTGCGTGATCTAGGACATTTATTCAGTGCGTGCCATTGTAAAAACTGTAAGTCTATCCCTCACAGCCCCGCATTAAATTCAATAGCACCTGAAATCTCTGGTTGTTGTTTTTACCTGTGTGTGGCCATTAATCCCAGTGTAATCTAGGGATTGTGTCTTGCAGTTATTTAAAAGATATGAAACAATATTTTCTTCACTCAATCTTCACTTTTCTTGTCGTTGTTTTGTCTTTGCAGACGGATGAATGATTCAAAGCTTGCCGTGGTCCAGCGCCATGGTAGATATGCCGAGTCTGTACAGTCCCTTGTCCCCGCTGGGCGATCCAATCCTGGACAGCCCTCTGTGTGGAGAACTCATTGGTGAGATGGAGGTGCTCGAGGACATCTCTCGGTCTCTCAGCGACGATACTTTCAACTTTCATGTGCTGGAATACCAGAGCTGCAACACATTAGTAGACGACTCCACTGTCTCAGGTAGAGCATTTGGACACACGCAATCCGAACAATAATCCTAACCAATCAGGGCTATAAAAAAAAGGGTTTCACTTTTGGTCCCTTTAACACATTCTGTTGACTTTAAGTAACTTTGCACCTACATGTCTACTAACTCTCAGTAGAGTGTTAGTAGACTGGTAGGGTTAGAATAACCACAGAAACATGTAGTTGCAAAGTTACCATCAAAATAAAGTGTTAGCAGATATTAAACCGAGAGTCTACTAATACTCTAATGAGAGTTAGTTGACATGTAGTTGCAAAGTTACTTATAGTCAACAGAATGTTCAAAGGGGACCATCAAAATAAATTGTTACCAAAAAATCTTAAATCAACCCTAATCTGTCAAGTTAAAGAATTAACCATTTGCATTCATTTGATTTTATATAAACAACCAGACATAAGTTTGGACACGGTTGACGATTTTAAAATCATTTTGATCAAAAGGCTTATCCTTAAATGCTGTATTATATTATAGAAATTTTACATTTTGTAGATAAATACAAGTTGTGCGAACTGTATGAATTTATTAATGAAACAAAAAATTAAGGAAAAGTATATATCCACACTTTGCTTATTTGCGTTAAATTAGGACTTTTAGGATCATCTTAAATGCATCTGGGTCATGTGATGTTGTGATGTTGACCGTGCACATGTTTGTCTTGTAGATGTCTTAACCCCGGCATCTAGTCCGAACTCAGAAGTGTTCGCGGCCATCACCGGTCAGGACGAGAACTCCTCCGGTTCTCTCGCCCTCGAGTGCCGCGTCTGCGCCGACCGGGCCTCAGGTTTCCACTACGGAGTGCATGCCTGCGAAGGGTGTAAGGTAAGCGCACGTGCAAAGTGTACAGTGGAAAATTCTCACACGAGGGCCAAGAGTCATTATCGAAGCACCCTCAACTTTTTCCTGCTTGCCATTAGTACAGACACTTTCATAACCACAAATCTGTCCGGGACAGAAAACACTTGAGCGAGCACACCAGGGTCAACATAGAGCACGCAAGTTTTTGGAGTATTTTCATAGCTACTTTTGCAAAAAGACTGAGAGTTCCCCCGAGGCTTTTTCCCCCTTCGTACATGTGAGGTGAAGCGTGCACAAGAGCTGTTGCTTCATGTGGTGCATGTCAAAATCATCAGAAGGACTCGGTGCGTACCTCCGCACAACACAGCCCAGCTGACTCGAGCCTGGGTCACAGCCATTCTCTTTCCTTTAAAGTTAACTACCACCAGCCCAGTTATTGCCATGTGCCATGTGTTTTTCTCCAGCAAGGGCAGACTTTGACCGTTGGCACGCCTCAGGGTGCACTTAAACTGGAACAATTACAACCGAAGGTTTATTGCTAATGCAGTTTAACACTTTTCATTTTGCACTTTAAAATATACGTTATATGTGTTTTGTTTGAAGGAATCATGGTAGTTGTAGTTAAGCTACTTTTAAAATGAAATGCTAATTAAAAATATATTTTGTGTGAAACTAGTCATACATAATCAGGATCTCTGTGGACTGACTAAGTTTATTATTCAGTTCAGTTCACTGGTTTCAAGTTTCATGCACCTCTGGTTTAACTCAATTTCATGTTAGTTAATTATATAGTTTGAGATTTACACAGTGTACTAACTAGGAAAAATGATAAAGTAACAAGCGCTAAAAGCTATTATTCCAAGTGAATCTGCGACTAGGACGGGACATTTTGTCCGTCACGTAGTTTGTTTTTCCATGGTGTTGAGCTCTGTAGCCCCTCCCACATTGAAATTTCATTGTTCTAAAACAACTGTATATTATCAAATTCCTTTTGAGAACTTTGAGGTGCGTAAGACCTGGAGAAAGCTCCTCAACAGCTGTCGCTCGGCTGACGGGGGATGCTTCCATAAGGATTCAATTTCAAATCCGCCATCTTTGCTTGTGGGTGCACGGTACTGCAGCAAGGTTGTTTTGAGTGACATGTAAAATCTTGACTCCTGCCTTGATATCATCACGGGTAGTTGTTTTGAACAAAGCGCACTGCAGGAATAATCCAGGAAACAGTCGTTAATTCAAAAATACTCACAGCACCTCAACATTGACAAGATAGTACAAGGACTGCAAGAACACAGGGAGGGAACAAATGAGGGAACTAATAAGCTAGTTAATTGGACAACAGGTGTAATGACTCAAACAGACACAAACTTGGAAATCTAGGTCAACTGACAGGGCACACAGGTGAACAGGACAGAACCAAAAACACAAAGAAACAAAGTAAAAACAGCATACATGTTACAGGTATTCAGTGTCCTAAAACTCAGGGTTTCACTTTATTTTGATGGTCCCTTTAACACATTCTGTTGTCTTTAAGTAACATTGCACCTAGATGTCTACTAACTCTCATTAGAGTATTAGTAGAGTATTAGTAGACTGGTAGGGTCCGGGTTAGAATAAGTTGACATGTAGTTGCAAAGTTACTTATAGTCAGGAGAGTGTCTGTTGGAGGACCATCACAATAAAGAGTTATCAGATATTAAGCAGACAGTACACTAATACTCTAATGAGAGTTAGTTGACATGTTGCAAAGTTACTTATAGTCAACATAATGTTCAAAAGGGACCATCAAAATAAAGTGTTACCAAACTCAGAAGTTCAGTACCTCGTCCATTTATTTTTTTATTTTTTTAAATGGGTTTTTGATTAAATGCCTGAAATAAGGTGGTTCAAGGTATTATCACATTGTATTCTACCTATGGCATAATATATCAGTATTACCCCACTCATGGTGTTATTAGGCTTTTACAAGTCCTGAAAAAGGTGGTTGCTAACAAAACTTTCCAACGTTAGGTTTTGAATAAAGATTAAAAGATTTGTCAGAGGCTTAGTGGTGGTGACGTTGAAGTCTGGCGACCATTGTGTAGTTTGTTTACTGTCTGACTTTAGCTTTTTACTTCTGGCAGTTGTATTTAGGTATCAGAATTCATTTTTCAAGTTCAAGTTTTTCATTTGTGAAGATTACCTTGATGAACAAAACATGTAAGAATCATATATTTTTGTTGGACACAGAGCTTATTTTCTGCAATGATCAAAAAGCCAATGGAAAAAAATCCTATTGGGTTTTTGTCGAGGGAACCAGGGTTTTTCTAACCTCCGGACTGTCCTAGAAAAGTACGCTAGCACTGCAGAACTCTATTAGTGTAACGAGAGATGAACAATCACCAACATTTTCAAAAAACTGCAAAATTGTATGCTAGTTAAGACTTAGAATCTTGTTGTGGGCAATTCCACGCAAAACTGTCACATCCATAACGCCGACTAAATACCATGGCATTTTGTTGGAGTTATGGATGTGACAGTTTTGCGTGGAATTGCCCTTGTAAAGTGTTTCTTAATGGTTTATTCGCTTTGAAAACAGAAATTCTACCTGATACATTTAACATTTTTATCTTGTGTTTTCTTTTTGAGGTAAATCTGGAAGAATAAATTAGTCATTTGCAGCGTGCAGATATATTTTAAACTTCACTTCCCACAGCTTTTGAGAACAGTAGGAAATAATGCTTTGTCCTATAATGGTTGGTATTCAGAGGCTAAACACAGTGACGAGCTGTTCCCTCAGTCCGGTTTTATCGTTTGGTATGTTCGGTGTGTAGAGATGCGTCATCGGTTCTGTTTTTAGCTCTGGAAGCGATCCGTGACAGTCTGTCATGAGCTCTCATCTGATACCGTTTCCATTGTCAAGCACGTGTTCTGCTTTTCCCTGTTGAATAATTCGTCTGGAGGGAACACAAAGGGTCTGTGCTGTAACTGTGACCCTTACTACACATACCAGTCCACAGTGTCTATTCCGATGAAATTATGACAAAGATCATTCACTGTATCTTCATTACTATTCGATTTCGAAAATGATTTTCACAATGTACCTTTTCCCAAGCATCTATCCAAGACCACCTGGAGTTACTGAAATATTGTATAGCCTTATCTGAAAAATAAACAGTTAAAGTGTTTTGACATTCTGCCACACATGCACACACTCTGTATCTGTTCATAGATATGCAGTGTTCTTGAGAAATAAATATTTTTATGGTGTGAATCTTATCGCACATCTTATCTCATTAGCATTTGGTTTATCGAGGTCACTTTATAACGTCTTTATAATGTATTGGGCCTTAGGGAGCAAAGTCCTTATATTTATGTTTACATTTTGAATCGGTTGTATATTACAACATGAGAATGTACAATTTGGTATCATACTTTTTTTTTTTTTATCATTCAGAGCTTGCTTTTTAAAGTGTCTTTTATGAATTTTCCACAGGGCTTCTTCAGGAGAACCATTCGACTCAAACTGGAGTACGACAAGTGCGAACGCAACTGCAAGATCCAGAAGAAGAACAGAAACAAATGTCAATACTGCCGTTTCCGCAAGTGCCTTGCAGTGGGCATGTCCCACAATGGTAAGAGCTTCACAAAGAGCAAATGATTATAGATTAGAGTCGGTTTATGGCTTGATGATTAAAGAGCTTTAATTGTTTTATTGGTAATCAAGATGGTGTTCTGTTTTACTACAATAATATTTCGTAACACGTACTTTAATTGCTTCTTTGAAGGCCAGGAAATTTAGATTACAATCAAAATATAAAACAACAACTTTAGATTATCTTAGCTTTGACATCATGAGGTAGCACAAATCTACGCTATACAAGGGAAGGGCTATCACAGGATAACCGCAGATGAACTAAGTGACACGGAAGACACGCCGCCCCGTTCTATCACGGGACTTTGACCTGGATCTAGGGTAGTCTCTTCTGTTAGCGAGGACTAGTGTCATGTGCCACTGTTAGTGTAATCCCTTCAGAGGTAGATCTGTATCATATCACGCCATACACCCCCCCTCCCATGTCTGCCCTTTGTCCCGCTGCTGATGAAGTGGCAGCAGTGTAATGACCTAAAGTTCTACCACTCGTGGTTTGTGTATAAACTGGAGCTGATGATTCAATACGTTAACGCAGTGCAATTGATTATATATATTTTTTTTTTTAAAGGCAAACAGATTAACGCAATCAGTGCCCTCTGACCCGCATTTGAGTTTTGGGGATTTTTCTACCATCCAAGCTATTTGAATGTGGATCTGCACATACACCAGCAATCAAAAAGGACCCGTTCTGGTATTTATCATCCAATCTGTGATATTAAGTTTTTCTCAGACAGATTGATAAATGCAATTGCAACACAAAAAAAACGTGACTCTTGAAAGCGTGCCTCTTGACCCTTGGCCCTAAAAAGTAAACTTGGCATAAAACCAGCCTAGCTTACCATGTCCTCTTCTATAGTACTGCATAAGTTACTTTTGACAAGAAATGCAACAATCACACAATCGGTGAGTGCATTCAAGTGAAGTCACCTTTATTTATATAGCGCTTTTTACAATGCAGATTGTTTCAAAGCAGCTTTACAGTGATAACAGGAAAATAATGCAACAAAGTTTGTTTCGGCTGTGCAGCAACTCTAGAAGAATATAGTGTCATTGTCCAGCTTAAGTAAGTTCAGTGTTCATTTATTTCGGCTGTACAAATCGTTAGTTATTAATTTAGTTCTTATATCTATACAGCAGCTCTGGAGAAAACAGTGATGTCATCGTCCAGCTCAGTTCAGTTCTCATACAATGGTGTCAGTGCAGTCAGATCAATAATATTGTTGAATATTAAGTGTCCCCAACTAAGCAAGCCAGAGGCGGACCCATACATCCTATTAGGTGACAGAATGGAGGGGGAAAAAAACCTTGGGAGAAACCAGGCTCAGTCGGGGGGAACTGGCCAACATACGAACAGTGTATGATTATGATTCAGGCAGCATTACAGGTCAGAAGTCAGATTGGATCGGAACATTGAAAATATTGAATCCAGTTACATCTGGTTGAAGATCGAATTCATCAAGCCGGTATGGATACGGGTGTTGTTGAGGATCTGTGCCACTGGCTTGTGTCGATGAGGCCTTCACAGGGGAGAGTTTAGTTGACACAATCTCTGCTGACACTTCAGGGCTACGTTGTGGTCGTGTTTAGGCGCAGGTCCTTCATCTGATCTGGATAAGGCCCTGATCCGGCTGACTACGGTAACCTCGGGATAAACAGAGAGACAGACAGACACTTCCGCTTCATAGACAGCGATCGTGGGATTTTGGAACCAATGTTGATAATAAATACCATTAGACTGGCAAAGCAGATGATTAAATGTATGTACCAGACCGTAATAAACTTATGGTTTATTTGGGAAAATATAACTATTTTGCAGAATGCTTTCAAAAGCTTTGGCTTTCTGTACCAAATTAGGCTCTGGTGTAGGCCTTCCTTTGCCAAATAACCCCAGCTTTTCTTTAAAAGTTATTCTTGAAATTGGTGTGGATAATAAATTAGCAGAGATGTCCTCCTCACTAATGTAATCCAGCTGTAATTTCATAGCTGGACCATCATTCACAGAACTGAAAGCTGTAGGCGGAAAAATTCTAATATGGAGAAAATGGGCATCTACACAACACAACACAAACTGAATAGGCAGATACGAAGGGTTTATTTCAGAAAAAGTTTATTGTCAATTTATGAATTCCAAAAATAACATTAGAACTGGGTTACCTTCTGAGGTCAGTGATGTGGAAATAAAACATGCATACACAATGAATTAATTAAGCAACATATTTTTTTATTTTTTTTTATCAAATAACAGCCCTAGTGTGAACATTTGGTTACACTTTATTTTAAGGTGACGTAGTTACAATGTACTTACTCAAATAAGTACTGAGTAATATTAATCAACTACATGTACTTACTATAGAGTTAGGGTTGGGTTAGGATTTGGTTTAGGGTTAGTTACTTGTAATTATGCATAATTTATTGTTATTACTATAGTAAGTACATGTAGTAACATGTAACTACGTCACCTTAAAGTGTTACCGAACATTTTGTTAAGCATGTATGTATCTGCCTTACTGTGTGTGTGTGTGTGTGTGTGTGTGTGTGTGTGTGTGTGTGTGTGTGTGTGTGTGTGTGTGTGTGTGTGTGTGTGTGTGTGTGTGTGTGTGTGTGTGTGTGTGTGTGTGTCTCAGTCTCATGGGAACTCGTGTCACTGTGGGGACCTACATTGAGGTTCCCATGAGGAAACAAGCCTATAAATCATACAGAATGATTTTATTGTCTAAAAAGTAAAAAGAAAAAGAAAGTTTTCTGTGATGGGTAGGTTGAGGGGTAGGGTTGGTGTAAGGGGATAGAATATACAGTTTGTACAGTATAAAAACCATTACATCTATGGAAAGTCCCCACAAAGATAGTGAACCAGACGTGTGTGTGTGTTCCTCTTTTGTTTGTATACGGTACATTAACTGTGGCATTATGCATGATGCTGTACCTATTTTTATTGGTAATATGTGTGCGTGCGTCTTACAGCTATCCGTTTTGGGCGGATACCCCAATCAGAGAAGCAGAGGCTGAAAGCAGAGAAGGATGTCGGCGGGAAAGAGGAGCACCAGTCTCTGCAGCCGGACACGAGGAGTCTGACCAGGCAGATGCATGAAGCCTACCTCAAACACTTCCACATGAACAAAGCCAAAGCACGCGTGTTTCTCACGGGCAAGACCAGCACTCCGGTGAGTAACTGCAGTTGGGGAGCTAGCTAACTCACTCACTCACTCACCCACTATTCACATTGTATTGCTCACGAAAGCAGAGTCAAATGAGGCGATAATCAAAATCTCCTAATCTCTACTAATCTGTCTGTTAAAGCACTGGAAAAAAATGATATAAGTCCTTGCACAACATTGTTGCTGTTTTTATTTAAATGCAGCCGTTCATTGGTATGGAATCATGGTTATATTTATTGTAGTTGTTAATACAACTCTGTCCTTCATTGAAGCCCTTCGTCATCCACGACATGGACTCTCTCCAGCACGCAGAGCAGAATCTACTCACCCAGCTGCTGGGCAACGTGGCGTCCGGCGACACCTCCACTCTGCGGGAGAGAGAAGTGGAGGCCCGGCTCTTCCTGTTCTGTCAGTACGCCTCGGTGGCGACGGTCACGGAGTTGACGGAGTTCGCCAAGGCCTTGCCCGGCTTCGCCACCCTGGACCTCAACGACCAGGTGACTCTGCTGAAGTACGGCGTGTACGAGGCGCTCTTCGCCCTGCTGGCCTCCTGCATGAATAAAGACGGGCTTCTGGTGGCTCGCGGCGGAGGCTTCATCACCCGCGAGTTTCTGAAGAGTCTACGCAAGCCCTTCAGTGACATGATGGAGCCCAAATTTCAGTTCGCCATGAGGTTCAACGCTCTAGAGCTGGACGACAGCGACCTGGCGCTGTTTGTGGCTGCCATTATCTGCTGCGGAGGTGAGACGCAGGGAGAGTAACGAGAAGTGAAATAGAGGCAGTGCAAATCTAAATGAAAAGCTGACTAGCAGTTTTAAAAATGGCCATTACTCAGAAATGAAATACTTGACATGAAATTGATGATGCGGTTTTTGTCATGCTTCACTCCAACTGGAGCGGAGGTTTTTAAACTGGGAAAAAATATAATATATTTGATAAATATATTTGACAAAAACAAATGTAGGGCTTGTCCAAGTTAAAGCATCTTCAAGTTGGCAATTATGGTCAAAAGTAATTATTTTTGCTTTGCTTTGCTTGATTTATTTATTTACTCATGTATTTATTATGAAAAGCACATACCTTGCTGTCCAGAAATTGTGATGTATATGCTTTTCCTTATACATTGATTTAAATTTGATACTAAATTAGAACCTAAACTTCCCCTGTACCCCTGTTCATGAGCATCCTACATGTTAATATCTCACCTCCTTTGCTGAACTGTTAGTAGGTTAGTTGTGGTTCAGGTTGTTTTTTTATGTCACCTCTGGAGTCCCACAGCCAATAGCTTTTGAGAGACATGATGATAATGGTCAGAGTGAGATGGGGATATTGTTCTCCTGAGGACTAGCAAAAATAACCACAGTTTCCTTTTCCGCCGGTTCCAGCGGCAACCCTCGGACCCGCGGTCGTGCGGCGGGGACCAAAAACGCAGACAGTACCTCAAACCACCAGCTTCCTGGAGAACCGCTCTGACTCTCTTTTTTCTTTTAACCTATATGCTAAAGAGAGACACCGTTAGCAAAATGACACTTGAACAATAAATGTTTTATCAATATCTGTGGACACACTGTACAGATAAATCTAGTGATGTCACACTACCGAAGTTAAAGTCAGTGTCCTTTATTTCAAATGTTCAGTATTAATAGAAATATGAATAATTTAAGAGAAACTAAGGGCATGTAGCTTCTAATTAGTTTTCAATTAAGTCATTTCAAGTTTTCATTCAGGTAAACAGACTTGATACCAAAGTAACGGTGCTTTTGACATCCTGACATGTCTCTTTTGTCTCTCTCTGTGTGGATCTCCATTGGCAGACCGTCCAGGACTGAGTGACGTGTCACAGATCGAGCACATCCAGGAGAGCGTAGTTCACGCCCTACGGCTCCACCTGTTGTCCAACCACCCCGACAACGGCTTGCTCTTTCCCAAGCTGCTGCAGAAACTGGCCGACCTGCGGCAGCTGGTGACAGAGCACGCGGAGCTGGTCCAGGAGATCAAGAAGACAGAAGATGCTTCACTCCATCCTCTTCTGCAGGAGATCTACAGAGACATGTACTGAGAGCTCGAAGAAGAGCTGGTGCACGAGAGATCCCTCTGCGTTCGGGACAGGAGACGAAGAAAGCCTTTGAGTTGCTGAATGCTAGGCTCCAAGGGGGAGGAAGACTGGATGAAACATCTTTGGGGTGTGTGCCTTTATACTGCTGTGACATTATAGGGCAAAGCCAGTGTAAGTTTAGGCTCATTAATATTGCACTAACCTTTAATAGGGAACTGACCTTTACAAGGACGGTAATAATCCCCTAATAAGTGCAATATATGCTTTCAGTCTATAATGTGTTCTCGTAAAAAAAGCCAATCAAGCGAATGGTATTCAAGTGTAGTAAGCAAACAGTACACACACACACACACACATAGAGAGAGAGCTCGAGTGCTCATTAAAGTGCCATTTTCAGCTTTATAAGCATGTGTTTTTCTGTTGCTTTTGACACATTTGGCTACATTGAGATGATGTGCTGGTGCTTTCCTTTTCCACCTTAATGTAATATTTGCAGGGCGGGGCTTCAGATCAAGTGTAACTTCCAGAGCGGTTGACGTCGCATCACCGCTTCTGCCAAATAAGCTCCGACAGTAAAGATTTAGGACCGGCAATTGCATATCCTGAATAAGGGGTGATTTTTCATGTTTTAGTGCTAGAATGAAATGTATTGGGAGAGCCATATAAATCAGATTGTTTGTTACCTCATTTGAAATGCTTGTATATTGAACACCATTTGTAAAATATTTTGTATAAAAAATATCATCGTACACTGTATAGCACTCCAACTGTAATTTTATTGTACAAATGTGTTATGTGTTTTGACTCAGTACTTGTATTTGATCGGTAAATTATTGTTTTACTGGGTTTTTTGTAGGGAAAATTTTAATTTTCTTAATTTTGAGCCAGATCTACTTGTTGATGCAATTTACAAGACCCTTGATTATCAGAAATTGCATTGTAGACTTGCATTTTAACAAAGAGTATAGAAGCCAGTATAAGTTATTTGATTTGAATGAAACATTTAATTTTCAGTTGTGGATGTGTAATTGTTTGTAGTTTGAAATTAAATATAATGTTCATAAAAAAAAAAAAGTTTATAAAAAACGTGCAATATCGGCATGGAAGTGTTTTATTACTGTCTATGGTTTTATTACAGGCGCCATCCTCTGGCTACTCTGGTGTACTGCAAGCGTAAACTAAAAACCGGAAGTTTTGAGACTGTCCTGTTTGACGCGCCGTAGTGACGTTTTTGCATTATGGCGTGCCTTGAGAACGCGTGCTCATTCAAAACAAACAGCTAGGGTTCGTTTGAACGGGATGTAGTAACTGTGCTGCATGAGGACCGCGCTTTAGAGCGAATGGATTTGAGCGAAGGATCCGCGCTTGGCGTATTTACCTGTGAGCTGTGCGCGCTGTCCAGCCCTTACAGTTTCTACGGGCAGAAGCCGCCAAACACCAGAGCAATAGTGTAAGTACGCAAGTAGTTGTGAAACACAGAATATTGTGCTCAATGCTCTCCATATGCAAGAAAAAAAAATTAATATAGCGTTAGTGATATACAATGACGCAAATATATAATGGTTTAATAAGTGCGCGCGGAGCTGAACTCTCGCATGTACTTTGCCGTGATGTCACGGTGACGAATTGAAAGAAATGACAGATATGATTTTTCAGTATATTATAACTTAAATATAATTTAGTAAAATCCAAAAAACCTTTGCAGATCTTTATTGAAAAGGATTAAACAATGCTTTTCTTGCATGTTCAATGAACCATAAACAATTAGTTTCACATACACATATAGTATAGAATTTAATGTAATATAAAATTGTATTATTACATTCCTCACATATGTTTTAATCGGGCTGGCAAACTGCATAATGACAGAAAACGACTTCAACGTCACCCAAAAAAGGAATTTACTCACCATGCCGTGGCTTATAGCCTACTCTCTTGTATAACACTAAAGATATTTTGAGAAATTTGCAATTTATTGTCATTCAATGGTTAGCTAAACAGTTTAAAAAATACTTGTATGCTTTCAGCGACATAAGGGTGAGTATATGATGTTAATTATGTATAAATTATGCGTGAACAGTATGGCAAGCCGATTGAACGTTTAATCCTTAAAATGTAGGAATTTTCAGGCTATAAGTGTTTATTTTTGTAGACACTAGTGACTAATATCTATTCCATTAGTTACTAGTACTTGTTCTTTAGATAGTAGTGCTTAAGGTACTAGTAGACACTATTATTATTATTTTTAGATAATAGTGCTTATTTTAATGGTGACTAGTATTTAATTAACTTTACTTAAGAAACTAGTAGGCCTACTTGTTTTTTTTAATAACTAGTAACTTTTTAGACCAACAATATCCTAAACAAAATATGGTCACACTTAAAGGAGCTGTATGTAAGAAATGTACTTCAATTAATCATAAAATGGACCTGATATGTCACTAGACATTAAGAAATCATGTTCATTTCAAATACTTATATCACTGACAACAGAAATCCGGCCAGGATATTGTCATTTATAAGTGAAGTTGCAGCCCTCAACTGATGTTGATGTTGTCATGTTGTGTTTTGGCCTGAAGCTCCAACCTCCACCTATCTACCAATCATGAAGTCAGTAGTGTTTCGGCATCGGGGTTGCCAGCTCTGCTCTAGTTACCACAGCTACATAGCAGCCTACGTTCCTGCTGGATCCTGCAGCCTATCTGGCGGAGGGGATACACCGCTCTACAGTAATTTGAAAGTGATTGCAGTACCAGTTTTGGCCACAATCTTACATACGGCTCCTAGGATCCAATTTTCACCAATAACTATGACTTTTGCCTCAATAAACTTCTAATTACTGCTTATTAATAGTAAGTAAGGTGATTCTTACTAACTCTCCGAAAGCGAAGTGACACACCCGCTCCTCTCACTCATCTCATCTCATTCGCTGTGGTTAAATAGTGCTTGTATTGCGCATAAATGACTAATTCCCACAGGGTTTGCACTTAAACCAAAAGCGAGTGCACCACTGATCTGTATAAGTGGAACGCATAAGCCGCCTCTAGTCTCAGTGTCAAGCAGTGTGAGTCGCAATTACCAAGATGAGTGGCTTATTGCGCTTAAATGGTCAATTACACACATAAAATTGTTAAAATGACCGTCTTGCTGAGTATTCAGCGACTAGTCAACATCAAGCTTAAAGCGTTGTGGCAGAGCATTCAAGTCAACTAGTCTGTGCAGCCTCTTCCATACGCTTTGTGTAGCGCAGCTGCCGAACTTCCCGTGAAAACAGTGTCTAGTATTCAGACACAATTTGAAAAAATGTATACGAATGCTTCTTGATTGCCGATTGGCCACAGTTTGTTATGAGTTTCAATGTTTCAACATTTTAAAGCGTTTATTTAACACTCAGAAATATCATTTCTATTCACTTTTTTTTTTTTTTTTGCTCCCTTAATTGAGAAATTAATGTTAATATTTCAACTGAATGCCACATAATTGAATATGACTGCACAATGACTAATAACTTTATATATATATATATATATATTAGACTTTTATATGATATATAGGTGAGTAATAATAATATGCCCCAAAATAAATATTATAAATAAAAATATATAAATACTCAGAGTCAGGAAGTTTTTTTGAAAGAGGTCTCTTATACTCACCAAGACTGCATTTATTTGATAGAAAATACAGTAAAACAGTAATATTGTGAAATAACACTACAAAAAAAAAAAAAAAAAATTAAGTTTTTTGTTTGAATATATTGTAAAATATAGGCAATTTTTTTTCCTGTGATGGCAAAGCTCCATTTCTTCAGTCTTCGGTGTCACAAGATCTTTCAGAACTCATTATGTGGATTTAGTGAAAAAGAAATATTTCTTCTTACTATTATTATTAGTTGAAAATGGTTGTGCTGCTTATTGAAATGTGGAAGTGTTTTTTAATCAGGATTTTTTGATAAATAGAAATAGGTAATGGAATATAGAAATGTTTTTCAGAGTTTTATTGCACATTTTACACATTTACAGTGCAAGACAATAGGGGCATACATTTATCATAAGGCAAACCACACTTACTAACATCCAAAAAAGCAAGATTTAAAATGGAACGGGCTCATGAATGATGTAAATCAGGACAGCACTAAAATGGTAAATATTGTCATAAAGGACGGAGCATACAGGTTTTCCATCTTTCTACTTAATATTTCAGTTCCAAATATATATATTTTTTAAATGTCACAAAATCATGAAGCATGAAAATAGACACTAGTACATTAATCCCTTAAAAATGTTAAAACAGCTTTCCATGTAAATTGTATTTTAAAGACAAATAAATGGGAAATGCTTGAAATCGTAGGTGACATTTGATGCAGTTTGGAACCTTTATAAATAATCCAGGTCATGAATTGAGCAAAATTTATGTAAACTTTGCAGTTGTTGAACTTAACAGCAGTGTGTGTGTGTGTGTGTGTGTATTTACTGTAGTGATGTTATGTTCTACTTTGAATCTAGCTATCTACGTAACGTTTTCTAAAGAAGTGCATGCGTTGGTCTGCTCTGTTTTGATGATGATGATGATGTATAATTAGCAGGATTCCATCACCCTAACTGTAAAATGTGAGTGCTGGGGGTGTATTTTCTGAATTGAGTGCTTATTTGAACAGTCAAAGGAGTTGTAGGTTGCAGAAGCGTGTCTGGCTGAATGAGTGTAAAAATGTCAGTGATTGAGATGTGCTTTTCCCCGCAGGCTCTTGGAGGAATGTTACGGCATGAAGGATCCCTTCTGCCCAGAGAGAGAGAAGTTCCTCGTTTTAGGATCCAAGTGCTGTCTGTGCAGTAAGACTGTGTGTGTGGGAACGGTACGTGTGTGACTATGTAGAACATTTCTTAATATTTAGGATATATTTCCATAAATCAAAGCAATCAATCACAATGTATATTTGAACACATCAATAAACTATTTTTTTTATTAATGACAGGACTGCAGTCTGTTCTACACCAAACGCTTTTGTTTGCCATGTGTGCGGGATCATCTTCATCAGTTTCCAGAGGAGGTTCAAAATGAGGTGCAGAAGAAGAAGAGTGTCCAGAAGACGTCGTCCTCGTGATGATATATAGATATATTTATTAGCCATCAGTTATGAACAGAGGACACTGGCGAGCCTTCTGTCCAGACACAATATATAAAATTGTCCTTTTTCTATTTATATGAATCAAACTGGAGGTGACAAAGCATCTTTTGATTGAAATCATATGTGTTCTGTGATGAGTGTTTTCAGTTTTACAATAGCACTAAATGCCTTGTCTTACTGTGTCAACTATGAAATAAATAATGTTAAGTTGCATCATTGGTTGTGATTGATTACAGATGGCTAAAATGAGATGATTTGAACCTGTTGTTGGAGGAGTGCAGAATTGTTGTGAACATGGGTAATACCCCACAGCTGGGAAGTTACTTACTTCCTGATTTATCGCCTTGTTTAGTAGGAAAAAAACACAGGTTAGTAGTGAAGTATAAGTTCCAGCACATACATAGTAAGAGATCTGTGGCTCAGCGGTATGAGCACTGGCACACAATGCCAGAGGTCGCTGGTTCAAATCCAGCCAGATCTCAGAGAAGATGGAGCAGAGGACCAGACCTGGATGAAGCAGTGGAGAAGCTGACCGGACCCAGATGGAGACCAAGGATGACTGGAGGAGCCAGCAGCATGTGGAACAGGAGACTGGAGTGAAGAGGAGAGTGAAGACAGCACCCAAAGAAAGAAGAAGGGGGGACCATGACCTGGGTCCCCCCCCCGGCCTCCAGGACAATGACCAGCAGCGGTTATAGAGCCAATCAGTTTAAATTTGCCAAAACAAAGTGTTCATACTTAACCAAAAATTTAATTTTGGCAATATATATATTTAAAAAAAAAAACAGCAATGACACCTCTCCTTTTTTTCTCAATGTGTACTGTCCTGACTGATTATTACTAAGTGTAGGATGATCCCAAAACTCCAGCTGATTCTACTGGTCAATCACAGTACTGATTACCATAACCTGCAGGATTTCTGGTGAAGTGGTTGGGGAATGTCTTATCCTCCTTGAGCATATACCAATTTAAACTCCATTTAGGGCAGCTATTGATCCATGCCTACTGATGCCAGGTGCTTTTTCTGCTGGATCTCACTACACCCACTAGATGGCAGTAAAGCCATTTCTTACACAGTTCGCCTTGAAAGAAACTTTTGCTGAGACGACATTACCCAAACCTTATGACAGTCACTTGATTCTGACAATATAACTCTTATGTAGCAATTACATTTTGTTTTTCCTAAAGTCATCAGTTCACAACATGATTCGGATGTGATGCTTAAAAGTCTTCACACAGACGCTATTGAAAAATTCTGTAGGGGGTGCTGGAACATTTCAGCTACTTGTTATTGGTAATGCCAAAGTCTGCCAGAGATAAGCAGTCTGCCAAATATGACCTCAGACTTGGCAAGATAACAGATCACACTAAGGTTTAGCAAGTGACATAGCTCCACTGAAGGAGTAATGTCGTTCTCATCTTATTCAATCACACGATATTGTATATTACAGCTAAAACTTGCTAGGTGCATTATAAAGTTTTACTATCATCTTTTTAATACCTTTATGTGATTTACGCAAACGCCAAAACAAATTTCAATCTGCAGCTGTGTTGCCAGATCACGAAAGAAAAGCTTCTCCACCTTTTCACTCCAATGCCCCCCATTTCTAATTTCATTACTGAAAAAAGTGACTCAAATACTTTATTTTCAAATATGTGTTTCACTATAAATTTAAATGACTATTTCAGTCATTAGGCATACTGATTTACTGGACAAGTTTTTTTCTAGCCAATGAAACTTTTTTTTTTCATCTACTTGATTTGAGGTTTTGAATCTCAGTGTTTTGTCTAATTTGGAGTCATCTCGACGACCCCAGGGCTCAGAACCACTGCTTATACTACCATATTTTATAACCATTCAGAAATAAACTAGGCCACAGTGGTTTATAATAAGAGGACATGGCAACCCTGTACTGAAGGGAGCGCGAGTTTCTACTGTTTGTATCGTTTTTCAACGGTGGGCGGGCCCCGTGCCCCGCCGGCCAATCAAAGGCGTCTTCTGTTTAAATAGCCTTTGCTGTCAATCTTTTTTTCCCTAGCCAGTTTACTTGCGATCGCCATATTGGGTGCTCGCCTACTCGAATGACCCGTCTGTTTTTCTTCGGAATTACTACGAGACGTGTTCGGAGCCGCGCGCTGTTTTCATGACTTGTTTTCCACGCGCTCTAGTTTTTCTACACGCATTCGCGCGTTTGTTATGCGTGCGCTCTGCGATTCACTTGGCTTTCTTGGGAGGGTTCGCTTTTAGTTAGACTGCGTCTGGCTCGATTACGACTGCGAATCTCGGACAAACTTTCATGTGCAAAATGTCAAAAGTGCGCGTCTCCAATGAAAGTCCCACGCTGGAGAGGGTGGACGTGAGGCAGGCGGACCCCGCCAAACCGCCGGTCTGCCGAAATCTCTTCGGCTCCGTGGATCGCGAAGAGTTCGCCAGGGACGTCGAGGACCAAATGCGGGAGATAGAGAAAGCGTCCAAGGAAAAATGGAATTACGACTTCGCCAAGAACGAGCCGCTCGCGCCGGGCAACTACGAGTGGCAGGAGGTGGACGCCGAAGAGGTCCCGGAGTTTTACATCAGACCGCCTCACGTAAAACGGGTTACCTCTACCGGGACTGTGGACCATAACGGGAACCACGATTATTTGTCGACGACAACTCCCTCCCTGGAGAGCGTAGAGAGGGACTCTGACAGCACGGAGACCGGGAGTCGGACGGACTGCCGAACGACGCTCTCTACGCCGAGGAAAAGACCGTCGACAGAGGATCGGGGTAAATTAAATGTTTTGCGAGTTCGTGACAGCGCACTAGACACAGTGCTATTTACGCGCTGATCTCGGGGGACAAACGCTTTGCCCTCCTCTTGCATTTGCTTCCGAGACGGAAATCAATCGCTTTTCTAACACACAGTCTTCATTCTTCCAATAGATCTTCCTTGCCAAAGCAAAAGACCCAACTCGCACGCGACCGAGGAGAACCGCTGTCCGGATACGACGAGTTCGCTCGAGCAAGCGCCCGGCAAGTCAGATCCCAAAACGTAAACAAGGTGAGAGTGAGTTTCGTGCGTACTGGTCTGGCGTGGAACTTGTAAACGCGTATGACTTAGTATAAAAATGTTAAACGTCGCTGTTTGTTTGTTTGTGTTTATTGCTGTGCCTGTTTTATTGTTACACATTAATAATGTTTGTTTCTTGTCGATGCTGCTCCACGCGTCCAGAGTCGAAACTGTTCGGTCTGGCGTTTTAAAACAAAACATTCTGTCACCGCGCGAGTGACAGTCGACTCAAATGCACAACATTGTAGTAACACGTCAGCAGGTCTCTTGTAGGGTGTGTGTGTGTGTGTGTGTGTGTGTGTGTGTGTGTGTGTGTGTGTGTGCGCGAGGAGGAGGGGGTCCGGGTTCACAATGCATGCAGGCATTTAGGCTACTTGCGCGCAAAATTGTTCGCTTTCCATTCCCAGTGCTTTATATTTTCTATTATTTTTATATTATACATTCTGAAATATTTTGCCGTTGAAGTTATTTCATGTATTGTGTGTCTCTGAGTGACATTTTTGCACTCGCGGTCGATGTTATTCCCTTTGCTAATCAACTTCTTTTTCTTTTCTTTTTTTTCTGCAGAGAGAGATGAAGACGCCTATTTTCTCCATTAAATACTTCAAGAGCTTTATGAAGTAAACAGGGACAGCAGTTGAAAAATACAAATCGAGCCTTGGAGAGGCTGTATAAGCACTGAATTTTTACACTAAAGTTTTGGCACTCGACAAAATATATTTGCCTCAAAAGCAGATAATGTAGCAGTGTGCAATTGGAGTTGCTTCATTTGTTCTTTTACTACCTATGTATATACTTTCATTTTATATGTAGCACATTTAAATGTAATACTAAGATATATATATAAAAAACAAACAATCATTTATAAATGGAGTGCGTTTGACTTGAAGAATTGCTGTGCAGTTTTTAAACGTCTCCCTAAAATTAACCCTTTTAAAGTAAATATCTATGTACAGACACACAGACACACACACACACACACACACACACACACACACACACACACACACACACACACACACACACACACACAGCATGTCCCTTTAATTAGGTTAAACAATCCCATTGTCTCAGTTTTGGCTGGCAACAGCTGCACAATCTTGGCCATTTTTAGGTTGCACAAATGTCACTGTCAGCATTAATGTTGTACATGTTTATTGGTACTTAATATGATTTTACCAGCCAAGGTTACAGCACTTGGTCAATTGTGTTCTTCTCTGAAGGGACTGTGACTCCTAGTGTGGTATTAAGGTTTTCACACTTATTTACAGTATTATATCCCTGGGTTATTCCACTAATTTTCTTTTCTTTTATTTAAATTATTTCTTTTGTTATTTTGGCATAATTATATAAATTCTCATGAACTCAAATCCTACTGAGTACACATTACAAAAAAATAAAGTGCAACTGTAGTGACCAATTGATTTGCTTTTTTTGGGTCAATTTTATGTTTTTCTATTATTGCTGTGTAGCATATTGATTTTATATATATATATATATATATATATATATATATATATATATATATATATATATATATATATATATATATATATATATACACATACATACAAATAATTTTTTTCTTTAACACTGGGCCATACAATTAAGAACAACATGAAGCCACTTTTTTTGCCACAACATATTTGGCTTTCATGTTGAACATGACATGGCACTATGACAAAAATATGTATAAACCGGCAAAAAAACTAAATTAAGACGTTACACAGCAAGTGTGAACAACATTGAAGTGTACAAGCATACTGCTTTGTAAAGAAGAAAAAAAGGATAAAAAAAAACACTGAGGAAATTATACTAACTTATTTATGTCAAGCTTTTTGTCTTTTAAGACTATCCAAAGTGGCATTTGTGCATTTTCTGTATGTAGTTCTTTTTATAAGATTTTTTTATTTTTATTTTTTTTCACAAATTTGTGCAAGGTTGCAAACTGAGCCTATTAAGAAATTGATGTGGATTGTGTACTGCTTTATAAATGAGATGATTAAATGACATGGACACCCTCACCTGACTCCTTTCCATTATATCGTGCAGAGAAACCTCTGAATATGAGGGGAAACTTAAATACACCCCTCACACCCTGCATTAGCAAAAGCCACAAACTGACTCTAAGATGTGCTAATAACAGAAATACATTTACAACAATTTTATTTAACTGTTAAATACATTTCTCTCAAGTGCAAAATTGATATGTGCTGGTATTTGCCCCCTGTACAACCTAAAAAATATATTTTTTTATTTTATTTTGCCACCCACACACTATAAGCACCTGCACACAAATACACAATTATTTAATTTAAACTGGCCAGTTTTTTTATTTAGTGATATTAAACAAAGTAGGATGCAAAATGCTTTAAAAAAGTTTAATTATTTTCTGACCTACTGTAATACATAGGCTATATGATTAACCAGCAATTAAACTGGTGGCAACAAAAAATTTAGATTCCTATTAGACTGTCTTCAAATAATGTGTTGCCTGTAATATTTTATATGAAAAATAATAAATAGGAAGAAGCTCAGTGCTGAATATTATTCTGAGATAGCATGTCAAAAAAGAAAACTTTGACACTGCAAAATACTGCAACTGACCCGGTATGTTTTTGAGTAAGCTGTAATATATTTCATAAACAGTGTTTTCAGCAATAAAGCGCGAACCATTCTATGTCAAATGGAACCGCTGTTTGACTTCACAATGCTTGGTCGCGCGTGTTGACTCGCACGACTGGAGATAACGTACATGGTCACGTTATTCTTCTCCTACATTATCATTTTAATACACAAGTTATTTTTCAAAGCTATTCTGAGGCGTGTGCTCCTTTTGGTTATTTAACTCAACGTGCGGCAAGTTTGTGCGTAAAACTGCTGCGTTTCGAACACGACCTGCTGAGCTCCCTACTTCGATTCAGAAAAGAAGAAAAAAACAAGGACACGTCCCATGCGGAGGGGGAAAAAAAGCCAAGATACTGACATACGGTTTGTCCAATCAGACAACTATTAAGAAAAACACACCACTTACTGCAGCCACTGAGATTGGCTTTGCGCGCGCTGAGGTTGGAGTAAGAGCGTGTTTGTACAGACTGTTCTACTCGTAAAGCACAACCCAGAATAAGAGCCATTGGTCAGACTGATATTTCTGCTGATGTTTGCGAAAGGGAAGGGAGAGGTGAGTTTGGCCCGAGGGTTAAATCGGATGGATCTTTCTAAAGCCCCGTCCTACTTCTGCTCAAAAATCACGGCTGCATATAAGATGACGAAACGCACATTAACACACAACGGTCGCAATTTACACTAACGCACGCGAAATTATTTTCCAAACTCCCTTTATTTTGTCGCATGACAAAGTGCTGGTGACAAAAATATGTTATTGTGCGATATACAAATAGGGGGCTAGTTGTATCGGGCATGCTGTATGTCAGTGCATGGTATCACCATTGAGCCTATTAGCCTATTTAAACCGTGAAAAAATAATGACAGCAGAAAATGTAAAAGGTAACAGAAAATTAACCATTATTTTGGCCTACAAATCAGGCCTATAATTCAAATAAGTGATAGAAATGACAAAAATAATAAACATGCATTTATAACAATTATAAAGTGACAAATAAAAAATACAATTGTCCTAACATCTATAAATATATAAAAAAAAAAAATTCCTGTGAAACTTAAAAATAAAATAAAAATCTACATGCATTGACTGGATGTAGAGTAGTTTTATTGTGTTCACTTTTTTTTAGCAAACATGTTTAGCAATTTTAGCATTTTCTGGCATGTTAGTATTTTCTGGCACGTTAGTGTGGAGAAAAAAAAAAAAATCCAATTTAAGAATAATCAGTTTTGAAGTAGGTGTTTAGAAACCAAAGGGTAAAAACAGAAGAAGAAGAAAAAATTCTAAAGAAACCCCAAATTTGTTACATTGGACTTTGAAAAATTAAAATAAAACTTACAGCTATGTATAAAATATATATCCAAACATATCCACACTTTTCACACACTTCACTAAATTCGTTTTTTAAATGATCTGAAAAACCTTAAAATGTTTGCAATTATTTTTTATAGACAAATGTAAATTCCTGCATATTCCTACTTTAGCATGTGTTGGAGCAGACCGTGAAGGAAAAGCGCTCAAGTGTCCAGCATACGTGCATGAGGACTACCAGGATACACCTCATGAAGCTGATGAATAACCAGAGTGTGCCAAGCATTCTGTTGCCCACTACATTATTCCCATACTTCTAATTGTGTCATTTCACTATTTTGATTACTTTAATATTATAAAAAAATAAAAAGCAATAATAATACTAATAAAGTCTCCAATTTTCTAATAATAAACCTGAAGCTTTATGATGGAATATTCAGAAGGGTGGAAATCTTTAATACACACAACATAGCTTCTTAAACGAGTGAAAACAACATTCATACTATCAGTGGTTATTTTCACAGAAACATCTTTCCACTGAAAATCAGACAGGCTTGTGGTCAAATCAGTGAGAAAACCACTGTTGCGGACACACAGCCCTTCCCTTGATCAGACACTAAAATCAATACACTAAAAACCTTTTTCTGAAAAGATCTAAGTGCTCCTCTGGTCAATGAGTGATGAACTTTATAAACTGGCAGCCTGCCATGGCATGAGCCTTGTAAACACTAATAGCAGGCTGATGAAATCAGTAATTATAATACAAAAACAGCTGAGGGTTTCACATTTGCAGCTGTAAACTACCAATGACAACGCCCTTGCTTGGCCTATGCAGCCGTTAAAGATACTGTACTAGTTTGGTTTTTAATATCAAATTAGAGTTAACCTTTTTGAAATCAAAGGATTAATTTCATCTATTACATGTCTTATATGTGGAAGAAAAAGGGATTTTTCCTTACCTCCTTTGCATTTGAGATGTCAGCCATGGCATGATACTTGTGTAAGACAGCTTGACTGCAAAATATAAATTAAATGTGTTAGACAAACATTTTTTAATTGTGTGTATGTGTGTGTATATATATATATATATACACACACACAAACAATTATATTATAATAATTATATACAGGGGCCCCAAAAAGTATTTATTTGAACAGTAAATGAAGCACTGTACACTTTTCCAATACTTTATTTTTTCATTTTTCAATTATTTTTAACCAATTTGTCTCAAGGTAATTTTTCAAGGATGTATGAAGTCTGTTTCCCTCAGGTGTTTTAGTGGTGTAGTTCATTATTTCAGTTCTCAGTTCAAGTTCTTTATTCAGTCATGATGTTATTACAGACACAATAATAATCACATCAACAACAAAATAATAACATTCAATGCTGAATAGGAGCATGAGGAAGACCTAGTCTTATCATTTCATGCCCCTTTTTTAAATAATCTGAGCTAGCACAAAACGGATGGCTCGTCGTGTTTTTATTTTTATTTTTTATTTTTATTTTTTCTGTCGAAATACAATATTACATTCACATCTTAACAATTTCGAATTTGTCAATATATTGTCGGCATATTATATTAATAATATAATATAATTATATATAATTTGCAATAATTTGTCTGCATATTATATTAACATATGGACATTTTTCACAACTTTTGACAACCAGAAAGTGTCCAAGACTTTTTGTCTTCATTTTAAACAATATATCAATAGCTACATACTTTAAAATCTAACAAACATAATTTAGTTTAAAAAGTGTGCTTATGCTATATTTGATCAATATTTTAGATCATTTCTAAAGTGTCCAAATGCGTTTTGGGTGTAATAAACATTGATTACTATAATGATTCAACCAGTTTAAAGGTACAGAACAACTCTAGGCAGGCATACAGATGGCAGAGATGGTCAACAACTCAACTTCTGACCTTCGAGTTGTGCATCTCCCTGCACCTCGTAAAGGGGAGGATGATATCACAGCACAAAACTAATCAATGCCAGAGATGACCTCATGTACTGTAGGATACGGGAGATTGTGCGGTGGTTCGTTCTTGTCTTTGCCACCATTTATTTACACTTGCTGCGTTCGTGACTAATTACAGAGTCCCAATCTCTGAGATCAGCTCTTAGATATGAGCAAAGTTGTAATCACAAATCTCAACACATGCAACAATAAGGCGCAGCTCAGCCAAACTTCCCTCCAGCCCTGTCAAACTAACACCACATTTTCAGGACAAAATTAGCTGAAGGCTAATTTAACAACCTTGCAGATAATGAGAGGAGAAGAATCGTAAAATCAGAAAATGTTTACAGCTGGCCCTATTAATAGATATTGCACAGCTCTGCATATGACCTCATATTTGGCCTTCCCCGTTAGGAATGAAACCTTTGTGAATCTCAATCTTATTTTGGAAATGCAATGTACCATCTGTTTTGCATTGTTATTAATTTGAGGGAGTTTTATGAGCCTCAGTGCTTTTTTGTTTCTCAGCCTCTCTTTGCCCAGCAGTCATGTGTTTTGGCTGTCCTCCGCTCAACTAGAAACCTGTGTCGGCCAGGCAGAGAAACAACCTCTGGCAGATAGTCGGTCTTAGTTGGCCCAAAATGTGTCCAAAAGAAGGATGTAAACAGTTACCTTTGCCAGCGGGTTTTTTTGTGTTCTGGCTCTCAAAGCTCAACATCGTGCTGTGAACTTCACATGCATGTGTGTTTTTGGTTTGCTCTTAGTGTTGTACTCGTGGGGTCAACCAAATTTTTTTCCCCTCCCTTGTGCATTCACTCTTTTTATCTGGACTGATCAACTGGCTTTAATTTCTCTTATCTCAGTCCATATTTTTAAAGGCAAAAGGGGGTGTAAGAGAGAGAAAAACAATTAGCTCTGATTCCTAAGGAAATCATGAGAGTGCTTTGTGTGCTTATAATACACACACACACACACACACACACTTTTCATTCATTATATTATATTATATTATATTTACATTTTTATAATAATTTTTTTTCTTATTATCAATGTTGAAAACAGTTGTGCACATTTTTTTCAGGATTCTTTGATGAATAGAAAGTTCAAAAGAACAGCATTTGTTTGAAATATAATCTTTTGTAACATTATACATGTCTTTACTGTCACTTTTATCGATCATAACTCCAGTAAACTATGGAGTGCCGCAGGGATCTGTGTTAGGCCCTCTGTTATTTTCAATATATATGATGCCACTTGGAAATATTATAAGGAAACATGGAATTAGTTTCCATTGTTATGCTGATGACACTCAAATATATATTTCATCAAGGCCGGATGAAAACGCAAAATTTTCCAAATTGACAGAGTGTGTTAAAGATATAAAAGATTGGATGACGCGTAATTTTCTTTTATTAAATCCAGACAAGACAGAGGTAATACTTATCGGTTCAAAAAAACGCCCACAAAACCTCGCACAATACAACTTTAACATCATAGGATGTCCTGTTACTTTATCCTCTACAGTAAAAGACCTGGGTGTTATACTCGATTGCAACCTGTCTTTTGAAAATCATATTTCATATGTTACAAAAACAGCCTTTTTCCACCTTAGAAACATTGCTAAGCTACGTAATATGCTATCAGTTTCTGATGCAGAAAAGTTAGTTCATGCATTCATGACCTCGAGACTGGATTACTGTAATGCTTTATTAGCTGGTTGTCCTGCATCCTCAATAAACAAGCTACAGTTAGTCCAAAATGCCGCCGCTAGAGTTCTTACGAGATCAAGAAAATATGATCATATAACACCGATTTTATCATCACTGCATTGGTTACCTATAAAGTTCCGTATTAATTACAAGGTATTGCTACTGACTTATAAAGCCCTAAACGGCTTAGCTCCAGTCTATTTAACGGATCTTCTATCGCCCTATAATCCATCGAGCTCTTTGAGATCACTAAATGCAAGGCTTTTGGTCATACCTAGGATATTCAGAACCACCAAAGGAGGGAGAGCATTTTCACATTTGGCTCCAAAACTCTGGAATAGTCTTCCTGATACTGTTCGTTGCTCAGACTCGCTCTCCCAGTTTAAAACTAGATTAAAGTCGCATCTCTTCAGCCAGGCATTCATATAATCCCACAGTTCAAACTACAATCCGGCCTCTAGCTCATAAATGCCAGAGGAGAACTGGCCCCCGACTGAGCCTGGGTTCTCCCAAGGTTTTTTTTTCTCCATTAGGTCACCTGATGGAGTTTTTCGGTTCCTTGCCACTGTTGCCTTTGGCTTGCTCAGTTGGGGATATTTTGGGGATATTTAATTTAATTTTATCAATCAATAAATTCCTCTTGAAACAAACTTTGTTGTATTATTTAAATTTAATACTGTGAAGCTGCTTTGATACAATCTGTATTGTGAAAAGCGCTATACAAATAAACTTGACTTGACTTGACTTGAGATCAATTTAATGCATTCTTGCTAAATAAAAGTATTAATTTCTTTTTTTTTAAAAATCTTACTGACCCCAAACTTTTGAACGGTAGTGTTACAAAAGCTTTCTATTTCAGATAAATGCTGTTCTTTTTCACTTTCTATTCATCAAAGTATCCTGAAAAAAAATTACACAACTGTTTTCAACATCGACAATAATAATAAATGTTTCTTGAGCAGAAAATCAGCATATTAGAATGATTTCTGAAGTATCATGTGACACTGAAGACTGGAGTAATGATCCTGAAAAACACAGGAATAAATAATATTTTGAAATATATTCAAACAGAAAACAGTTATTTTAAATTGTAATAATATTTCACAATATTGCTGGGTTTTTTTCTATTTTTAATTAAATAAATGCATCCTTGGTGAGCAGAAGAGACTTATTTTAAATCTTACCAATCCCAAACTTTTGAACGGCAGTGTACATAAACATACATATATACTTCCCAGGGGAAGTATAAGAGGAAATAAGAGAGCAAGTGACAAATATCGGTATCGGCCAATAATTGTTATAAAATCGGTATCAGTATCAGCCCAAAAAAATCCTATCGGTGCATCCCTAATAAGGAAAATATATATACAGTATTTATTTATTTATTAGGGATCATAAGATAGCAGAGGACAGCTGACAACAATGCAACTAACTGGCCTATCAATATTAATTATCCTAATTAACCTGTGTGTCTATGGTTTCACCAAGCGGCAACCTTCCGGTCTCTCTCTTGAATCCAACACGAAAGTGACTTAAACTGCAATTCATCGACTGACCACTAGAGACAGGCTCCAAAATAGAGTCAATCCCAAAGAAACCCCATGTTAAAATGCCCAACTTTACAGCAGAATTTGTTTTTATGTTTACAGCCTGGTACAAAAAGTGGTTTTAGTCTATATAGCAATTTGTTTTATAACTCATCTGTTTAAATTATATTAAGCCTTAGAGTTCTGCATAATTAAGGGCGTGGCCACTTGAGTGACAGGTGGATTGCCGCTGCTGTCACTACCAGCCGTCTGTCTGCTGTCTGTTAGCCATCACGTCACCTCAGCTAATCCCGCCTCTTTGCCCATTTTCGGTTATCCGGGTGTGACGCGCTGCCAAGATGGCGACAGCTGGCTCCGCCCACTTTGGGCTTCAAAAATGCTCTTCAGAAACCTACGGGTGACGTCAAAGACACTACGTCCATATTTTTCTTACAGTCTATGGGTTTCACGCAGTTTGACTTCACTTTCCAGTTAGTATTACTGCAGCATGTTAGATACGTGGTTCCAGCGGTGCGGCTGGAGGAAATCTCAAAGGTCAAAGACCTTTCAAGGGTCAAGCTGCCTCTCTCTTGTAGGAATTAACAGACACTCTCTGAGGTGACAAACAG
This sequence comes from Leuciscus leuciscus, assembly GCF_965113295.1. NCBI lineage: Eukaryota > Metazoa > Chordata > Actinopteri > Cypriniformes > Leuciscidae > Leuciscus > Leuciscus leuciscus. The sequence goes on along the minus strand of NC_138728.1, from coordinate 15,010,320 downwards.
CTACTGCGTACAGAGACAAGTGGCTGAAGGTCAGTGTATGTGACATATGTGAATCACCAGAGGGTAAATGTTTTCTTTTTACTCAAAACCATCAGGAGAATGCCTTCAAGAGAAGTTTATGGTGCAATCTTGACTGCTGTAAACTTTCACAGATTTTTTTTGTTTGTTTGTTTTGTAAGTTTTAAACCTTTTTTTTTGCTAAATGCAACAAAGACAAAAAAGATAAGAAGTTAAAAAAGGCAGGTTTTTTATACAGGTTTACCAAGGTATCTCTAGAACAATTATGAAAGGAAAAGATATTACACATCTAGCTAACACAGTCAATTGTTTTTTTTGTTTTTTTTCCAAACAAACAAACAAATAACCTACAGCACTACATTTTTACAGAAGGCCTATCACACCTCAGGTCCCTTCAAGGTGATCGTGTCAAAAAAGCTAACTTACAATTTCACATTGTAATCTCACTAATCCAGTTAGTGGTAATAAAATCAGGGGAAAGCTCCCGGGTGAGAGGTCAGGTAAGCTAATTTGTAACTATGCTAATATTTAACAAAAATTGTGTTTCAGAATGATTGTAGTAGGCTATGTGGAATACTAAATGGTGGCATACTAAATACTAAGGAAAACGTGTAGGGGTTAAATGAAGAATTTGTATTTTTTACACCCACTGTTGTGGTTCTCAGATCTCTACACTCACACCAGAGGTCACAAATAAATATAAGCACCTGATGACACACTCTTATCAGCAGATACTTCATACTCTTGTGTGAAATGTAGTGTAGTCATCCTATGTCTTACACTGACTCTCAAATTAACTGTTGTGCTCAATTTAGAAATGATTAGCAAAGCCTTTTGCTCTATTATGCTACTTAAAATAATGCAGAAGCTCAGAAGCCCATGCAGTAAGTTCAGAAGCTCAAGATTCACATTCTAGTTTGAAGTGAACTGCACATAAGTTGACACTTTACTGCAGCCTCCTACGCAGGAGGACTGAAACCCTGAATGCCAGCTCTTTAAAATGCCACAAGTAGGAGTAAAGAGATGTAGAATAAAGATATTTAAATGAATAGTTCACTCAAAAATCTTTTACTCACTCTCATGTCATTCCAAACATGCAAGTCTTTTTGTATAGTGGTGTGGAGATGTTTAGAGAAATGTCCACGATGCTCTTTTACATACAATGTAAGCGAATGGTGGCTGTCAAGAATGAACAAAGGCTCAACACATAAACAGTCCCGAGTCATTATTCACTGATAATCTTCACCACTGCTGCAGCTATCACATTTGTACATATTCAAATATGGCACATCAAACGTGATGCTCCAAGTTTGGAACTAATGAAGCTAAATTTATTCGGTTCTCATGTCTCGTGACTGATCACAATGCTCCTAATTTGATTATGCGCATATTTAAAATTGCCCAAATGAGATTTTAGAGCTACAGCAAATGAGAGATTTATTTATGTTCCTCAGACAAAGCTATTGTATGACTTAGGAAGACTTAGAATATAGCGAAAAAGTCACATGAACTACTTTTTGATGGTGCATGACTAGGGTTGGGAATAGTCATGGCACACAGAAAAAGTGATTTTAAACCATACAAGCACAAGAAGACCCACGTGCTGTTTTTTTTTTGTTCTGAACACACATCCAAAACGTTCGCACAGAAAGCCGCCTTTCATACTGAGTTCTCTTGCATCTTTTTGCACTTTTGCAACGGACATACACACACAAAATGTTAAAATATCCTCGTAAACGAGTCAGTTACGTCTTAAGTGAACATAAACAGTTGACAAAGAAAATGCATGTGTAACAGTATATTGGATCTGCGCAGCTCTTAAAGTGACAGAGGCCTAATATTCCTGCTGCTGTCTCTATAATAACGTTAATCAAACAACAAAAGACAAGGAGCAAATTCACTCGCTGTTCTTTAACTTAACTTTTGTAACTATATTTGTAATGAATATTTTATTTATAAAATGCAGTGTTATTTTACATTTGATTACAGTTTCTGCACCTGAATACCTGAAAATCATAAAAAACACTGTTTATTTCAATCGTATCTTTGTTCAGTTGTATTTATTTGTTTGATTGCCAATTTGTTCTTTTTGAATTACTGAGTGTTTACTTGTCTTTAATAATGCTTGGAATTTATTTTAATTAAGCAATTTGTTTTTGCCATGTTATTTTTAGCAAAAGCAAGAGTTCCTTTAGCCTGTTGATTTTTGTTCATGATATTCAGCTACAATGAAATGTTTTGCAGTAGACCTTATTCACAGCAGCGCCATGACAGGTATGGAAGCGAGGCTGTGAGGAATAGACTTACTATGGTTTCAATGGCATCATTTGTAAAAAAATATATATATTCATGTCAAACTATTCAAATGACTTCTTTTAAATTGTGTGTGGTTTCAACTTCTAATTTGGTTTTGACCCAACATCCCAGAAGCCTCTCAATCTCAGAAGGCTGCCTGTACCTTCAAATCTTGTTTAAAGATAACTGGTCCCTTTGGCTTCAAAGCAGCATAAAAAGAACAACTTTGCCTTGGGTTATCTGATTACTCTGCTTGCTGCACAAACACACAGGAGTCTTTTAAAATGCAGACATCACCCACCACAGAAGACCTTCGCCTACGGCAGCCACAGACAGAGTCTGCAAAGCCTGGCAAACACCTACATCTAACAGAAACCACTGATGTCTGTCTCACTGCTAAACCACAGCTCAAACGTCACAGCCCATGGCAGCCAGTGAGAATGATAATCACTGTCTATGGATGTGCAAAACTACATATTTTCAAAGTCAACTAGTCAGAGGGTTGTCTGAACAACTAGTGTTTAGGATTCAAGGAAATTCTGTATAATTAGGCAGGTCACAGGTTCACTTGACCCCAATAGGATACAAGCACACCAACACATTAAAGCACCAACAGTAAAACTATTGGATAAAAAAAAAAAAAAAAGCCTCAGTAATTGATTAGTCGATTATTGGACAACTAACTCAACCACTGTTACTACTCCATTACTGTTACTACTCCATTGTACATTACTCATCCAAACTGACCATTCCTTGTATTTTGTAACAGGATCTTGAGGGACTATGGTGTGAGAAGCTTGTGTTTAGGCTGCTGAGCCATCAAGAGGAACGAAACCGCCACTATGAAGCATCCGACATGCTTAACATCTATCTCTCAATCTAAAAATTGCTAAAATACCTGTGTAATTTTGATCCATTTCAACTTTGATGAGGAGAATGTTTAGACGGCACTAATAACAGTGCTAGAAGAAGACACACTTGTGTACAGCACACGCACCCGACATATTCGTGGGAAGACAGACATCATATCAAACTGTCTAGACCTGCTCTATCATATTTCCTACAAAATTGTAATTATTGCGTTAGTATACTATACACTAACGAATAGGCACCATGCCCTTTGACATTTTACAGCCTATATCATGATAATGACATAACAACAGGCCTGCATGCTTGGGTGTGGTGTGTTTAACTTCCAATTTCTTCAAGGCTTTCTAAATACATATTCACTCTGTAAATATTTGAATGTCCAGAAACCAACCTAGATGATTAAAATCCAATAAGAAATGTATCACCATGCTCATACTTTTTAAAACGTTGAAGTGTAACCCGTCAGCACTGGAGTTACGAATATGAAAGATACTGTAAACTGCACTTCAAAAAGCGATCAAACACAATAAAATCAGTGATAAAAGTCCCAGGACATCCTAGCAACCACATTACAACACCCCTACAACCAACTTTAACAGCCTAACATAATGCAAATTTCGCATGGTCAAGCACCACAAATCACACTCACTGACTTCTTAAAAACACTTCTGGTGTTTGGGCACATTAATAAATTCACTTTTGTTTACACACAGTAGTGGAATATATTCTGTAAATCATCCTGATTTAAAACATCAAATCCCTAAAGTCAGATGTGTTCTCTCACATTTCTTGACCTGAGCTGACGCTGTGACAAGCCTCCAATGCAGAGTGCTGCCCTCTTTTGGAGGTGAAGGGGACTGTAATTCTGACAACATCTCTGGGAATATCAGATCGTAGAAGAGGAGATCCGCAATAGTAGATTGTGTCAGAATGACGAAGGCATTGCTCAACGAAATCTACCTTATCTGCGGGCTGGGTCGATAACAGGACGTAATTACGGTTCAGCCCAGGATGGTGCAGCTAATATCATTCATGGCTTGAGCGCAGGATTCTCAGAGCAAATAGAGGTGTTTTTTTTTTTTTCTGCGGCCTGGCTGAGTAAATAGATGAATGTCCCTGAATAGAGACCAGATATATGAAACCACAGTCTCCCTTTTCATTGCGTGGAAGAACATGGGGTTAGCTGCCAAAGGAACAAAAATACTACCAGCTTGTGGAATGTCTTGGCATTGGCGAATAGAGAAGCAAACTCATTATGAAAGAGAGAGAGAGCGAAAGAGAGAGGGAGGAAGTGGAAAAAAATCCCCTCAGGATCAACGCCAACAGCCTCAAATCAAACTCCGGTGCAAGAGCGTTTATCTCATGGAAAGCGTGAAGTTTACCTAGCTACAAGTCAGCTGATTCGACATTTAAAATTTCTCCAATTCAACCCACTCCATATCTCTCAATATGAACAGTTCCTTAAACTGTTTAGTTCTTGTTTCTTTTTGACTACAATTAATTTTGACCTCAGAAAGCATTAAGGAAAACAAACTGAGGCTTAATCAGATACGTCTAATGTCCGCCATCATGGTTATAAATGAAATATCATTATCATTTGGAACCGCAAAACCGTGACAGTGTATGATACTAATAATTACAAACGCCACATAAAAATTCCTGGGTCTTACACAAACACAACAACAACAGGAAGGCGATCAATCAACTCTCCAGGATCTCTACGCTGGACAAGCCTGGGCTTTGTTGCCTTTGTTTTACGGACATGTTTGCACTTGTTCAGAGAGACTGTGTCGGAAAGGCTGAGTGATGGACGGCCAATTACCTTCAGCCTCTCATCCTGTCACAGTCTGAGGTGAACCACATGACCTTTGAAGAGGCTAGTCGCCCAGGGTGGCCATTGTTTCTTTTGAATGTTTCACACCAGAGAAAATTGCAAATGTTCTTTTATTTTTAATTTTTTTTTTTACTTCAAACAGTCCTTGAGGGGCTTCAAAGGGAGAAGTGCTGTCATATTTCCATGCACTGGTCTACAACAGGCTTTCACCAAATCTTTATACTTTATCTTACATCTTCATGACGATGCAAAATTCCCTGCTTCTTCAACTGTTCTCGTCCGGGAGTAGCAAAAAGTGAAAGTGCAACAGTTGTCAGTGCAACATTCCACGTATACATTTCTTATAAATATGGTTCTCACTCTTCTACTGATTGCTTAATTCCACAAAGTTTGGTTATTTACAGAATTGACAAACACATTCTGAAACTGATTTCACTTCTTAAAGATTCACATGAAATCAATGGAGAGAGTACAAAGCACAAATAACTAGTTGTTAATGTAGAGACTCCGTTTCTCGTTCTTGTGTAAAGCCATGAATCGCGAAGGATTGCTATGATTACAATTGGACAGACTCTAGGCTTTTTCATATTTATGTGCTGACTTTAGAGTGAGAATTTAGAGGAAAGTAGTGAAACTTTAGAATGTGTTAACTGTTAAGCAGAAGTAAGGGCACTTCAACCTTTTGGTCACTGAAAGCATGACTAAAGACTTGTTAGTTAAAAAAATGCGTAAGCAAAGTGTGGGCGTATGTAGAATTAAGTGCGTTTACATAAACTTTAAAAGTTGAAATTTAGTCTGTCATAATGCTTCAACTGAAATCATACCAGTCTATTTGTTTGCAAAGTTGGATTAACAGACATATATTTTATGTGAGTACAAAATTCAAAACTTTGAGGAGGTACTACATTTGACAAGGAACAAACTACATGACCATTAAAAAACAAAAAACAAGTTCTTGATAGTACTAATGGTTGTAGCATGAATGTAATCCAGCCAAAGTACGCCATGTTGTCATTGTCATGTGACTTACAGCGTCAGGTGCAACATTTTATTGGCATTCACAACTCTCCCCTGACCGGTGAATGTGATCATCAAGTACAACATGTTCCTGGATCAACATCTTTGTTGATCCTGGAACAACATTCCAAACAACCAATCAAATTTGAGGAACAAGTTTACAGTTTATGTCAAGTTTAGACTTACAACCAGGGTTAGGTGCTTCTACATCAGTGTTATTCACCCATTATTAACTGCAACAGTGGGGGGAGGGATTTGATTGAATGTGTATTTCTCCTCCAGATTTACTAGGTGCAGTTTTACATTAGCAGATTCAATATGACAACACATTTCCCTTTTACTCTCATTGGGTTCACTTGAGGAGTGGAAAAATACAGAGTGCGTCCAAGAACAAAAAAACTTTTTCAAAAATAAAAACGATTGTAAAAATATTGCTGCAAGCCTGTGGTTGCTTACTATACTAAAGGGTGTTGCCCAGACACAGAGTAGCTGGGTGAGAAAAAGGTTGCCAATCCCTACATGCTATTTCTAATTAAACTGTCTTTTACTACGTAGCGTGACATCTCATCAAGATCCTACAGTACCTGCACAGTCAGATCTGCAATCCCTGAATGAATGCCATTTTACTCTCGACTCCTCATTCAGCCCAAACTGTATTTAAAGATGTTCCACGAGCGGGAGGGGCTAAAAATGTCCAATTTACCCTCTGAAAATAAAATTCAACAGAGCTTGAAACCCAAAAATACATCAGCTGAGAAGATTTCAAAGGGAGGGCGCTAAGCAAACAAACAGAACCGGAGCGATGTAGATGGGGTGAAAGACAAGAGGGGAGTAAAGAGGCCTTGCTTACAAAGAAAAATAAATCACACAACATTTCAAAACACAACAGAAGAGGGCCTGTTTGGCTCCTATGATTTTACGGCCACGGTTTTCTCTGTGTCAGCAGGGATGCGGCACTTTGGTGACAAACATGCCTCAGAGCTGCTCGAACAAAACCATCAAAACCAAAACCCCGTCTCCACTCGGGATCTGGATCGTGTTGTGCTGAACAGATGAATTCGCGTTCCCCGTACAGCTGACTTTGCCTGCTCTTGGCTTTATCCTTGACTTTTGGAGACCTAAATTAGAGACAGGCAGCAGACTCTGTACTGAGGGTCCGGCCAAAGCCTGGGGCGATATGGGGGACAAGAATATTCCAAAAAAAGCTTCAGATGAAAGGGCAGCGTTCCTGTTTATGGAGGGTCTCTTTCAGAGGGCTCAAGAGCAGCTTATAAACTCCCTCTAATTCAATTAAGCAGCATTACAGCAGGCTGACTGGAGCCTCACGTGAAGAGAGACACAAGCAGAAAGGGAAAAACAATGAGTACAATGGCAGGGAGGGGGTGTTTTATGCTGCTCTCTTTCTCCCTTTCTATATCTAAAGAAGATTACCTAGTATCTAAACTCTAGATGCTGAGACTCGAATGAGGATTTAGGATCTCTCTCTTAAAGGATTAATTCATCCCCCCAAAAATTTGGTAACACTTAAAACCTTTATATAATGCATTATAAAGGTATTTTAATGCATTGATTATTCCTTGTAATGCATTGTATGGTCTCATAATAATTGTAACCACAGTTATAATAACAGTATAATACTTGTGTTTCGCCTTTAACACATGACAATCAACTAATTTCATAAGTAACAAGGAATCTGCAAATAATATAATGCATTATAATGTGCATTATGAATACCTTTATAACGCATAATGGCTTTAAGTAAAGTGTTACCATAAACTCAATACAACTCAAAAAGAAGATGTTAAGCAGGATGTTCATGCTGCTCTTTTCCATATTATGAAAAGTAAATGGTGTCAAGCTCCAAAAATGACAAGCTCCAATGAAAGCATCATAAAATTATCTGAAGCCAAGATCCAAATCTTCTGAAGCCAACTAACTCATTATAAATTGCCATTTCAAGAAAAACGTCCCTTCTGCTTATTTATTTGTGGAATTTTGAATATGCACATATTCATTGCTTTTGCTTACGAGACAACCAGGACAACCAGTGACATTGGCCATCATTGATATGTAATCTGGCATGACACATCCTGACGTGAATATAGAAACGTCAATGAAATTTTATTGCCATGGCAGAGATTATCAGTAAAATAAGCTTACATTTAATTTGTTTCCCCTCACACAAAGCTATTTTAAGAATTCAACAGACATACAATATAAACATATGTTGTATGACTACTTTGTGGAGGTTTTTGGTTTATGGTGGTTTTCATGTTCATTGTATTGAAATGTGCATGCACAGAATATTCTGTTAAACTTCTTTTGTTATCCATGGAAGAAAGTCAGTCATACAGTTTTGAACAACATGGGCGACCATAAAAGTATATGTCTTTAATGGCTTGAGTACAGGATTCTGATAGCAATTAGAGCTGTAAACCTTACAGTTTATTGATAGATGCAATAAAAAATGCTTCATATACTGCATGATCTGGTCTGTGTGTACAAACTGTATTCTTAGCTCGGTGGCTTTCAATAACGAACATTCATATTATTAGATTTAAGGTTGTTAGATTTAAAAATCTGGCTCTACTTTCATTACTTGGTCCTTCTGTTGAACAAATTCTTTTTACAGTGACATTTTAAAAGCATTATTATGCTTGGGTCTATAAAACTTGTCATCACAACTTTTTTTTCTAGTTCAACAATGGGAGAAGAGTTGCTGTGTGAGAAAAGTGTGTTCACAGAGAAGTTTGGCCTGATTTACTGTAGGTACACAGGTCTACTGCTTGGAGTGTGTTTTGGAAATGTAACACACCTTAACATAGACGGCACGTATCAGCTCCGGAGGCGATATAAACACTACTGTAACCACGCTGTGTCATCAGTTTTGCCATACCAGTTCTAGCCCGAGTCTGATAATGACAGTTAAGAAGAACAAGCTGATCAATCTGAACCACCTACGCAAGCATGACTTGTGCAGAATGTTTCACAGTGGTAATTCTTTATTTTATACCTCTCTTGCATTACAGATGTAAAGTTATAGCTCTCATTTATTACATCTGACCTGCATGGTTCAGAAAGCAGTCATTAGAAAAATGGAGAGAACACAAAAAAGGTTTGGGGTTGTACTGCTGAAAAATTGTGTTAAAGATACATTTTAACCAATGTTTCCTAAGGAAGGCCGGAAAAATTGGGTTTAGATTTGGGGTGGAAAAAACAGCATCTCTTGGACATGGTGACAACACTAATAATGCAACTCAACCAGGCCTCTGCCATTTTTTTGTGTTTGCCTTGGACGGGAATTATTTAAATGAGGAATATTGTGATGTGTATATGTTCCCGGAAGAAAACTCAAGACTACAATAGAGGCATTTAAGGAAGTCCAGAAGCAGTGCTTCCTGAAGAATAACTCCCTTTGGAGTGGACTTTGTGCTTTGTAACCTTTTAGTATTCTAACAGCAACACTAAAGAAATTTGAAAATGTATAAGCTTAATAGATCATCTTTAAATAAAAGTTGTGATGCACACAGACCTGCAAGTCTATTGCATTAGCCATCCTAAAACAATCACAAATGTTGCCTATTGTGTTGGGTCTCGCTATTTTTTAGCAATTCATGCCATGAGCTCTGTCCTACACTGTTAAATTGACAGTATGTCACATGAACACTGTAAAATAAACTGTTACCTAATCACATCTGATGTGCTTGTGCTGATATGGGATCTATTTGACTCAAGTCAGACTGATAATACTGTAAATCGGTATTAGTATAAAAGTATTTAATTTCTTTTTAGCACACTTATTGTGAAGAATTCAAGCTTAAAAAAGGCTCTCTGTAGAGATCCTTAGCAAACACGAGTGCTTGCTCAGATCCATTATACGTGACAGAGATTAGATCTCGTAATATCTAGAAGCAAATAACGCTTATTATGCTGACATGTGGTAACTGGAACAGAAACTGGGCAAAGGACCAGAATGTTTCCTGTAGTGGGTACATTCCTTACAGAGAACCCATAAAATCCTTATCATTCACTTAGCACATTAATGGCATATAGATGTGTAAAACATTGCATGTGATAAAACCTGAACACGCACACAACACACAGGGGTTAGGCAGAGAGCGTCAGCATAGTTTCTAACGCCAAATAAATAAATAAATATATATATTTTTTAAATAATAGTTTTATTTTATTTTAAATTCAGGGAGTCACAATGATTCCAAAAATGAATTAAATTTTTTTTAGCAATAGCTTAGGGCTCTGTGGATTTCATTGTGTAAATCCTTAAACTATTGCTGTCAATCAGCTTGTCTTGATTTTAATGGATTATCTACTTTTGAGTGTGTAATGTGATTCCTTTGTAAATTCCCTTTGATTCCCTTTAAATACACTTTGTTTGAGGCAGAAGGTGGGTTGAATGTTGTTTAAGATGTTGTAAAAGAAAGCCTATTGAGCCTTTCTGTCCTTGGCTGGTAAACGCTTTTGAAGGCTCTTGGGTTTGCACAGTGTATGAGCAACATTTATAATAATGAAAATAAAAATATGTCACAGCAGATCATATCACATAACTCACACTACATATCACTTAACAGTAATGTGTCCTGCAAATGCTTTCATTCAACAGAAGTAATAAATAATTAAAATTGATAAGGCCTATAAGAATGTGTGTATTATTATAATTTCTCACGCCTACAGCCCAAAAAACAAAAACAAAAAAAAAGATCTTTGGTATCATATTTCAAAATGGGGCTAGCACCCATTAACAGAAAAAATGCTGATTCCAGTTTACAACAGACATTAAATATTTGCTGGCTGTTATCATGGCTCTTCCGTCTGGGCCAAGGTTGCAGACAGAGAGGAGACTCTAAATGATTTTATGATTATACTTGGAGCACACACCTGCATTAAACCTGGTAAATTACCTGACAGTAAACCTTAGGAGTCATGCGATGCTGACTGGAGGAGTCTGACTTTTCCCTATACTAGGGGAAGTGCATTAGCAGATACAGTCTCGCTCTGCGTGCAAGCAGACCACAGGAGACCAGAGGCCCAGATAAGATTACTGCTCGTATGAGCAGTGTGGGGCAAATCTCTGTGCAGCAGAGCCAAATCTTGTGAGGTAAACCATACATAAAGTACTAGGGCTTTATCTGCTGTTTCACCACTGAAACATATATAAGCACGGTTCCAAAATCTAGTGAGCTGCCTCGCTGCCTATAGCCAGCATTTTGGAATGCTCTATACAGGCAAAAACTTCACAAACACCGTTCCACTTTGCAATTGATTTCAATAGAGTGCAACAATCCCTGGCCTTGGTTCCGGAAATATTTTTTCCATTGTGATTTTAAAATAGTCTTGTTTAAGAGTTATAAGGCATGAACCAAACAACCAGCTATTAGGCGAATCACAACATTACAAACTTTGATTTGAAGCAAAAATGTATTATAGTATAATGGAAATATTTTTAGTTTTTTGCAAAAAAAAGCATATTATGCAGACAAATATTTAAGTAGTTTCAGAGCGTAAAACTGACTCCATGTCATTCGCAGTGCTTCATGGGAGAAGGTGGCGATCACTATGTGATTGACATGATTTACTCATCGTGATTCTCTGATTGGTGGAGATTTCTCTGCAGAATGCCGTTTTTCGCAAGGAATTCCATATTATATAATTCCAAAAGCATATACTATGGATTAACAACCTCGTAGCTCACAATAGTGTTCGTTAAGTTATCGTTAAAAATCAATTCCCCTTTGGAGAAAATGAATAGAATTTTTACTAAAAGTTTTAAGTAAAACTTTTTTCTTTTCTTTTTTTTTTCTAATTCTTTTTTTTTTTTTTTTACTTTTTTTACTTTTTTTAAGTTAATAGACTAAAAGCTACAAAACTCAAATTCCAATTAGGAATTCATCAGGTTATATTAACAAAATTCTGGTAGAACATCAGATGATAGTAGATATTATGACCTAGAACCAGTAGGCCTAGTGTATTTTATTATTGTGACCAACAAAAAAAAAAAACCTTTTCTAAACACAGAGACTAATAGTGAGTCATTAATGTTGAGAGCAGTCTTATGAAGTGGGTGGTGAACATCAGAAGTTCACTTTTGACTAAAATGGAAGAGTGAGGACATCCCACAATGATCTGAGACTCAGGGACAGTTCACACTTCTCTCTCATTTCACAGTGCTTTGATCCTGAGGATAATTGACCTCATAGAAGACCTTTATGAGTGTCTATCTGCTTAAGGGTGCCATTAGAGGAGGGTGGAGAAAAGAGTGGTTGGAACTTTCCACAGCAAAAAAAAAAAAAAAAAAAAAGGATGAGAAAAAGGGAATGGTTAAATTGGCTACTATATTTGTTGACTGGTCATCAAGATGTCATGGCAACCACTCCAGATTTGACATTCAGAGAAGAGGACCCGTTCATCCTGTTACTCAAAGCACAAAAGACGGGAAAACGCCCAAAAACGTCAGATATGCTGCTTCTAGTCATCATTTACTCACTCTCATGTTGTGTCAAACCCATAAGACTGACCTTCTTTCGTGGAACAGAAAAGGAGACCTTCTTTCGTGGAACAGAAAAGGAGAAACTTTGAAGCTTTCAAATGTCAAAAAGGACACAGAGTAAATACAACTAATACAATAATTGTATTCCTTGTGATTTATTAGCCCTAGAGCGTGACACCATCTTGTTTGTTGCGTTTCCCAAATAAAATTTCACACGCTCAAGGTCTAGTGCGACCACAGCTTATAACATTATATTACAGGTCATCTGCAAACGTATTATAGTTTAGACTGAAATTTAGGATATTTACCATAAATCTTGACATCTGCTCAGCCTTTTCTTGGTGTGTTCTTGAGTTCAAGAGATATCATTAATGAACTAAAGATGGTTGACGTAGTTCATAAAATCTGTCTAAATCATTTATTAAATCAGAACAAATCTCAAGCTCAACTCACTACATTTGCACTTAGGAAAAGGGTTTATTCCAGGGTTTATTTTTGCAAAAAGCATTGTTCACAAACATCATGTAAAAGTGAACACTGCTGTCCTTATGCAGTTTATGGGATTAATAGAAAGCAGTTGAGCACTTCTGAATTTCTGCCGGAGAACGAGTTTAATGTGATCAAGAGGCTTTCCTACAGTTTTTTGAAAAGTGTTTATGTGCGTAAAATATCTAAAGTAACGGAAATGCATTGAAAAAGCAACTTACTGATGTGATGCATGTATTCGCAGGTTAAGAATACGCCACTAACACAGTGCATCTCGTGTTTTGAACCACTTGAACAGCTTTCGCAAAGAGGTTTGCTGGTATGCTATGAATGATTTTTTCACAAGTCGGACGGATCTAGCTCTCAAGTTCAACTCACTGACTCTGATGATCTGGTTAACAGTCCACTGAAATGTCAGATCATCAGTAAATAAACAATTTACTGATAAATGTGTTTGTTTTTAATGTGTTTGTCATATAAAGCTTCAGAAGCTTGGCCAAAAGCCGCATGGACCCTTTTTATGATACCTTCTATGGTGCTCTTGAGTCATTTGAAGCTTGAAAGCATCCGTCTCAATTCACTGTAACTGCACGGAAAACGGCAAAAACCGCTATATATTATTAAAAATGTCTCCATTTGTGTAAAAATGTATCCTTTGGAATTTATCCAGGTTTGTAAATAAAGTAAATGATCTTATACTGATATACGTCAAGGAAAATATATAAAAGATATAGTAACAATATACTGTAATAATGAGGCACGTGTACGGAAATGACAAAAAAGGCCTGCAAAGGCATCAGCTAAAAGTAGAACCAAAGTGCTCTTAAAAGTAACACACGGCATAAGTGCCTAAAATAGCTGACGGCTCATTCAGAAGAACAGCTCCACACTGCAATTACACCACTGCAAATCCCTGGAACCCCTAAAACGCTGCCTGTTTTCAGATGTTATCGGATGACAGATTTATTCTTTATTAATGATAATGATACCCTAGTCACTCTATTTTCAGCCAGTCTTGGTTATTTCCAGAGATATTTAGCACTGGCAAATCCGGGTGTTTTATTTCCACAGAATAGTTGATGCTTAAAATCTGAGCTGAAACCACAGACCACACTATGGCACTACGCAATGCCTGATTAAAGAGGGGGAAAGTGTAGGCCGAGCGTGCAGAAGGCAATCCCTTCATTTGGTACTGAAGATGAAGCAAGCGGTCCTTTAGCATTAGTTTACCCCAAATGATCTTAGCACACTGTGCGACAGGGCTGGACGCCAGGTTTTCAGCGTACAAGTATGCGCAAAAAAAGTATGTGGAAAGAGAAATCAAGGGTCACCCAATTCTGTCAGGAAACGTCAGGCGCTTTTCAGTTTTTCCTGAAGCGTCTTACAAATGATCAATCTAAGGCCTTGTCAGTATATGGATGGATGTGGCCAGTCTGAGACAAATGCTTATAAGTCACATGTGATATCAGAAGCGAAACCTTGCGTCCTAGTTGTGCTATCATAACTAAAGCAAATAGCTGATAACAACTGATGCTTAAAACTTAATTACGTACATAAAAACAGAAACCATGATTAGATAAAGGACTATAAAGTAACTATATTTGCTTGCCACAGATGATTTCCATCTCTTCAGTATTATAAGTTTCAGTTCTGCTGTAAAGTGACCTATCAGCACAAGAAAATGAAACTAAATGAGTTCTAGACAGACAAGAGACACTTCAAGCGTCTGACAGATTCTAAGCTTTTTGTGCGTTGATTTCCTCATAAATAAATCTCCCTAGTCACATAATACTACTAAATGAATGAGCGTTTGGGTTGTGCCCTTGGCACAGTCGGCTCTTTGGGTGTTGCCTCTGCTGTTTTGGCTTAGTTAATTGAATGACTTGCTCTACTGGACTTTCCAGCCTGGTGACATGCTAAAATTAGGTTTTACCTTCTGCTTCAGATGCCTTTATCTGTCATTAGACAGGGATGCATAAAGAAGGTGTTCTGGTATTTCCCACTCCTTTCTTAATCTTTTTAATTCCTCATTCCTTTTGATCAAATGAAAACGTTTGAGGTGAGGCTCACGATCTCTAGAGGCTGAACGTCTATTCCCTAAATGCTCAAAAATGGTTGCGGTACAAATGTCAACATTTTAATCTTCCTAAAACTATAATTGTGGAAATAATACTAATATATCAATCCTATTTTTAACTATAGGATATTTTATTAACAATTTGGAGAAAATTCACACAATGTTAAATAAAATAAATCTTCACTTCAAATAATGAATTCCCAATCAGTAAATGTTTATGGGTTTTCCAGTAGAAATATCTTAAGATACCATTTTATATAAATAATTTATTATTTTTTAATTAAGTAAAATAAAGTTTATTTTTTAAGCCCTAACTGCACTAAATTTATTAAATCTATGCTTAAATTAAGAACATAAAAAAATTATTTGCCACAGAAGTAAATAAAAATTCATTACATTTATCAAAAGTGACCGTAAAACATTTGTTACAAGAGATTTCTATTTCAAATAAATGCCGTTCTTTTAAACTTCCTCAACTTAAATTCATCAACTTTCTTTTGTATCAGCACAACTGCTTTCAACATTGATAAGAAGAAATTAAGGATCATGTGACACTTAAGTCTATAAATTCTGCTGCTGAAAATTCAGCTTTGCTATCACAGGAATAAATTATATTTTTTAAATATATTAAAACAGAAAACAGTTATTTTAAATTGTAATAATTTTTCACAATGTTACTGTATTTTTGATCAAATAAATGCCTTGGTGAGCATAAGGTTTCTTTTAAAAACATTTAAAAAAAATCTTACCGACCCTAAAGTTTTGAACTGATGCTTAGATATATTTTTTTAATTAAGCAAATAAATTGTATCAGTACACATGTATCTTTACACGCATACTTAAACGGAGGATTGCTTGACAAGAATCGCATACAGTATGAAGCAATTATCATGACATAAATCAAATTTTCTGCCACAGTAAGTTAATGATTTGCAGCTATGCAAAATAAAATAAACACAAGCATGCCTCGGACGCAGTTAGGCCATAAATTCATGGGTAATTTTCTACTGGCAGCTGACAGCTTGCATCTATTAGAAGTTGGAATGGTGCCTATATGCCAACTAGGTTTCACAAAGGTGCAGAGAGAACAATAGGTCAGACATGAGCGTGACTTTGCCCAGTGTCAGTGAGAACGCTGCTGTTTCTTGACGATGTTGGTTCTGGACAGTGACACATGGCAGGGTGTGAGTGGGAAAGTGTTGTGGATTTTCAACGAGAGAGTTTAGTCACCTGCTAATGGCCAGTGTGGCACAGACTGCACAAGTAAGCCGACTGGTGGAGCCACTTGGAGCTGATGACACGTTTGCTCTTTGCCCATTCGTCACGAAAAGCACATATACACAACGCATTTCTAAATCTTACACACCCTTTCGCAAGCTGACTTTACAAACACACCTAAACACAAACAGAACTGTGCAAATTTTTCATAAAGGCCCTCCCTGAAATGTAACCAAAACCACAAAGTGGACAGGCAAGGCTACTCCGGTTTCCAAACAATTACAGGGAAAGCGATGAACTCATCTCCCTGTAAATATACTGTGGTAGTGCAAACTCCTCCATCCTTTGAGTGTCCGGGATGTCAGATTCTGTGTTTGGTGGGTGATGTCATCCCTATGTGGAGTCCCAATCAAAACAGAAATGGTAAACAGTGAAGGCTTGCAAAAAACCTCTAAAAGACCATGACTGGCACAATCTGTATCAAAGTTGGAGGAGGAAGTAGGAAGTGAATCAGCTGATGCCATTTCACACCCATCAAGGAAAAAATACACAACGGAAGAACAGATTCCTTCGAAACTAGAAAATTCAAATGAGAGTTCAAGGCTTTTAGTTAATGTCTGTTAGATTTGATACTCGTCTAACACTCTGAT
This sequence comes from Leuciscus leuciscus, assembly GCF_965113295.1. Classification (NCBI taxonomy): domain Eukaryota; kingdom Metazoa; phylum Chordata; class Actinopteri; order Cypriniformes; family Leuciscidae; genus Leuciscus; species Leuciscus leuciscus. Next base: position 14,993,350 of record NC_138728.1, on the reverse strand, counting down.
GTAGCTAAAGCCTATTGGCTATTTAAAAAAATAAATAAAATAATAAGTAAAATATCACAAGTAAAATATTTTATATTGTTACAAAAAAATCTATTTCATATTTGCTGATCTTATGAACTTCCTATGTATCAAAGACTACTGAAAAAGAAGTATCACTGTTTACAACAAAAAAACCCTAAGCAGCACAGCTGTTTTTAACATTGATAATAATCAGAAATGTTTCTTGAGCATCAAATCAGCATTATAATGATTTCTGAATAATTACGTGACACTGAAGACTGGAGTAATATGCTGAAAATTCAGCTCTGCCATCACATGAATAAATTACATTTGAAAATATAGCCTATTAAAATAGAAAACAGTTATTTTATTTATATTTATTTCATTATATTACTTCATTTGTGATAAAATAAATGCAGCATTGGAATAAGAGGCTTCTTTCAAAAGCATTACAAATCTTAGTCAAATCTCTTTTGAATGGTAGTGTACAAACATACACACAATACATAAACAAAATGCAGTTTGCCAAAGTCTTCACCACTGTTGAACTTCACTTTTCTTAGGATTCCTCTTGGCATGGCTGACTTTGTTGCTAGTTGCTACTTTATACACATTCATGAAATGTATCATTTTTAAGGTTAAATGTAAAAAGTGATCAGTTGACAACTTATAAAAGTGAAGAAACCTGTTGCCTTAAAATTAAGTAAATAAACTTCATGCGTAGTTAAAAAAAATAAGTTATGTGAACTTGACAATTCCACATAACTTAATTTTTTCAATTACCGATGAAGTTTATTTACTTTTAAAGGGATACTTCAGGATTTAGCATTAAGCTTTGTATTAGTAGAAAACCTGTAGTATTTTCGAATTACCGTGCTTTCCACCCTCATATCCCCCTGAGAGGAGAGATTTATGTATTTTTTGTCTGGAAAAAATCCTCTGATGATTTTTGCGTCATCGGAGGATTTTTTGGCCAGAGGCTAAAGACTACAGCCAGTAGGAGGGGCTGTCCCGCATGTTTTCAACCCGCCCATAGAGGGTGGGATCTCACTCACAGAATGTACACACAGTATCAGCCGTCTTTCTTTGGAAGCTAAGCTAACAGGCTCTTGTTCTGTGGAGAAAGCTGAGTAGTAGGAGAAAGCTGAGTAGTAGGGGTTACCATCCTCTTTTTCCCGGACATGTCCGGCCGTCGAGATCGTCCAAAATGTCCGGGATTCGGCTTTTGCTTTCCGCAGTCGCCATTCATCGTTTACATGCACACCTTTTGTTTCAGTCTAACTGAATTCATTCCGATTGGTGAATCTTAATGTAGTGTTTACATGAACGCTAAAAAAGTGATCGGTTGATATGCGTTTTAACATTGCTAAGAAAATTCCTGCTCCTCCGTGAGAGATAGCCTATGCTATGAGACCGGTGCGTCTCAGTAATCACGCCACCGGCCTCGCGCCGTTCTCCCGCGGCCCTCAGCCTCGTCCTGCTCGCCACAGTAAACATGATGAATGGCGACATTTTGGGCGATCTCGAAATCCTGGGCAAACTCGTCACGGAGACTCACTAGTAGCCTTGTTGTTTTCAACTGCGCTCTCTTACCAGTAGGCGTGGCTTGGGAGTGGCCTCCTAGGGCAGCGAAACAAGTGCATTGTGGGAGTTGTTGTCTTTCATCCACATAAGCCAAAAATACATTTTCTGGCTTTTCTCAGTCTAGAAAGCTCCAAATTCAAAAATAATTTCACATTTCTTCTACATAAATGACCTATTTTAAATACACATTCATCTTTCCAGAGGTGAAGTATCCCTTTAAGGCAACAGGTTTCCTCACTTTAAGTTAAATCAACTGATCACTTTTTACAGTGTTGTGAAATATATTCACAGAATTTGAGACGCATGCACAATAAATGTTCACATAACCTAAGGATGATTTGAGGTTTCCTCTACAGAAGAAGCCATTGTGACTTCTCCATCAACCTTTGCGATTGTTTTGTAACTCAATCTGTGAAAATAAAGCCCATTTTGCTCTCGTTTTCCCCTTTTCATGCACTGCTCAGTGAAGTTAATTGTTGCTGGAGTATAAGGCAGCGTCATCCTGCACGGGCGGTGGTTAGGGTTTGTGGTCAAGTCAGAGACAGCAGGCTCCAGTTCGCAGTCCTGTAGAGACACAGCTACTTGTTTCAGACAGGCTCAGTTTATTTAAAGATGGACAACCCTGTGAAAGGCCTCACTACTGTCTCACGGCAACAAGTCTCAGTTCCTAGATGTCAAAGCCATGCATTTAAAAAAAAAATCTTTTATTCTCAACCTACAGGCTTCTTTGTTGTAATTAAGTGACCTTTCAAGCCTTTTTAAACAATTGATTCCCCTGTATTTCATGCATCCAGGAGAAGGAAAAAGGCTACAGAAGTCAATTTGCTTCTTTCCACACTGAAATATACAAGTCATATCTAGATTAAAACTTGTGAGAAGAGTGAAAGTCCACTGATGCAAAGAAAAGCAGCAACCTCACACGTACACTTCACACAGGAAGTTCAAAGAGAAACCCAACAGGAAACGAAAAAGATGATAACTCACTACCTGATGACTAGAGAATGTGAACAGCAGGTCAATCTGAACACACCCCCCCCCCCACACATGCTCAGAGTCTATTTTCGATTTTAAATAACTGTCAGCTGTAAGTATGCGACTCTTTTGGGAAAGGAAGTCAACAAAGTTGGACAGCCAAATTGGTGAGGAGAAATAAAGTATGCACATTTGACATTTAACTCCTCTAGCAGTATGAGCCTAAGCATGTCTTGCTGGATGACAGATGTCTGAGTTTTCCCTCTTAGCGCAAGGGCGTCGATACTAAGAAAAGAACGTCACAAACACATGCATTACATGCAACTTCTGCTTGTCCATTAGTCCCTTTAGATTAGTAACCAATGATTAATATTACTCCGGCTGAAAAAACCTTTCCTGAACTAGCAGCCACAATTACTGCGAATCCAAAATTAGGACAAAAGCGCAAATTCTGCACTTAGGTTGAAAAACTTTTGTTAGTTCTTAATAAATGGATGTTTTGCTCATTATGAGACCATTAAAAACTAGCCTGGTAATATCAAACTCTACTACTTCGCTTTGCTTCGTAGACAGAGTCTGGAAGGGCATAATTGAAAAGCGTTTTCTTTCTCGCGGGGGGGCGCTTGTCTGAAGTTTAAAATCATTGGTTACCCGTAAGCCAATCACATAACGTTTGGTTATGACGTGTATTATGCGCCTGCTTAGCCACATCGAACTTCCACTGTAAACACATGTATGATGCGAAAACAAAACCATCGAGCGAAATACCGGAGTGAACATGGCTGTGAACGACTTCTGCAGATTATGTAAAGTAAATCTATGCATCCACAGTACAATCAGCGTCTATACGTCACGGCTCTCAGCCCGCCCTCTGTTCGTTGATTGGCCTGCTGTTTTCAGGCCAGAGGAAAACTGGGAGATAGGTCGCTATCTCAGACTGAGTACAGAAGCGAACTGAAACTGAGCGGAAGTACGAAGTCTGACGTAGTCAGGCTAATTAAAAACAGCAGTTTTTAATGTTTTTTTTTTTCTCTCTGATGTTTTCAATTATGGAATATTAAAAAATATGTAATGGAGAACACTGGCTTTAGGAGAAGGCACAAGAGACCATCTGTGCTCATGAATTGGTTAATTATCTAAACATTTCTTTTTTTGGTCTGGTTTATTTACCATCAGTTTGGTGTAAATCATATAGGCTAAATGTCCTAAAATCTCAACCAATGACAAGCTTGCCTAATTCTTTGTGCATATTAAATGTCAATATGTGATGTGCTCAAAAATCAGCATTGTTTGAAAAATCAAGATCACACCTGGAGTGTCAGACGCAATGACTCACTGACACCTATGCCATCTTCTACTTAAAAATTTACATTTTGACTCATCTTGGAGTTCCCCTTTTCCCAGCACATTCACGACATTCATGTTTTTCACAGGACTGAGGGTTTGCAACAGCGGTTAATAAAAAAATATAAGGCAAGGTGCAGCACAAAGTTTTGCTGACTACAATGTCATAAACCGCAATGGCTCATGTGTTTATGATGGAAATGCAATTTCTCTTGCATTCAGACTGCTGATTTAAAAACTAAAATGAAAACAAAAGTGTGAAGATTGCATAGATCATGTGGTAGAGAAGAGTGTGGTGGCTTTGGGCCAGTAAGCAAAGACTGTCACTTGTGCCAGTGCTATGTTGTCACATGGTCTTTTTATGCTTTGCGACATTTAATTAAATACTACATTTTTTTGTAGCAATTTTTGTAGTGTACTGATTTTTATTCATTTTTACTTGAAAATTAAATTAGCTAAAAATAAGATACATTTATCTGTTTTTAACTTCTGAAAATCTGGAAGTGCAGCAAGACAGAATACACGTGTATTAAAAGAAATTCTCTAAAAACAAATCTTAATACATAATATTGTTTTGTCAAAAAGAGTTTGGTTATTCCAAAGTAGAACACAATTATTAATTGTATTTATTATTATTATTATACATTTTTAGTATAGAAAAATGTAAATTATAAATACATTTTCTGCCACACACATATCTAAAAGCTGGGCCAGCAGACAAAATCCTTATCGTTAGTGCCTGAAAAAATCTTCTGTTTTTGTATTCCTTGTCATTGTCGCCTCAGGTAATGTGATGACACTTTTGAAAAATGCACATAAACTTTGATCATACTGCACTGTTCTCACCTAGCCTTGCTTCTTACACACTCATAACCTTTTCATTCAGGTTTGAACTGGAATAAAAACTGCTGAAGCATAAAGCCTTCAATCTGCCAAAAGTCCCTCCATGCATTTGCCTCGGAGCAGTTGATTTAGGCTGTGCAAAAAAAAAGCACAAGGGGCCTAAATCAACTGGCTTTATTTATGATAGTCCATAAAGACGCATTGTTGAGGATGCAGGGTCTGAGTCAGACGGCTGCGAGCAGGACACGGTATGTGGCTCAGGCTGCTTTGGTGCTGAGTTTGTCCTCTGATTAGGTCACGGATCCCGCAGGGGTTAATGTGTAACTCTCGTGGCTCACTGTGCTTGCCAAGTCCAGCAAACACAAGCAGGAGTGGGAGGGAGATACGGCTGGCTCATAATCAAATATGCTATCAAATCGTGCAATTTCTCGACCTTGTTAATGTACGTTTGGCCAGAAATGGACCTGTATGGGCACAGAGGGGGAGTGCTGATGAGGTCACAGCAAACCAGCCCATGTACTCTTTAATACACACACACTCGGAAATGAACACTATGACTCTATTTATCTTACACACATAAAGATGATGTGAAAAAGTCCTCACACACATGCAGCACTATGCTTACATTGTAAACTTTATCCCAGTTCTATTGCTCAACAGACCGTTGATTTTTTTAATTCTGTGCTCTACACATAATTCATTTGAACTTCAGATTCACGTCGTGAAGCATCGCAGACGTGGCATCAGTTGTCGTCCACTATGAAACAATATACGAGATAAAACGCATTCCGACACCCATTGTCGTTAAAGAATCCACACGACAACCTACGCCAAATGGGTCGTGCCAAAATCGAGCTAAAATTGGTTATTCTCATTACTGTAATATAGTAATTTCTTCTCTGCGATTTTAAATCAGCACAAATAAAAGGCAGAATAACAAACCCTTTACCCTACAATTAAATATTTCAATTAAAATGAAATATATTGTTATTACTGTAATAACATAACAGAATTGTTTACCAAAACAATTATTTTATCATGATCAAATTTGTTATACATTTATGAGATTCACTATATTGACAACAGGCATTTAAAAAATATATAAATATCCAGACTTGTGACGGTAATTAGAATTTAGGAGGAAACCATGCCTAATTGTTATAGAAATAGTCACAATGCAAAACATTTTAATAATCCTAAAATAGACTAAGCTCTAGTCTTTACATTGTCTCTCTCTTTCTCTCTCAACACACATACACACATACATACATACATACATACACATATATATAACTTCATGAGAGAAGAACATAGAAGCCACAATTCACCCTCAGGGCCCGACTCACACCCCACCTCTCTCAGAGAGTCTAGAGGAAAACAAGAGATGCATGTACTCTACTTCTCACACTCTCTTTCTTCATCTCCATCTCTCATCTTTCAGTCCAGACCGGGTTATGAGGTCATATGGAAGTATTGACTAGACATTCCCATGTTGGGCCAAGAAGGATGCAATCAGTGTGCAGACATTTAGTTGAAATAAATGAAATTGAGAATGCCTAGTGATTTAAAATAAATTAATTTATGTTTCTACCTACCATGCAAAATGAATATATAGAAGAATGACCCATCCTTAGTTACACAACAATAAACAAGTCAATGGAAAGTTTTTCAGCATTAAAGGAGAAGTTCACTTTTGAAAAAACTTTTGCTGATAATTTACTCACCCCCATGTCATCCAAGATGTCCATGTCTTTCTTTCTTCAGTCGAAAAGAAATTAAGGTTTTTGATGAAAACATTCCAGGATTTTTCCACATATTATGGATTCCATTGGGACCCAAACGGTTCAAGGTCCAAATGACAGTTTCATTGCCGCTTCAAAGGGCTTTAAACGATACCAGACGATGAATAAGGGTCTTATCTAGCGAAACGATCGGTCATTTCAAAAATAAAATAAAAAGTTGACGTTTTATAAGCACAAATGTTCGCCTTGCTCTGTTCTGTGATGCGCGTTCGTGACGTCACGTAATACGCAATTACGTTGAAAAGGTCAAGTTTGATGTGTTTACAAATGTGCGGAAGGAGGACCATATAAACATTTTCAAATGTATTTGTGTCAGTTTATCGTTTAAAATGCCCATTTCGTGTGCGCATCCTGAGTGTTTTAATATTAAAAAGCCAAAAAGAACATTTTCTTCAATTTTTCAAGCGTGACCTTTTCAACGTAATTGCGTATTACGTGACGTCACGAACGCGCATCACAGAACAGAGCAAGCCGAACATTTGTGCTTATAAAACGTCAACTTTTTATTTTATTTTTGAAATGACCGATCGTTTCGCTAGATAAGACCCTTATTCATCGTCTGGTATCGTTTAAAGCCCTTTGAAGCGGCAATGAAACTGTCATTTGGACCTTGAACCGTTTGGGTCCCAATGGAATCCATAATATGTGAAAAAATCCTGGAATGTTTTCATCAAAAACCTTAATTTCTTTTCGACTGAAGAAAGAAAGACATGGACATCTTGGATGACATGGGGGTGAGTAAATTATCAGCAAAAGTTTTTTTAAAAGTGAACTTCTCCTTTAACAATAAGCATTACACATTCCATCGAGCTGATTTTAAACACAAAAACATGTCTTATGTAATGCCCTTTAGGAAACCTCCATTTAAGACCTATGAGCCAACCAGTAATTCAGCCAAGCAAACAACTATTCCCTCTCAAAAATCTGTGGTTTTACACATCCCTAATGTGTAACATTTTGCAGTGACTAAACACTAAAAGGGGCAGGTTAAAATACAAGAAAAGAAATTGCTAGATGTCAGTGTGTGTCTGATGATATATGCGCAATAAATGCAAGAAAGCTGACAAAGGCTGAATATTCTGACAATCAAGCTGAAGAGAGTGATATATAAGTCTTCATAAAAGGTTTCATCATCTAAACAAGCATTTAGTCACACAGACTGAGTGCTCTTAGATACTTGTTTTCCTTTTTCAAAAATGCCACAAATATTGGACATGTCATGACTGTGGAATCTTTGAACTTCAAAAGAGCTTAAACTATGTATTAAAAAAAATTCTTCTGAGGTCACTGGATAACAGCAGCATGATGTCACAAAAGCATTTGATACAAATTTCACTGCACATTCCTCAGAGACAACAATGTTTGGTGTCAGAGGACAAGCGCACATGAACTAGACAAATGCTAAATGGAAATAAACTATGGAGAATGTTTATTATAGCAGGATATGCATCAAAACAGCAAGGGTAATGGTAGGAAAATGAGACAAAAATCACTCACAGACAAAATTCTCGGAAAGCACAGTGTTGATAACTTCGCAGTATTTTTTACACCACAGATGTAAATCTACTGTATATAGGCTGCAGTGCAGGCAGTGAGTGGCTGTAGGCCTTTATGAGCCTTCTGGTTTGCTTTGAGATGTTTAAAACTAATTGTATCCTCCACAAAACACATTAGTTAAACAATGTGTTCTGTACTCCGAGTCATCCTCTCCTTGTTACATATAAATCATTCCTTAAAGCTGCAGTCCGTAACTTTTGCCACTCTAGTGATTAATAAACAGAACTGCATGCGTCTTGCGGAAGAACATTGTAGCCGGAGCTACTTCTCTCTGTTTATGTCTATGACGAGTCACGCAGGTACTGGGATACTCCGCAGTAGGGATGGGACGGTATGAAAATTTCATATCACGATTATAGTGACCAAAATTATCGTGATTATCAATATTATCACGGTTTTGTTAAAACGAGATGAAAGTGTTCAAAAAGAACTGATGCTCACACTAAAATCAGTTTAATATTTGAAAATCAACAAACAACAAATAAAACAAGCAGCTCTATGCACTTTTTCAAGCAAGATTATATCCTGTGGCATTTTCCTTCCTTATAATGACCGTCGTCAATAGCAACGCATCATAACACAGCGCACATCCATGCATCGCAACGGACGCGCACGCGCTTTCTCGTTTCATTCAAATACAACTTGCCGTCTTGCGTCTCCGTTCTTGGGCGATTGTTTTGTACGCTGTAAAAAATGGATTTATAAACAGGTAAGATTTAAAACATTAATCTCAATTTAATATGTCCCCGTATTGTGTGGTAAAAAAAAGGAAAAAGAAAAAGATCGGTGTAATAAGTGTACAATGATAGTCTTGTTTTAACGTTTTAACTTGTTCGCTCGTCTTTGGCTCAAAGCCACTTGCTGCGAACTTTTATTCGCGGAAGCTTCACGTTTATTTCAAGTGAGTGAGATAAAATATTTCAACTCAAAACAACATTTTGTGCCCAATTATTTCCCAGACGTAGTTTTTGGTAAGTTAACTTGCCTTGCGTTCGCTATAAACAGTGGGTGATGGTCACACAAGAGGACTCGGCAGATTTGAAGTGTTTCCCCCCTACTGTAGTGACCATCCTCGACTAAGTTTCACTCAGGACTTTTGTAAAAGCCAAAATATGACCGCACCTCAGACTTGGTCCTCTTAAAAGGCTGAAAAATCTCCCGAGCACGGCCACTGCCTTTCGCCATTCCTTCTCGAATAAAAAAACAACAACATTGCGCGCTGCGCCTGCGTCAGACTGTTGCTGGCTGTACAGGATTTACAGTGAGTTATTAAAATCGCGATAATCAAACACGGTTTTAATGATAATTAAATTTTGAACGATAATACTAACCGTCAGTACATTTTATCGTGGTTTATAGTGAAACCGGTAATCGTCCCATCCCTACTCCGCAGTGGTACCAGTCTAAAATAGTCAGAATATAAACACTTATTATAGGTGTAACATAGTGATTCAGGATAAGACAAAAACACGGTTTGGAAAATGGATTCATGATGTACTTATTATATAAAATTTTGTAAATTTTGAACACAAAAAAGTTACAGACTGCAGCTTTAAGTCAAAAAGGCTTAGGTTTTAGTTTTTCTGATACACAACTTCGCATGAAAGTAACAAATACATGGCAGAGAGAAATTCTCCAGAACACACTACTTCCAAAAAATAACATTTATTTAAACAAAGCACCAAAAAAATGACACGTTGAAACTCAAATACAAAAATGCATGACTGTACAGATTTAAGTCAACAACGCCCACTATATGCTCAGAAACTCAGCCTGCCCAGTCACAATGAGGAAGTAGCATACTGTAAATCCTAATAAGTCTGCCAACACTGGTCCCATTCACAATTATATAGCACCTATAGCTCTGCACATCCTATTTAAAAATGAAAACTCGATCTTCCGGTAAAAATGTGAGTCTTCTCTCTGGAGATGTATGCCGGACTTCTCCAATCATTTAGTTCTCTTCAATCTTTGTTATAGTCAACTGTAAGCTTTCATTAATTTTTGAGTGCAACGCCCACATATCAAAACCAAATCAACAACCAATGAATTAAACCAAGTCCGCACACCATAATCAGTTACAGATACATGACAATATGGAATTAAATATATGTCGCTATTTCTGTTTCATCGCGACTTTAAGTACTGGTCACTCTTTTCCAACTGCACCATAAAAGTGGTTCATATGAGTTGTGCACTATATTGCCTTCTGAAGTCATAAGAAAGCTTTGTATGGTGAACTGCTCAAAATTTAAGACATGAACGACATGAATAATGACAGACCGACAGCTCTGCACATCATTCTGAAGGATTTGAACATCAGAAAAGAGCAGCGAAAGTTCAATGTTAACAAGTTCCCTGATCATTTCAGTCTTGACTGTTTGAGCAACACATTTCAGCACGGATTGTTTTATGAACCTGTCAAGCAAGTCATCTGAAGTCAATACAATAGTTTGAGTGAAATATTCCTTTAAAAGATACAGTGGAAAAAAGTGTCTGTTTAATTCTAAAAAAATATATATATAGAGAGAGGGAGGATGGAAAATAGTCATGAAAAAATCTTTGATCAACTTTGACTAACATTATAAGTGGACCTCAGGGAAAAAAAGTTAATAAACATGTACAATACAGCACCTTTAACGTGATGGCAACTAACCCCATCTGAGCTCTTCACCGGGAATGATTTCATCTAGACTGTTTCTGTACTTCAGAAGCAAACTTTCTTCCCCAAGTACAACTGAGACCACAGCAGTAACTGTGAGGAACGTAGTAAACAGATGCTCAAACGTGGCATGGCAGTGACCTTCTGAGCTCTGGCATGTGCCCTTCTCTCAGACATCCTGAGCATCACAGAGCTGCGTGAGCGTGTGTTTGCACTTAAGCTCTCCTCTTATTTCATTCACCCTCAGCCACATTTGTTTTTTATGTTGGGGGACATGGTCAAAGACTGCTCTGATCCGACTGCCTTGATCCTCGTACACTAGAGACAGTGCCGTGCTCGTTTGAACCAGCCCAGAGACGACTTCAAAGCGGGACATTAATGACTAACAGCAAAGGGAAGTATGTCCTCTTTCCATGTATTGTGATCTTTCAGTTGAGAAATGCCCAACAGTAGTGAAGGAATGAGAGGGAGGGGGAAGAGCCAGAAAAAGTACAAAAAAATATTTAAAAAATATTTTTTACGAAGAGATAGAGAGGCAGGCCACATCTGTAGAGCATTTGTGTTTCCACACCCATTGTCTGACAAACACATGAAACACACACACAAAAAATATGCTGAAAACAAGCTTTGGCTCATTTTCTCACTTTCACACAGGGTCCAAAATGAATACTCGCCAAGTGCAAGACTTGAGTAAAAATTGAATTTGGTAAATAAACCAAACAGAACTACTTGCCAGTTGGCTTCATATATAGTGTAAATGTATAAGAAACTAAAACATAATACATGGATTAAATCAAATCTATAAAAAGTGATAATCTGTTCCTCACTGATGTAAGTCACCAAGTAACAGCTTTTTTTTTTACCCAGTGGAAAAAATGATCTATAATGCCAAAAGTGTTTCTTTCTCCATGTGGCGACAAATATGTGGAATATTGCTCTCATTAAACCGCCAAAACAAAACTACAAGAAACAAAATCACAAGGTGTTTGTGTGAATTGCAGTTTTCTAAGAGACTGAGGCTAGCTTGTATGGCTGCAATGTAACATATTCAGGAAATAAACAATTAGAATATAATTTCCTAATATTAATATTATTAACAATAACAAATTGTATAAAGCAGCAATGCATATACTGTATATTATATTATTTTACACAGTTTCATGAGTGATTGACTTGTGTCCATAATTCGATTTATATGATTTCACTTGAAAAAGAAAAAGAATTTCCCTTCTCTTCATTTTGCCTCTTCTTTACCTTGCTTACCTAACCTAATTGCTTAGTAAACTTGGCATTGTATATTTCGAATATTGTTGGCTCTTTGCCAAACTGCTTTTGCTCCGCTTTGGATAATTATGTCTGCTAAATGCATAAATGTAACCAACATTTCACACATCCACTTTGACACTTTGGGATAAATATGTGTGAAAGAGACAGACAGTGTGAAAGAAGCAAGACATGGTGAGAAACTTGAGCTGCTTACTTTCCTTAGCAGACAGGTCTACTGCTGACTCAGAGTGAGTGATTCACGCTCTACTGGAGCTCAGTGCACACGAAAATCAGCGCACGTTAACCAAAACCCATCCCTGACTCCACCACATTAACTCATACATGTACATCAGAGGCATCTCTGAGAACTCTGAGAATGATTTACACATTATTTGAGCTAATATTATATTAATACTTGTCATGATCATTAAGTTTGCAGACTTAGCATTTATCTTGATGTATGTTAATCTGTCAGTAGGCAATTTGGATATGGATACACAGCATCTGTGGCTAGATAATCTGCAGAATTAGATACAGAGGCACACATTTATATAGAGAGGGTAACCACCATCTGAAGGCTGCTAAACTGCACCAAAGTGGCCATCACACTGAATTGTGGGATACTATTGCTGTTCTGTCCTGGCTCTCAGCACACACTTGTACGCCCTCCCACATGCCTGACAGAGCATCCCATAGGCAGAAACTGGAGATTTCTGTGAACAATGTGATTTTCAGCAAAATGTGCTCGTAAATTGGTAAAAACTGGTCTGAGTTAATATTATTCTTGGAACAAAGTGTGACATAATGCTAAGGCATGTCTTAAAAGAAATTACATGTAATGAGATTAAAAGTGGAAACTGTAACCTGAATCGAAGCAAACGCCTGTCACAGTTTGAAAAAAGATATCCGTGATAACATTATTGTAGAAACTCAAAATGATACTGTGAACTCTCACTATTGTCTCAACTATGACCCGAGTCAATACAGAATTGTACATTTATTTTAACTTAAATGTAGGTGCTCTTATTGATATTATACATTTTGTTTGTGAATGAGAGTAAATTAAATCAACAGCTCGTAAAACTAGTGCCTTGGCAACAGCATTTTACCATATTTTGCATAATTTCTATGAAAATACATTTAAACATGGGAACACATTTTCAGTCATGCCCAATTAGTCACGTCAACTAATTCATGTCCAAATTATGTCTCTCATCAAGTCCATTTTGTAATAAAGTCATCTTGATGGCTTCACCAAAATCCCTCCATATAAAAGTAGGATCCACCCAGCATCCATCAGCTACCTGAAGTCTTACAGCACTGTGAAACAGATCCCGTGCAGGTGAGTGTGTCAGCACGGCGCAGGCCTTTAGCTACAGCACGCCCCATTTCTGTCTCATTCGTCAAAAACACCACAGGAGCCCAGGGCTGAAGCACTCTGGAGTGCGGTCAAAAACAATATGGAGCAGAGAGGGTGATGCTGACATAACATACAGATCCTATGCTGAATTTATGGAGGGAGAGGCCCTTCTAGTGCTGTTCATTATTCCTTTTAAACATCAAAATACCCTAATGGAAGCCAAGAAGTGTCTCTTTTTGCTACAAGCAAAATGTGCAAATATTAAGAAAAGTGGCGTGTTGAGAGAGAGACAGAGAGAGAAAGAGAGAGAGAGAGAGTGAAGCTAATCGGAAACATGAAAGAGCAGCATAGTAACACAAATAAAATAAACTAACCGCACAATTAGGGCTAAGCCTTTGGTTTCCTTTCAGTTATAAACAGAAAAAACGGCAGGAGAACAGACATAATTACTCAATTCCTTCTCTTCAAAGTTTACATGGCACGTTAAAGCCTTTTCCACCTCTTTATTTTTTGAGACCTCTTGGATTACCCCTTCAGTATTAATATGAAGGAAGCCAAGCAGAGAGAGCTCTGGGTTGTCTCTCCCTCCCTCAGTTGAAAAATTACACTTCAACATTAAACTAAGCCATGGATAATATTGTACCGCATCTGATTCATAAATATGCATCCCATAAAAACACTCCATTTGTGTGAAATACAAAAGAGTGAGCTAAAACTCCATGGAATTACTAGGTGAAAGGATTCTGGGATGGGGATCTGAAATCCCTGTGAGAAGAAACACTGGTGCCACAGTTTGCATGGAGACCCGGCCTGGTGCAACCCAGTCCAGGACTCACACATTGAGGCTTGTAAACACACATTTTTCCCATTTGGTTCATGCTCAGTACATGCTAGGATGTATTCGAGGGGATGGAAAAGCATGACCAGTGACACATTAAATGAATCCATTCTTTATTCCAATGTGTGTCAGAGTCTGGCGAGAGGCCACAGAGGCTGCTAGACAGCCCTGGTCTGACAGTTTAACAGTGGTAAAGGGACTATGGGACCGGTCCGTCTCACCCACAAAACACCACATCTGCCCACCTCTTGGGCCCCACAGTGCCACTCTCACACACAGTCATTTTCCTATACTGGGCTCTGGGGACATCTTTTCATGGGTGGGCCACTTGTATCTCTTTCTTTCCAATACGTTCCTCTTTTTTCTGCCTTTGCCCTAGGACATTTTTGTGCCTGATTATGGACCACTAATGACCTCCCCATGAGATAATCCTACTAGGTATTAAAAAAATTAAGAGAGATTACAAATAAAAAGAGACTTTGTTTTTTTATACTTTGGCTTTTATAAAAAAAAAAAAAATAAAAAAAAAATTAACCATTAGCTTTTGTGCATGTTTGAATCCTTAGTGATCTTTAATAAGGCAAACATCTACTATTGTTCATACTAATGGTTGGGAATTTTAATAAACATTAGTACTGATGTTAAGTAGTGATTTGAGTACACTCAAATCACATGTTTTGAGGAGAAGCCACCACAATTTAAAAAAATAAATACAATAAAAAAAATAACACCTAGAAATCACCAGGGTTGTGCTTCATTCAGAATTTAATTGAGAATGTCTTTTAAAACTCGGTTCAGTTCTATAATTTAAACTAGAGCAAAATGAGCAGAATTATAATCATATAACTGTTCCATTAACTAGGAAAGCAAAATTTGTTGGCGTAACGCCTTGATTTTAGAAAATAGAAACATTAAATTAAGGAAGAACCACTGCCATTTTCTTGAGAGAAAAAAATACAAACATCTATGGCTATTTCTCAAAGCACACAGACTAGAACCTGCAGCTGTCTTGCCTAAGGGCCAAATATTGAATTATCCGACCTAACCATGTGATCCCTTGAGTGGAGCCCCCATGTTACTAAAGATGATCATTTCCATTACAGGGCTCTTAGCATGCCAATCAAGCTACAAGTTCTGCAATGGATGACTGAGATTCATCCCTCATTTCAAACTAAGCTGAACAAAATACACGACTTTATCTCTCTGTATAGGCACAAAGAGAGAGACACACACAGGGATAAGGGCTAATGGCAGAGAAGAGCTTATGACAGAGAACTAGGTGTCAGTATAATCTTCGGATTAAACCAGAGCCGGGTGTAACAAACATACTGTTGGCCCTTGTTGATGGTGATACATTATTTATATAATTTTTTTAATCTTTAAGGGACAGGGTAAGTTTTGTTTTTCCTCTCATAGACTGACCAATAACAGACATGCAAAGTTGGATGGGGAAACTCTGCAAGTCTTGAGATGTAACTCCACCCCCGTCCAACTCCGGCTCCCCTGACAGAGCTCGGTCGAAGGGCCAGAGAGTCAACACTGCCCCCTTCTGCCTGCCTGGACAAAACTAGTATCACAACAAGTTCAGACATGCCCTGAGTGGGCGTGTATGTTTTTGGAGGAAGGCAAACTTATGGTGGGTAACAAAACAAAAATTTGTATTGCGTGTCTATCATTTCGAATTGAGCCTGGCCTTTTTTTTTTAGTAATTACCTTCATTTGTTGTGCTTGCATGTAAAAATGTTAATACACGCTAAAGTCTTAAACAAACATAGCCCCTTCAACTGACTAAATGCAAAGTACAAAAAAAATTACAAGAAACTGCAGCCATCATGACAAGCAAGTGTAATGGAAAGAGAAAGCATATCCTTCACTCCCAGCCTTCTGTCAACAAGCACCTGAGAACATCTTTCTCAAACATATGAAGGATGGAAAATCTTTACCCTGGTCCAAACGTGTACACCCCTAATTGAACATTATATTCTACCCTATTCACTGCTTTTGTTTTAAATGTGTTACCAAGTAGAAAGGCATGCTGTAGATCAGGCATTACCAAGGCAGGGTGGCAATATTAGTTCTAGACTTCAAAGTGTATCTGCATGACAAACCACAACAGGCCAAGAGATTTTTTTTTCAGCAAGGAATATCACAAGTTCCAGATTTAATCTCACCACCTCTACAAATCTGAAAATGTCTTGATGGAAGCCATGTGTGTTTTTAAATTCAGAGGGCTTAACCCTTCATACTCCTTACAAACTCACTTCAGCTGAGTTTAAGTGAGAAGACACTGGACCATTTCCGCAGAAAGATCGCAAGAGCAGTAGATGATTTTCATGTTTCACTATAAGCTGCCACTTTCTGAAAGAGAAACATTGGTTCATAGTTGGAAGCACGTCTCAACTTTCTTCCAGAGCACTGCATTGAGTCAACACTGTTCTGTCAACAAATAAAAACCCCTCCGTCTTATGTGGAGGGACCAAGAGAGACACTCCCCTGTGCTACTGTTTCATAATGACTGAAGGCTGGATTTCTCTTTCGTCCTCCACCCAATGCAGACCTGTAATGCAGGGTGTTATTGTTCCAGCTGAGGCCAATCAAAGTTCCTTTTAACGAGTACAGTCCATTTTTATTCCCTACTTCAATCCTGAATCCAGCTTTCTATACAATGGAAGATCTTGACTCAAGAGAAGTTGGGTCAAATCGTGAGTGGGGAGTCCAGATGACAGAGTAAAGGAAAACTGAAAATTCTGCTTTTCTGTTCAGCTCTTAACAACTTACTCAAACAGTTGTGAAACTCATGACATGTTTGTGAATGATGCTGTGGTTTACGAGAGGGTGAGAATACTCTCACTAGCAAACTCCGCCTCGACACCCATCATGGCAAGAAATTAATATTTATTAATAAACTCCAAAACACGCAGCTGACATGCACAACCACAGCCTCTGCTAAAGATTTCATAAGCATCAAGTGTAGCTTGTAATGTGATCTTCTATTGTCCAGCCCAGCCACCCAAGAGCTCTGCAGAGTGTTGGTGTGGAATGGTTTACCACAAGGCTTCAGGACAGATGCTTTAGCACTCACAATTTCCCTCCTAACTTCATCCTACCATCTCTATTAATTGCTATGTTCCAAGCAAAACCTCAAATTTATTACTTCTTTGAGTGCTGAGACTGAGAACATGAGGGAAGCTTTCACAATGTATTACTGTTGACTTTTCATTCTACGATCATAAAACTGACATTCAAATTGTAGGAATGTTTAAGTCCTATGTTCCTGCAGTGAGGAACCAAACAAATGTGAGAGCTTTGTGGATATTAGTACTTGTTTTTATTGTCATCTTTATAAGGACAGTTTTTGCATCAAAGCAGAAGACCTTTGTATTCTCCTGTTCCTATTGCAAGTTTGTCATCCAAAGTAGTCTGGTAATCCACTGGTCTGGTAATCTGGGCATAAGGACATATCTGTGTGGCCTGCTAGATCCACTAAAAGCTTCTTTCTTCTAGGATTACCTGGTACAATGAAGATGTGGTGAACAAACTCAGGGTGTCTTCTCCCTCACATCCTGCTGTGATTGATGCATGAATGAAGCTAGATCATTTAGGTCTACTCTGAATGTACGGTTCATCTAAGGCCCTGTTTACACCTGGTATTAAGATGCATTTTGGTCAATCGGATCAAGAGTAGACGAGGGAGACATACCCATTTATACCTGGTATTTTAATCCATCTCTTTTGTCCATTTTCAACCACTTGTGTCCTGATTTCTTTGAGGGTGGGAAAATGTTTTTTGTTTTTTTCCAGATCTTTTGATCTAATGGACAAAATAAGCTTGCGTAATTCACATATGAACACACCCGGAGACGACGAAAAAACATACTGGGAGCAGCAGCTTTCATTTCAGCTCTAGCCGCAAGACCACACTGAACATGGCGAGTGCGTGTTAGAAATCAGGAATGGTGAGAGAACATCGTGTTTGGTCAATTTTTTGTCTTCAAACCAAATTTGGGTTTTCAGCCGATAAAGTTTAAATCCTGTCTGGCTAGCACACTTCCCATAATGTTTACGCATTAAGTCAGTAGGCAGAGAATAGTTGGCCTTTTGTGGCTGTTCGAACACTTTCGACCACATGAGCGTTTACATTATGAAAGCAATCCAGGCGAATGCATTTTCGACCACCTTTGGAAGAGGTCAAAAGTGGACAAGCTCAAAACATTTTGGACCCCGTTTATACCTGCATTTAGCGTCATTCACTTGTGATCCGATCAACCAAAAAGCATCTTGCACTCTAAAAAGTATAAATAGGCCAAAAATGCAAAATATAGAATAAAATTTCACATTGGTGTCTATCCTCTTATCATGCAGCAGGATATTTTGAAGTTTAATCAATGTGCTTAGCTTGACACTGTTGCAGAGATTCAAGATGATGACTGGTGGTTTGCATCCAATGCCAGGATAAACTTGAGATGTAATTTGCAAGTGGATCATCGAGTCCACTGAACTAAAAATGCTCTTCATTCCCACCCAGGAGATATCTGTTTCCCCATCCAAACATTCCAGAACTCTCATCCAGTGGAATTAACTGCAGGATTTTCAAGCCAATAAATTACAGATCTTGAACGACAGTTCTGGACTGGTGAAGTCAGGCTCCAGCTGGGTTGTCTGGCCTTCACAATCACTCATAATAGCTGCATTCATAATAGATGGCAGAGAGCATGTGGACACAGAGCAGTGAAAACAGCCACTGGCCATATGTTGGTAATGACCGAGTTAAAGGCAGGGTGGACATGGTCCTTTCACTGATGCATGCTCTCTTCCTCCTCTTCTCCTCCAAACAGCCCCTAAATGGTGCATGAGGCTTCCCATAAACCAGAACCTCACCTCAGCTACCAGATGGCACAGACAGGAACATTGAAACGGATGTACTTACTCCGGCTTGTCCTTTGTCTTGCAGGCAGCTGCACAAACATGGAGCATGCAGAAATACATGCTATGCTTGAGTTAGTAAATTATGTGTTTTGTGATGCTAAATGACAGCACCCCAATATGATGGCATTGCACATGCTACTTTGACCTGGTAGAATCTTCTACTTCACCCTTAACAAAGGGCATGGGCCAAAGAGAGGAAAACAAAACTAGGGATTACAGGAATTCGTACCAATCTAACTACAAAGACTAAGTCATTACATGCCTTTCTGATCAAAAACAGATATTTTTTAAATCGCTCCTAATATCATAACAATATTACTTGGCTGGATTGAAGGACAAGAGGCCTTAAAAAATAAAGAAGTAAACCACTGTCGATATTATCGCTGCAATAACACGCACATTTATTCCAATAACTATTTAGTGACACAGAGGGTTGACAAGCAGGTTGAGTTTCCATGACAGAGAAATCCAGGCAGCAGGCTCTGTTTCTGTTTACAAGTTGGCTCAAGAAGTTTAAATCCCTGTCAAACAAAGTGTTCTTTTTTTCTGTCTTTTAATGCTGGTTTTGCAGAAAATTAATTATAGTATCCACCTCAACAGAGTATGGCGAGGGCATTCTTCCCCGCACCGCTTTCCATAACAACACTCGGGGCTCTAGAGAATACTCTGGGCTGGAGGAGTTTTCATTTGGCACGGATTCATCCGAGGAAAAAAGTTGGAGCTCTTCCAAAGACAATATTTGTCAGAGAAGCCTCAATTCAGACCTAACAGTGTTTATTAAATTGGGAGCTGCTGTACTGCTTTTTTGGTCCTCTGATCTGTATGTACTTTGAATCAGTTTCAGACTGAATTTGAGAGTTGTTCCTTTTCCCCTTGCTCTGCAGTCTCTTTCAAGTCTGTCGTAAACAACTGATCAAAGGCGTAGCTTTTTAATCAGACACAACAGATGTGAAGTCAGATGACCGTGGGAGTGTTACGTTTTGGTTTTGATTCAGTAATTTTGACGACTACAGATATCGAATCAATAGGTGATATGGGGCACAGAACTCCAGAGAAAATGTTTACAGGAACATTAGATTAGTTTATTTTATCTCCAAATAAAATGTTATAGGTGCTGGCATGAACTTAAACAGACCTCATAATCCCCCCATGCTGGATCTTCAGCTGCCTAACAAACAATAGAGAACAAGTTTTATAGTTCTGTTGACAAATGCTTTAATTAAAATGGGTGCAGGGGGAAGGTTAAAACTGCACTAAATAACCAATCCAGGGCCAACCTCCACAGAACAAAACTTTTGCCCCAGGGGGTAGAAATCAAACCTGCTCTGCAAACAGGAACCTTCAGCCCACATCTCAAAGGGGTCAGAGTGGATTCGAAGCCATCCTATTGGGTGATAAGTAACCATGGAAGCATTTGAATAATCACAGAGACCGCTCAGATACTTGAGCAAGCTGTTAGCACCGTGTACAAACATTTAATGCCCTACACGGAGACCTAAGAGGCTCTTTCCTAGTCACGGAGTTGGAGCACTTCCAGGCAAAGACTTTCTGACTCACAGCACCTGCAAAACTCAGCTGGGGGGAGGAATAGACACGGTTGCACGCTCAAAACTATATCTAGGTCAACAATACTGCACCAACCACACTTCCCCAAACAAACACGTTCGCTCAGGAAACACCCCTTCTTATACCAAAACACATGAAGCCTACTGTTCTCCACGTACTTTGTGTCTGCTGCACATTAAGCCACAAGTGTGCATGGGTGTGTCTCACTCTGAGCCGGTATGTTTACTTTTTACAATACACGTGTATGTTGTGTGCGTGTGAGGCATGCGTGTAATGCTGTATTTAGAGCCTTTTCATGAGATCACACGCAAAATGCTGTCGGATTAGGCAACTTGCAGTGTTGTCTTCCCAGCGCTAAGTACGTTTCAAGGAAGACTGGCATGTGTACAAAAAAAAAGTCATCTTCTGTTTGGAGAGGTTACAAGGTCATCAAACACTTTTTCACTATGAGCTGTCAGTCACGCTCTTACTCTAACCACAAGTCCAGAGCGTTCAACAAAAGCCTTGCAGTCAAGAACATTAACCCACTCGCATTAAAAAAAAGTGCGTCTTTGTGCATGATCCAAATTAGTTTTAATCCTCAGATTAGTAAACAGTTTTTGCTATTCAAGTCAAACAGCAAATAAAAAGGACTAAAACCACATACATATAATCAGGGGTGCACATAACTGGTGCGCAGGAGCGAATGTGTGGTAAAAATAAACGATGTGCAGCAGAAAACGTGGAGGGAAGAGCTTTTGAGTACCAAAATGTATGGCATTTTTGGGGACGGGCACATTTACTTACTGGAGTAGGATTTTTTCTCCATCTCTGGTAAGATCCCAATCATGATGATAAGTGTGTTCATTAATAATTAGGGTGCAACGGATCGCAGTTGATCTGTGATCCGTACGGACCAGGCCCCACGGTTCGGCACGCATGTGATTTGTGGATTAACCATCATAGAGTAAAAGTTTATAATTTGGACGTGCTTTGTCTTGCCAATATACACATTCAAACCATTTTAAACATGGAATAAGATCAGGACTCACGCGCTGTTATCTGTGCAAACATCCTCACCCACCCGAACACATGCACGCAGAGAGAGAGAGAGAGAGAGAGAGAGAGAGAGAGGGAGGCTTTTCAGACATCGTTTCAGACATCACTTGAACACCGAATTGATTCCTCTTTCGTGTTTACTTGCACTTGAACGGACACATACACTCAAAATGATGTCAAAATACCCGTCTCGGCATGTATTCTCCTGGTTATGTCATAAGTGAACATTTGAGAAAGAAATCGAAACTGTGTCAGTATTTTCGGTCTGTGCATTCAGTCCTAAAGTGATCGCAGGCTAATATTCCTACTGTTGTCCGTGTCATTAATGTAAAAAAACAACAACAAAAAAACCATCATCATCATCCACCATGTTCGAGAGAAAAGATGATAGTGAGGAGAGCCCATTGGGGACTAAAACAGGCATTTTTCAACTTTTCATCAAAAAGAAAGAAATGCAAACTGGTTTGAAACGACATGCAATTGAATAAATAATGATAGATTTTTCATTTCAACAAAGCTGATGAAGGCTGCTCTGTTTATTTAATGGTATAGCACAGGGTTTCTCAAACTCGGTCCTGGAGGGCCACTGTCCTGCACAGTTTAGCTCCAACCCTGATCAAACACACCTGAGCAAGCTAATCAATGTCTTCAGGATCACTAGAAACTCACAGCTAGGTGTGTTTGATCAGGGTTGGAGCTAAACTGTGCAGGACAGTGGCCCTCCAGGACCGAGTTTGAGTAACCCTGGTATAGCAGATATAATTTAATTTTCATGCAGAACAGTAAAGTTTCACTTGAGCATTTCATTGGCCCCTGAGCAGCTAACACAACCAGACAGAGCTGAGTGAGGTGAAACAGGAACTTCAATTTGACCTATTTCACAGAGTTCATTTCCTGTTTTGCCCACTAGCAGAGAGACGCGTGAAACGAGACACCAAAACACTGTTAATGAATGTGGCCACAGAGAGCGGATGTCACAGCCCCGCATAATAAATGCCAATAATAAGACTCAGTCTGAAACAATAGGCATCTTAACGCAGTCAGGTTCAATGCACGTACATCCCGTACTTTTCTTTGAAGATCAAAGCGCAGTAAATGGCAGACTCATATACGTTCTTGTTTAAAGTTTAGCCAGTGTGCACACGCTAAATGAGCTGGGGTGCTCCCATGGCAGAAAAAAAGCTTTATCTTAAATCTCATCACCCGTTACACCTATGATTTATGTTGCTGACCCACCTACTGTGCTGCATTAGTGGGATGAAATGTTCTGTGCTGCGATAATAGAACATTAATGGGAGGCTTTAAAAAATGCTGTTCCAGGACATTATATTTAAGGAAGCAGTTTTTTTTAGTTTTTTATACACTTGGACAAAATCAGGTTCTGCTTTTATTTACCATGCTCCTTGTTTTCATAAGCATACCTTAATGCATAGTTAAGTAACTACCAATATATCTACGAAGTAAACTCCACTTTTCCTTGAGCCAAGTATTTTGGCTATTACACTTGCTACAGTATGTAACAATCTTTAAGATCTTATAAATATATTCAGAGGTCATTTTTAATCTGTGCCATTCTCAGTTTTTTTTTTTATTCAATTTCACCTTGCTTTGACAAATTTTCTTCCTTTTTGCATTCAACATACTATAAAAGACTTGGAGGGGGTGCAACTCATAGCTTTATCTCCTTTCATTAGTGTAAATGTCATAACAGGGGTGGGATGTTTTAGACAGCACTTTGAGAGCTCTCTGTCTGCAGAAAGCAGCTCAGTGAGTTGCAAGAATATTCAGAGGATAGGTCCTTTATGTTTCCTGCACCTCTTGCTCAAAGGCAATTCAGTCCAGCGTGGCCAATTCAATTGAAAACCCAGACAGAATCTGTTCCAAGCAGGCCCAGAGCCATTCTATGAGAAAACTGAATAATTAGACCGATTAAAGAGCTCTGATTCTGCGCAGACACTGTGGTAAGGATCGTCTGGTGGGGGAGGGGGTGTTTTCGAGTTAAGGGATTCCTTTAGTAACTTTGAGTCTGTCCTGCTTCACCAGCCAGTAAGGGCCCATTATACATGCCCAGTGAAATGTGTTTAGCAGATAGCATAGATTTAGACGTCATGAGATTTCAAATTAGAGCTCTGCCTTTTTTTTTTTATAGTGAGACAAATGTGTGGAATAACTGCTGTGAAATACAAGCGGTTTATCAATTGTTCATGTGGCAAAACTCAGGGACCACACTAACTGCAGCTAATGCTATACTTCTCTATGCAAAAAATACAAAAATAAAGCACTACAGTGCAAAGTACTAAAGACTTTAAAACGTCTATATTTTCAACACCTAAAATGAATAGCTTTGGGAAAGTTTACTAATACGCAGACTGTTCTTTTCTGGTTTAAATGAAAAATGAAACTGAGAAAATGAAAAAACTATGGTCTCAGACTTTCGACCCCTATTGTATTTTCATGGGTGTGATGAGAAATCAATTTTAGGAGGTATGGGTTGTGTCTTCTGTAGGTGTGTTCTCCACAGCTGTGCATGCTGTCTACAGGTCAAAGGTCAGATATAGCAGGCCCACTAAAAGACAAGATAGTAGACTGCCCACAGATGTCCAACAGCAGCACACATTTGCACAGTGTCCCGCAAGAGAAACACCCCTTCACTCCATTTGGCACCTCCCTTCCAGAGAGAGATGAGGCACCATTCACACCCTGGAGAATGTTAATTTATAAGTAAATAAAAGCAAAACTAAGAACATTCTACACAGCCCTTTTCATATATCATCTTAATTTTTCACACACACAGAGAATAAAATGGTGCATGCCAACTCTCTGTAAAACATTTCAACAATAATTACTTCTATTATTTGCTAAATACATTTTTGGTTGTTATTTGGGCCAAGTAAAAATGCCTGAGATTATGAAATCAACACAGAGTTCCGAGACCCAGTGAATGAAATTGTGCACGCATTTTAGTGAAGCATATCAGGTGTTCCTGTGTAGCATAAGCGCTCCCTTGTGGCAATCACAAAACTCGCAAAAGTGATGAACTTGGCCCAGTGCTTTGTCATCAAATCTGCACTTTTGGGTTTACTTTCTTTTCGTTAAGAGCCAGACACAATTTGTTTAGCTGATATTACACAGAAGCAGTTTCTGTGGAAAACAGCTTACTGTAATTGGACGGCCGTCAGGCTGTGTGAGGTTCTGTGCTAATGCCATGAGGTTCGAGTCACGGCTTGGAGAGGGTACCTGTTAGTTGTAATTACCCTTAAAATGCACAGCTGGATTTAAATGGCAGTAAAACAGCAACAAACAGGTGTGAGGGCTGTTAAGGTCTGCTTCCAAGTCAGTCACACAAAACACACCAGGCCAATAAAGTCGCAACCTCACACCAAGGTGTACACGCATGCCTCTGAGATTGGAACTCAGTTACGGTGCAATCACGATCCCTGCAGCTGGCAACAAGTGGTTCCTTTAGACTGTAGACTAAACAAATACCAGTGTCAAAAGACGCTCTGGATGTGACTGGGCTTCCTCAGTGGAAACTGAACCAAGAGGGAAGGACTGACAGAGCTGGAAACAAGTGAAGGAGATGGCGTGTTTGTAGAAGTGTTTGGACCTGGCTGGCCGCTGGACATTTTTCTGAATGAAAGAGACGACTTTTAAAAATCGCACCTCCCTCCACGGGCCTCAGATGCGTAGCTTCCCGAAAATGTGAAACGTTCCAATAAACTGATGCCTCACCCTGTAGGAATCCCTCCAAAAAACACACTGCGCAGGTGCATCTGCACTGAAGTTCACAAATAAATTATTTCACTCTTGATCGTTACGAAGTCAGAAGACTATTAGCGTTCCAGAGTGGTGGAAATATTCATGAGTTTTCCCCATCTTCAGATAATAAATCCCCAAGAAGAGTACAATCTAGTGCTAATACATAAATCAGCCTAAATTACCTTGACCCAACTACAAAAAGCTGTACGTAAACTATTGTTGACATTGTCATTCATTGGTGCCAAAGAATGATATTTTGCCTTAGTAAAGGTATAGAATACTCTTAAAAATAAAGGTTGAGGGGTTTTCAGAGTAATAACTATTCTGAGTTTGCTAAAGAACCTTTCAGTGAACAGTTCTTAAAAGAACTCTTAGAGTGAAGAACCTTTCTCCACTACAAAGAACCTTTTGAGGAATGGAAAGGTTATTCATGAAACTATACAATGTAAAAACATGCAAGTTACCTTACAATCTATGTATGGTGAAAAACTGTTTAACAAACGCATTACACGCATAAAATACCATCAAATCTATGGTTTTTGCGAAGTAAAAACTATGACTAACCATATTATTTATGGTAAAAAATAAATAAATAAAAAACAGTAAAAGGACATTCCCAGAAGTCCCTGCTTAACACATACGATTACACTTTCTTCAAATAATTTTGTTTTTTGTCTTCTCATCTTTGCTATTAGTAACGTTCATTAGTGTGTGTGGTTTTTTTGTAACATTTTATGTTATTTAGTTAATGTTTATTGCATTATTTTAGTGTAGCATTAACCTGATTATGTTTTGTCTGTGTGTATGACCTACACCTATATGAGTATGAGTCTATATATGAGTATTGGCCATGTTTTATGGAAAGGCCACTTGAACTCTGATTCATCTTGTGGCTTTCTATTGTGCCACCTGCATTCTTGTGGTGGTTAGGGATACATTTTAAGAAAAAATGGCAGATTTTGGTAGTTAAAGTCATTATATTAACGTTATGTCACTTAAAGAAATGTATGGTTATAAGTTAATATACAGGCATCCTTTAAAACTGGAAACATTGTCACAGTATGTTTTTACGGTGAATATTTACAGTTTTTTACCGTAAATTTAATGGGTGTAGATTCCAATATAGGACAACACAAAATATACCTCTGACAAATGTTTCATCTGTTTTTGTCCATACGATCGCATCTTGATTTCCTCATTTGTAAGTGGCTTAATGTAATTAGTAAGTGCTAAATGAAATGTAAATAGACCCCACTGATTTTCATTGTATGGACAAAAAAGAAAAAAGACGACACATTTCCAAAATATCTTTTGTGTTCCATAAAAAAAAAAAAAAGAAGTAAAACAGGTTTGTAACGACATAACGGTGAGAATATTTATTTTTGGGTGAACTATTATTTAAATGTTTGAGTTAAAGAAAGAGTCTGGGGTAACAAACAGAACAATTTCCTACATCTGTTTTCACAGCTATATACTATTTTCCATAATGAGATTATATGTCCAAAACAAATGAGGCTGAATGCTTCTGAGCTATTCCACCATATTTATCAATGATATTTTAAAGAAATGGACGTAACTTGATATCTCCCTGGTTTAAGTCACAAACACTCACCACCTGCTGAGGCTGGGGAGAGGGGCGGCTGGAACCTCGGTGCAAATCAATCAGCAGGCTAGTTCAGACGAGGACACTGGCAAACGCTCCTCAGGAGCTTGCGTGTCGAGAGGCCTGGCGTGAACTGTGGAACCATAGCTCGCTGCCAGCCCTCTCCATAACTAAAGCTGATTTAGACTGAGGGCCTAGAACGGGATTAGGTTTCATCCTCTGTCATGCATTTTCATAGTGATGTTTTGAGTCCTGCGGCACTCTTTGATTCGGCCAAAAAAAGCCTGTTTTTTTTTGTCTGAATCTATGTAACGTAAGATGAAGAGCACAGCAGGATGAAATGCAGTCCTCTCGATTTCAGTCTTTCCCTCCAAACACTAAGAAAAACAAATCTAATGTTCACTAAACTGACCTTGGTGTTATTTAGTACGGTAAACGCTCTCCTTCGCGTTTCCAATTTGTTATTCCTAAGCGAGCCACTCGAGATTATATAAATGGACAAGTCAAGAGAGGCATGGGGATATATATATATATGCAATGGGGGAATGCTTTTTCACTGTTACATCATGATTTACATACTGAATAAATAAAAAATATCTCTCCTGCTTCAAGTATGAGGCTGTGTCCCAAAGAGCCTTTCAAAGATTTTACAGTGAGTGCAAAATATTATGAAATGTGTTAAATAAAAGAAATGCAATAAAAAGGAAGTTTTGCAAAAGCCTTCGTGCTCCCTACAGCCTAGTAAACATCTAATGCCAGCTTGCAATGTTCTGACAGAACAGGGAACTTAAATACACATGCCTAGTCTAATTTAATTTGAAGGGATATTCAAAACATGGGTCAATGACAAATAAGGCCGTCCAAGATAAAGAAAATAAAATTTTCTAATTTCTAGTTTATAGCAATGTAGTTTGGATTCATGTTGGTTTCGTGTGGTTCAAAAAAAAAAAAAAAAAAGTTTCAATTTAATGACTCTAAAAATGTCATGTGATGTAACCCTCAAGTAAAAAAGTTATAAGATTTTACATCTTTATCATTTTATAAAAAGTTATTAAATATATTTTCATGGTACAATTTGTATTTGTATTTATATTTTTACAAATACCATAAATTATTATAAAATGTCATTAAATTTTTTGGGGCGGTTTTACCATATGACATTTTATATCCTGAACTAACCGTGAAATAGGCCAAATTGTCTGATATTTTAAGAAACATTGATCTTAAAACAGTATTGATCTTTTTTTTGTAAGAAATTACAAAAAAAAAAAGATTGGAATAAGGTTGTACTTATTAGATCTAGACATAATGCTTATTTAAATCATTGACTCAAATATGAAATTATGTTATGCTCTACATTAATTGTACCCGGGGAGAAGAACATATATCAACAGTTACTTTAAGAGTGATGAAGTGTTTAACTAGCCAGGTTCAACGGGTAAACTAAGGTCTGCCCTTCACACATGAAAGAATCTTAGAACACCAATAAATGACCATTATCTAAAATGTCATATGTTTGACTTAAGTCAAAGCGTCCTTCACAGTTCCACAAAGACGGCTTATCAGTATAAGCCCTTCCACTCTCACTCTCGACAGCTGATCCATAGTAAACAAAGAAAAATGGACCCATGCCAGAGTCGGTCATTATGATCTTGTCTTCCTGACCTAGAGTTTACATGGCTTGGCCCGGTGAGCTGGATTTCCAATTAAAAACTGGAATTCTCATGGTAGGAATTTGTGGTAGAAAAGATTCTAAATTCTAAATTACATGAAATGAAAACCATTTTAACAGTTGGTCAGATGTTCTTGCTTCCAATGTAGCTCAAGATACTCTTTGGATTATCTCAAATCATGCTGGAGAATATGATCTTCAGGACTTGTGGAGTTCATGAAGCTCGAGTGCTCCTGTCATTAATGCAAAAGTGGGACAAACAAAATATTAAGAGATTAAATACAGACCCTCCAATCACCTGCTAGCCAAACATAACACAATAGCCTGAGTGTGACATCCAACCAAAGTATTTAACATCTCTAATGTCCAAAGTCTTTGTTCCAAAACCTATCATTTCCTTAAATCGAAGCAAAGAGGTAGGCAGGGGTTAAATGAAAAAGCAGCTCTTGTTCAAGCTCCCCCCCCCATCAGCCCTCCACCCCCACCTCGGTTGCACTTGAATCTTTTTGCCACGCGCTCGCGGTTCTTCCCTGCCAACTTTTTTTTTTAGTGCGTTCCTCCTCCTCTCTTTCTCCTTGCCTCAAACCTGTCAAATCCTATAAGCGAAAACATATTGAACGCACACTATTTTCTTTCTTACTCCCCCCTCCCTCCCCCCGTTTTTCACGGGACTGATGGATTTTCAATCTCCGAAACATTTGTCTGCATGACATCACCCCTGGGTTTTAACTGCATTATTTCACCAGATACAGTACTGAGGAGAGAAACACTTTCATTACCTCCATAATTCACTTTGGAAAATGTTCCTCAGACGTCTTCCTTCTCTTTAGTTTAGCTGGTTATTACTACAGGAGCAAACCCCCATCCTTACTTGTCACAATGGCATGCATTTCATTAACTGCCTAATAACAAACTGTGATTACAAAACACTGTGGAGGATGAAATTCCTGAATGCTGACCTTGACAGAACTGCAGTGCATGGTCATCAAATACTACATCACATTTCCTTTTTGAATGGTTAAACACATGAAACTCTACTGAGTAAAATGCATTACCTTTACACTATTTGAGCTATTATTTGAGCAGTTAACACTATACATACATTACCGTTCAAAAGTCTGGGGTCAGTCAGATTTTTTTATTATTCAACAAGGATGCATTAAATTGATCAAAAGTGACAGTTAAGACATTTATTGTTACAAAACACTTCAGGATTTCAAATAAATGCTGTTCTTTTTTGTGTCCACAAAAATATTAAGTAGCACAACTGTTTTCAACATTGATAAGAAATGTTTATCAGCATATTAGAATGATTTATGTAGGATCATGTGACACTAAAGACTGGAGTAATAATGCTGAAAATTCAGGAATCCATCACAGGTGGTATTTTTACTATATTTTTAATCAAATAAATGCATTCTTGGTGAGTACAATAGATGAGATGTTTCAAAAACATCAAAACATATTACAGACCCCAAACTTCTGAACAGTATAGTTGTAATTAAAAGTATTCAACCCCCATTGCAAATCAGATTTATTGGCAACATTTACAGACTTTCAGCTGTTTGCAATGAACAAATCAAACAAAAGTAATTGAAATAGCTCAACACAACAAATGTTTCAAGTAGTTTCTGCAAATTCAACTGAAAATGCAACTTTTAATGACTTCCGCAGTCTCAAAATTATTCAATAGAATCCCTCACAACAGCACAAATCTGCAAGACAGGTGCTGTCTCAAGCACACCGGATGCAACTAATCAAGGGCTTCATTAGTTGCACCAGGTGTGCTTGAGCTAGAACACGACATATCTGAACTGGCTAGGTTTGTTGAGTCACGTTTGACTGCATGTTAGAAATATGGCTAAGTCAAAAGAATGGTCCAAAAAAGTTAAGAGATCTCATCGCCCTTCACAAGGAACCGGATACAAAAAGATAAATGTTACTAGAGACACCATTGGAAGCATAGTTCGCAAGTTCAAGGTTAAAGGAACAGTGGTCACACTAATGGATGGGGCAGAAAAACTACACTACTGGATGGGGCAGAAAAAGGAAGCTATCAACAACTGCAACCAGATTTCTGAGAAGGTAACAGAAAAACCCTTGAGTGACTGCAAAAGACCTGCAGCAAGACTTGGTGGCAACAGGCACTGAGGTTTCAGCTTGCACAGGTTTAGGTGCATACTAAACGCATGCCAGAACTCCAAGATGGTCTGTGGAGCGGTGAAACAAAACTAGAACTTTTCGGCCCTATGGATCAGCGGTATTGTCTGGAGGAAGAAGAATGAAGCATATGCTGAAAATAACTCTCCGTCTACAGTTAAGCATGGTGGAGCTTGGTGATGCTCTGGGGCTGCTTTGCATCCTCTGGCACTGGAAAACTGCAGCGTGTGGAAGGCAAGATGGATTCATTGAAGTATCAGGAAATCCTAGGAGAAAACATCATGCCGTCAGTGAAGAAGCTAAAGCTCGGACGTCATTGGACCTTTCAACAGGACAATGATCCAAAGCATACCTCAAATTCCACCAAGGCTTGGTTGCAAAAGAAGTCAAGGAAGATTCTACAGTGGCCATCACAGTCACCTGACTTGAACCCCATAGAAAATCTCTGGTGGGATTTGAAGAAGGCGGTTGCAGCACACAAACCAAGAATATTACTGAACAGGAGGCCATTGCCCATGAATAATTGAATAATTTTATGAATGCCGAAGTCATTAAAAGTTGCATTTTCAGTTGAATTTGGGGAAACCACTTGAAATGTTTGTTCTGTTGAGCTATTTCAATTACTTTTGTTTGATTTGTTCATTGCAAACAGCTGAAAGTCTGTACATTTTGCAAATAAACCTAATTTGTAATGGGGGCTGAATGATTTCGAGAATGTATTTACATATATATTTACACACACACACACACACTGATCAGCCACCACATTAAAGCCACTGACAGGTGAAGTGAATAACAAATTATATCATTACAATGGCAGTTCATGCAGCTCGAGTGCTGCTCAAAATGCAGTAAAACTTAAGGCTGCTCATAATAGAAAGGTGTCAGAACACTCAGTGGATCAAGGGGTGGGATATATTTGGCAGGAATTAAATAGTCCGTTCTTGAATTTTATGTAAGAAACAGGAAAAATGGGCAAGTGAATAGATCTGAGTGACTTTGACAAGGACCAAACAGTGATGGCTAGAAGACTGGGTCAGAGCATCTCCAAAACAGCAAGTCTAGTGGGGTGTTCCTGGTATGCTGTGGTTAGTACATATCAAAAGTGGTACAAGAAAGGACAAGTGGTAAACCGGCATCAAGAGTCACGGGCACCCAAAGGTCATTGATGATTGTGCGGAAAGAAGGCTACCCCGTCTGGTCCGTTCACACAGAAGAGCTACTGTAGCTCAAATTGCTAAAAAACTGTAGGCTGAGGTTGAGGAACATGAGAACATGAGTGTTCCCTTGGCCTCCAATTTCCCCAGATCTCAATCCTATTGAAAACATCTATGGGATATGCTGGACCAACAAATCCAATCCATGGAGGCAACCTGCAGGACTCAAAGAATCTGCTGCTAATGTCTCAGTGCCAGATACTGTACCACAGGACACACAGCCCCTTTCACACAGCGCTTTGAACCCGGCAAATTGCCGGCAAATTGCAAGAGCGCCTTCTGTGTGAACGCAAACTCGACCCGGGATTTATGCCGGGATCGATGCCGGGTCGGGACCTAGTAACATTGCCGTGTTCAGTCCCGGAACGCGCGCTGTGTGAACAAAAGCCGTAATAATGCCGTGTCGTAGTGATGACGCTGAAGCCGGGCTCGTTCTCCAGCTGTGAAACGGTACGTAATGCGCAAGTTTATGATCGAATCAGAGAAACAAATGCACAGGCGTGGTTTCTCGAGAGAGAGATCGCAGCTCATAAGCAAACTTAAGACGCTGCTGAGATTACAAGTCACATCGATGTCACGTGTCTTTACGGCATTTTTACGGGTTGTGTGTGAACGCACTCTCTGATTCCGGAAAATCACTGGCAGTGTGAATGACCAAAATCAAACGAACCCGGGTCAAATCCCGGGTCACTTTATCCGTGTATTTTCCGGAATCTCTGTGTGAAAGGGGCTATTCAAATGTCTCGTGGAGTCCATGCCTCGACGCAACAGAGCATAAGTGGCATAAGCATAAGCATGTGTTTTAACAGCATAAGTGGGATCTACACTATATTAGGAAGGTGGTTTTAATGTTGTGGATGATTGTTCATAAAATATATTTTATTGATAGCTATAATATATTAATTTATTTTCATTTTAACCTCTTTTCCACTGCCGCAACTATTTTAAACTAAATTTAAAAAAATTAAACAAACTGTTGATATTGTTATAAAACTTTTTTAATTTTTAATAGAATTATTAGAGGACTAATTTATATCATCAATATGCTATAGTTATATTTTTAGATGATATACATTTTCTTTACATCAATATTCACACAGAGTGTCAGAAAATAATTAGAGATTACAAAAGGTGGCTTTAGCAGCCATTGTGTTGCGTCTCACCAGCTGACAGCCTTACACTGAACCCAATGCGGATGAGGGTACACTGAAAGCATGCTTACAAAGAGAGTCATCAAGGCAAAGGCTATGCCTACCAGACTCTCTTCCAGCTTGCATGGGAGTGTAGGTGACTTTACCTTCTTTCATCAGCCCCAGAATTCACAGACGACGGCAATTAGAGATGTTGTTCTGGCCTCATTTGCAGTTCTGGAAACCAAACGTAAAAGAAATGAGCTGTTATACTTTCACACATCACAGAAATACATTTGGTACAAGCAAATTATTCCTGCAAAAAGAATTTGTTTAACTTTCAAGGAAGCAAGCGTTCGATTTTAAGGCTTGTTACTGTGCAAAAGGTCCCTCGCCTGTAGAAATCACTGTAAACAGTTCTGGTGAATAATTACTGTTTTATCAGTTTTGAAAAACACATCTGATTGGCTCACGGATGTGGGATGCCAGCAGACACAACACACAGCAGACTCAAGGTAAGCACATCTTACCCCGGCATGTGCGGTGGTTTATTAGAGGGAAGGCAAAAAGCATGCTGAGAGATGTGTCAGGTCTGGAAAAGCCAGATAGAGCCAAGCAACGCCCGCTGATGACAGACAGCCTCACGAGTACTGATGTCTACAGCACCATGGGCAGATGAGGCCACTTGTAAAGAATTAAAGAGCAAACAAACATAAGTTAATAAGCCTGTAAAATGACTGCTAATCCTACATTAAAAGGTAATGAGTGACTATTGGATCTGATAAAGGGCTGCTTTAAATGGGATTTGGTCATTGTTACATTACTGGTACGGTTTTTATTCTCTAAGCCAAAAATTACGGCAGCCCTAA
Source organism: Leuciscus leuciscus (assembly GCF_965113295.1). NCBI lineage: Eukaryota > Metazoa > Chordata > Actinopteri > Cypriniformes > Leuciscidae > Leuciscus > Leuciscus leuciscus. Next base: position 14,959,182 of record NC_138728.1, on the reverse strand, counting down.
CCGCCACAGCAAATGTGGGAAAACAATGCGTTGACAACAGTTAACATCAGTCATCATCAGGTGCCATGTAGTCTGGTGTGTCACAAATATTTAAAACCTCCTCTGAATCATTTGGTCACCGTTTTGTTGAAACTAGCTCGTTGTTGAAATAACTCGTTGGGACTAATCTCTCTGGGTGCCAGACAACCCTGCAGTCAACCTGTCTGATGGTAATAGCACTGCACTGTGGGTCACAAACCATTTTAGTCAATTGTTTTTTATAATTGAGAAGATGAGAAAAGCATATGGCCATTTTAAGAGACTGCAATTGTCACTCATAAAGCTTTATAATCTATCAGGCATTGTAAAGCAATCAGAGAGGCTGGGAGTGAATTCACAGGTCTGTCTTATTCACTCGTTTATAAATAACCCTAGAAGACTCCCATGAAGTATAATGAATGAGTGTCATGACACAGATGAGCCTAAAGCTTTACAGCTAAAAATGAATGCTAGTGTGTAAACCATACGACAAAAAAACAATTTTTTCAAAAATGTTTGCTATCATTGTTTGGATAAGCAGGAAGTCCCATCCTAAACTTACACCACTGGTTGAACCTGAAGTTGACATGAACAAGGTGCGCTCAGTATTTTTGGTAACCCTTTGCTAAAAGTCTTTATGCAATGCATTATAAAAGTATTTCGTTTTCATAAAAGTATTTCATTTGTATTAATTTCCCCTTATAATGCATTGTATGGTCTCATGAATAATTGTAACCACAGTTATAATACATTATAATACTTAAGTTACACCTTTAGAAAGTATAATGCACTAAAACACATGACAATCAACCAATTTCCGGAGTAAGCAAATATTACTTTTGGCTACAATTATTTATAAAAATTATAATGCATTAATGTATATATAAATACTTGTATAAATACATTTATAATGCATTATGCATAAAGGCTTTTATTAAATTGTTACTGTATTTTTTGCAAAGAAATGAATAATAATGATAGATATTACATTTAAATGGTAATTAAGAGCGATTTAAATAACATTCTGGACAATATGAACATGCTTATATTTATTTACATATTATGGATGGTAAATTTATAAGTAGAAAATATAAAAACAATTATAATAATAATTTGTCAAAATTAATGAAAAGTAACACTAAATAAATCACTAAATACAATAAAAATCATTACAATAAAAACATTATAAGGTGCGGTTTAAAAATGCATAATCTTTTTGAGATTTGCAAAAGATTAGATGTAACAGTGCTAATAAATTATAAGTGATTTTAAAGAGTAACTTAAGTTAGTGTTAAATGACACAAAAGGTATTCTAAATGTGAAAAAAGGGAAATGAGCAGCACGCACAATTAAATATGCAATATCCATTGTTGTTATAATTATCTAAGACTATTATAATACTTAATATAGTAATATTAGTTAACATTAGATGAAAAATAAGAATGTTAACCAAATTAACTGAAATAAGTTGAAGTTGAAGTATTAAAATGACTAAAACTAGAACTGAAACAAAAATTAAAGAAATAATACAAATGGCATAACAGTTACTAAACTCATAACAATTAATAAAAGTTCAACTTAAACTAAAAAGTTAAACTAAAATTCTAATGAAAAGTGAAAATATAAAAATAAAAGCTATTTAAAAAAATGAAAACATACTGTAATAATATATAAATAATACTAAAATAATACCAACAATATCGGCCGATAACGATTAAAAAAACAACAACTAATTTCAGCTGGTAACAGATTGATATATCGTTAGCCTCATAGCATAACTGCCCAAGTAATTTTTTTATTAATTATTTCTTAGGCAATTATGCTATGAGGCTAACGATATTGTACTTCTCTAGTAGTCAAGTTAAAAATTATGCACACTTACAGTATTATCAGTGGCTGAAAAAAAAGCTGTTTTATTTTACATGGAGCTGAAGACCACAAATATTTAAGATCACATGACTAGCAAAAACATTTGAAAAATACTGAGTGCACTTTTACCATTTTACCGTGCACAAAAACAGCATTGAAAATGTGTTGTGAGCGTCACTCTCAAAAGAGGTGGTGGATGCATCTCATCTGACATCTTCAGACCACACCGACCTCACATTTATGAGCATTCTTTCAGCTGCAGACCACACTTACTCAGAGGGACTTACTGGACCTCTTCACCCATACCCAGGTGGGCTGGGTAAGGTGAGACATTTCATCACTTTAAAAGAAGAGAGGGGGCAAATTTTATCAGCAGATCTGAGATCCAATGACAAGCAGTGGAGCGAGGCGGCTTGGGTCCTGGCAGAGCACTCCACACAGGCCTGATACTCTCCCTGGGGCTTCGCTCTCCATGTGTGGTCCCCCTCTCTGTTTCTCTCAGGGCTGTGTGCCTCCATGCACATGGACAATATGACAACACCGACGGACTGAGATGAGCCAAGACAAGAAAAACAATCAAGCGAGGGCTGTGAACTCGACTGTGAGAGCTGGATTTTCACTGCCCTCCACTCCCTATCTGAAAGCGTCTCCCACAAACATGCACATACACACTGGCTCTTCTCTTTCTCTTCCACACTCGGCTCGGTAACGTAGCTTAATGGAACGATGGTAAAGATCCAGATAAAACATGCCCCCCTTCTTTTACGTCCTCCATATGCTTTGATTTCCCTGCTCTGAAAGGAGGGAAAATGATTCATGCCGTTGGCGTGCGCAGCGGAGCTGCAGCTGGACACTGCACCTGCAACTCCCAAATCTGGGAAAACAAGCTCCCGGGAGCAGGCGGAGAGAAACAGGCCAGGCTTCACACACACATACACAATCCCTCGTCACAAACTAAGGGCTAATTGATTTTTTGTATACAGGAGAGTAGCTTAAACTCTTTCGTTTATAGAAATTCAATTGATGCATTTATTAAAACAGCTATGTTGCCACAAAAACAGGAGGCATCATCACCTTTGTGATTCAAGCCAGTAAAAAGCAACTTTTCCCAACAATAAAGGCTTTATTTATCAAGAACCGGTTAACAGTCGACTTTAGTGATGTTTTGGCTTTCATGATGACTTGTTGGACTGTTTATTAACGAAACTGGAATGTCAAAGCAGTACTAGATCAAAAGATCGTTATGTCTTCTTTTGTCCTGTCCACAGGAGAGCCTCTAACTCATAACACAGTCCTGTGCGACCGTTGCCCCCAAAAGCGAATTCTCCACAGTCTCTCTCACACACACGTACACACATTCCACAAGATACCCCTGCACATACACAAACATACCAAGAATAATGACCCTATCATTTCTTAATCCTCAGAGACTCGAGCATTGAGATTTATGGTGTTTTTAGGAATCGGTATTAAAGCATATTTTGTTGCACTGAATTCTAGAAAAAAAGTCTTTAATGTTGCAAAATATCAGCAGTTTAAATTAATTTGATTTTGTTTTAATTTCTTGAGAAGTGTCAGGACATCTACACCTCACTTGCCCCTGTAAATTGCCCTAAAATATTTTAGCACATTTTAAACATAAAACACAGGTCTGATACATTTAGATAAAAATTGTTGCAAAAACATTGTTTTTGATTTTATATACATTTATTTATTCATAAATACTTGATGTAACTGATGTATGTAATTTTAACCCATATTTAGAGAAAATTAATTACAATAAATATTACTTAAATTATTTATTACAATTACTAATTAAATATTGATATCATTTAATTGCAAAGTTCACATATAATAATAATAATAATAACAATAATATAATTTTACTAATTACTCCCAAAAAAATGGGACAATATTTCTATATTTAAGAATTTTATGCTTGTTGCTTTAAAATAAGAGCTGTTGTAATTGCACTAAATATGGGTTAAAATTATGTATTACAATTATTTATTACAATTAATTAAATATATTGGTATTATTATATTAATTTGAATATAATTGAATAATATGGGTATATTTTAATTGCAAAGTGCAAATCTAATAATAATAAATTATATAATTTATTATTTATTGTAATCCCCCCCGCAAAAGTTGCATAAATGAGACCATTTTACTATATTTCAGGATTTTTGCTATAATGTATTTCAGATGTGTGAGCAGCTGTTGTAATTAGTTATTGTAAATAGGCGTTATTTAATTGCAATGGGATGCTACATTATCCTATATGCTACATATGTCTCTGAGGGTTAAACATGAATTTATATACAAAAGGGATTATTACAGAACTTAAAATGTCCTTAAATAAGCGATATTTGCATGCCAAGCTATGACACAGGAAAACAGACGCACAAGGACACTGACACACACACACTCTCTCACGCAAACTTGTGCAGCCTCTCTATTCACACGCAAACAGCTGGGTAAGGAATGTGGGAAAAACATGCTCCCAGATCTGTTTTGAATAGCACTAACTTCGCTGGTCACCCACTGCCGCTTTGAAGCATTCAGAGGCACTCTTGATACTTCACAGAAAGACTGTAATGCGGGATTATGGAGGTGCCGCTGGATGTTAGAATTGCTATGACCTTTGTCCTATAGTGAAAGAGATGACTGTACCTTATGATGGTGCATTTGGCTCCATAACATGCATATGGTTCCTGTTTAAAAAACAAACAAAAAAAACATGAGATTTGTATCCATGTGTATACATGACAAAAACACAACAATAAAAGACCGTTTGACCTTTATCTCACAGTTAGATCAAATAATCTGTTTCAACGCCCATAATGGTGACAGACAAAGTAACATATCAACCTCAGGTAAGTCCTGAATCATGGCCACCCACATTCTTTACTAAATACACATAACATGATAGCAACTTAAGAGATTTTTTGCGAGATATGAGCTACTTAGAACTAAATATGCAACTTTGGTTAAGTCTTTGGTATGAACTGTACAAAAGGGGCTGATTTGGTTTGGAAAGTTTCCCTATAAACAGTCCCTTCTCCCTGGTCGATTCAGATTTTCCTGGGCTGACAGCATTGCTCAGCTTCACTCCCTGACTCAGACTGGGAGGGTCACACTGTAAGACCAAGGTTGTCACTAAACAACTCAGGGCCCGGAACCAAAATTTTATGGGTGAGCTGCTTTTCCCCCGGGGGGGGGGGCTAAACGAGTAAGCTGTGCTCATCAACGGTCCTGGGACAATGTTCTCGTTTGCCCCCTCTCCTGACGATAACCGTGCGTGGCTGTACTTGACTGACTCCTTTCATTCTGACAGTTTGAAAATGCCAATATGTTCCAAATGCCTTTAATGTATATAGGTAATCTATATGACTTTTCAGGACTTAGCAAGAAAGAAAAAAGAAAAGAGTATTTTAAAAATACACATATGTATGAACATACTGTATATATACACTATATACATTTTTAAAAATAAACACATATATAGACACTATATTAATAATACATAATTACTATTTGAATACGTACAGTATGGGTCAAAAAATTTGGAAACATTACTATTTTTAATGTTTTTGAAAGAAGTGACTTTTGCTCATCAAGCCTGCATTTATTTGATCAAAAATACAGAAAAAAACGTATTGTGAAATATTACAATTTAAAATAGTTTTTTCATATACTTTGAAATATAATTCATTCCTGTGAAGCAAAGCTGAATTTTCAGCATCATTACTCCAGTTTTAAGTCACATGATCCTTCAGAAATCATTTTAATATGCCGATTTGATACTCAATTATTATCAGAGTTGGAAACAGTTGTGCTGCTTAATATTTTTTTGAAACCTGCGATACTTTTATCAGGATTCATTGATGAATAAAAAGTTAAAAAGAAAAGCATTTCTATCAAATAGAAATATTTTCCAATTATCTTTTTCCACAATTTTGACCTGTACTGTGTGTATATATATATATTAATACACACACATATTTACAAAAATAATAATAAGTAATATTTGTATTAATATTAGTATATTATTAACAAATTATAATTGTGTGTGTCTATGTATTTTTATTTTACTATCCTTAAAACAACACACATCAGACTCACCAGTATTCATCTGGGCACTGTTACAGAAGAAGGGGGTCCAGGGTTTTTCTAGGGTGCTATACATAAACTTGAAGGCACTGTGTGATGCTTACTGCCATGTTAAGCTGGACTGGTATACCTTGCCAGTTTAAGAAACTACATACAGCTGCTGCTCAGGCCAGAATTGACTTTGGCAAACACTCGGAAACCTCAAGATCCTTAACAACTTATGTCCTTTCTGCCATCCAAGGCAAGCAGAGCCCTGTCAGAGTCATGTCAGGAAACCTCAAACCAGCATAGTGTATCAAAGAGGCCTTCAGGCACTAATGCCAGCGCCTCCTGCAACTAAATGAGCCAAGCAATAACATTTTGGGCGATTTATGTCTTTTGCACGACCACAATACTAGGAAATGACATGAAATATTGTATAAATGCTTTTACAGCACTAAACGTGGTGACAGTAATGCTTGAACGCAAGTTAAATATAATGTTACCAATGTAGTAACGCACAAAGCATATGTTTGGAAAATATTTAGACATAATAAAATAAATGTGCAGGCACCTCTGCAGCGATATTTGTATTTTATGCGAGTTAGCTAACGTTATCTCAATTAACAACGGCGTGAACAATCAATGGCTGTCTTAAAGCTGTCGTCTCTACTCTATTTTAGACTTTTGTTTCAACTATATGGTGAAAATTTAGCATAATACAGGTTTCTAAACACAAAAGTGTCGAAAATTTGTGAAATAAATGTCTTAATCCATGCTGCCAGTGCCAGGTAGAGAAATTGAAACGCCACAAACAAGGTCGAAGGTTGAGCTCATGAATGTTAATTAGATTACGTCGCAAATGGTTTTGTCTGGTTGGGATTACGTTTGGAGCGTTGCGTTACGTCATTACGTATATTAATATTCATGAGCCAGAACGTGTGGTCCAAAATTCACAATTAAAAACATTTCATTCACAAATAAATTCAGATAAATTATTCAAATTTGAATAATTTAACAAATAAATTCTAATATGTCTGCTACAATGTAGGCACTGCATAAGAACAGCTTTCTTTATCCGAAAAAAGTACAATATCTTATAACCATGATTTGCTATTATTTTATGATGATTTTATTATCATGATAATCATTTTAATGTAATTAAATTAATTAACGTGAATTGAAAGACATAGTTTCTGTAAACGAAAAGGTCTGGAACAAGAATTTTTGTTACCATTTTATCTTAAGTAAAACAGAAAAAAATCATAACATCGATCATAAGAATCATACACAAGTAGAACTACAAATAATTTCAGTAGCATTTGTCTGCCAAAAGAGGGAGCCGCTGAGACTAAATCCACTGATGACGTGTCGAGCAACATGGCAGCGCCTATGATGGAGCATAACAACCACATCAGCAATGATCTTTCTCATGTAAAACGTACAGATAGCAGTAATTCTGAATCTCCATCAGAGGATGGGAACATTACAGAAGATGTAGTCGAATTTGTACAGAAAGAGATAGGTGGCGATCTTAAGTCGCTAAAGAAGGTGTCAGGGCTTTTGGAGAAATTGACATTAGAAAACAAGCAGCTGGAGGAGCAGGTAAATACAGCTATAGAGACTCTGTGAATATTATATATATGTTTATATTTACATACACCTTGCAGAATGTGGTAAAATGTTAATTATTTGAACAAAATAAGAGGAATCATTCAAAATGCATGTTATTTGTTTTATTTAATACTGTCCCGAATAAGTTACTTTACATAAAAGATGTGTACATCGTCTACAAGACAAAAAAATAAATAAAAAATAGCTGAATTTATAACAATTACCCTGTCCAAAAGTTTGCACACTCTTGATTCTTAATACTGTGTGTCATTACCTGGATGATCCACGACTGTTTTGTTGTTTTGGGATGGTTGTTCTTGAGTCCCTTGTTACACAGAATTTAGCATTCATCCTAATACGAATCCAAAAGAACACTTTGACAGCATTTGTCTATGCATGCAGGTGCTGACCGTATCCTCTTCAGTGCCGTTGCGTGTGTCCGCTGCCCTGTCCACAGCAGAGGAATCTCGAGTGAAGCTGGAGTCTTTAATGGAGCAGGAGAGACTTTTGTCAAACACTTTGCAGCAGCATCTGCAGGGCTCACAGGTCTGGGCTGACAGCATCGGGCAGGTCTTGGGTCAGCTTGACACATTAGAGAGGCATATGAAATACCTGCAGTGTCTGGCTCGTATTGAGGAGCTCAGGTAAGGCTTAAACCCTACATTGTGTGTCCAAATGTTTTGGATGTTTATATTGGTATCCAACACATTTGCTCTTCCCTTCTTTCATGTTGCGTTAGTGACCGTATCCAGCAGTATCTGATGACCAATAGCGTGTGGGATGCGGTGGGTGCAATAGACAGTATGGCCTCTCTGGATATGGGTTTGCGGGAGTCAGGCTGTAGCCACCTGCAGGCTTTCATCAGGGAAACACTTCGCTTTTGGCACAAGATCCTTAAAGACAAACTGTCCAGGTATTAGACGTGCAGAGTTTTCCGAGTTGTGCAATTTGAAAGTGCTGATTTCACGCTAAATGTTTGATTCTGATTCAGTGATTTTGAGGAAGTCCTGACGCAGTTCCACTGGCCATTCATCTCGCCCCCAACACAGACCCTCTCTCCCCCAGCCAACGCACAGGAGATCAACAGCCAGCTGGAGCTACTGGTCTCCCAACTTCTCTCTCTCCAAACCTCGTATCCTTAATATTCTGGAATCAAATCCACCTAAATACAGATTCATTTTCTCAATACGCTCCACTAGATTGCTTAATGTCCGTAACTCGAAGTAAAGTGTGAGACGAACTACACAGGCTCTGTTAAGACCTACTATTTTTTTATTTATTATTTATTTATGCTTTCATTATTTAGTTATACTTTGTATTTATTTTTTTGTGTTTTTTAAAGATATAAAGTTGGCAATTTCCCTTATGATGTCCACAACAATTTGCTTAAAGTGTGAGACTAACTACATGATGCTGTTGACTACATGATGACTAACTTAAAGGGATACTTCACCGATTAGCATTAAGCTTTGTATCAGTAGAAACCCGGTAGTACTTTCGAATGACCGTGCTTCCCTCCCTCATGTCCCCCTGAGACGAGAGATTTCTGTATTGTATGTCTGGAAAAAAAACAATGATGATGCAAAAATTGTCATTTTGCGTCATCTGAAGCTTTTTTGGCCAGAGGCTAGAGACTACAGCCAGTAGTAGGAGCTCGTCCCGCATGTTTTCAACCCACCCATAGGGGGTGGGATCTCACGATAAAATGGGTATTTTCAGTTTCAAGTCAACTAGTAGCCTAGTTGTATCATTTCTTCCGATACTGCCCTCTGTAACCGGTAGTGGCTTGGGAGTGGCCTCATAGGGCAGTGAAGCAAGTGCATTCTGGGAGTTGTTGTCTTTCATCCACATGAGCCAAAAATACATTTTCTGGCTTTTCTCAGTCTAGAAGTCACCAACTTCTAAAATAATTTCACATTTCTACTACATAAATGACCCAATTTAAATACACATTCATCTTTCCAGCGGTGAAATATCCCTTTAAGATGCTGTTAAGGTCAACTGTTTTATTTTTATTTATATATTATTTATATTAATTCCTTTTTTTAAAAGGTATGAAGCTAGTCATTTTTCTTAATTTACAACACCAATTTTGAGACAAACTACAGCAGATCCTTTTATTTATTTATTATTTATTATTTTCTTTTTTTAAGATATTTATTTATTTCAGGTTTTTTTTCTTTTTTAAATGCGAGGCTGGTCATTTTCCTTAACAGGTGTTGAAGTGATGACCTTATATCAGAGAAGAAGGAAATACCATCTCATCCTGGACAGTCCCAGACTCCCCCACTCTCATTGCCCATTCAGATCATGCTGCTTCCCCTCAGTAAGAGGTTCAGGTATCACTTCACTGGAAACCGCCAGACCAACAATTTAACAAAGGTCAGAGATTACACATTACTGTCATTCAGACTAAAATAAGTTTCCTTCTTTATTTTGTAAAACAAACAAACACAAAGAGTTTTGTGAATGAGCAAGCTACTGATAAGTAAACATATGTACAACAATAAGATCTGATATTCACTTAAATCTTCTGTCACCTTTACAGCCAGAGTGGTATTTGACCCAAGTCCTCATTTGGATGGGAAACAGCTCCAACTTTATGGACGAGAAGATTCAGCCTATATTGGATCGTGCTGGGAACAAAGTTAACGCTAGGGTATGTTCAGAATTGCATTGGTTAATATTGGCACGAAATGAACATTTTCCAAATGCATGTAAATGATCTTAATGTTTCATTCTAAAAAAATACAAAATGCCAGTACTCGATCTTCCTGTGAAACGTCAGACTTCTCTCTGGTGATGTTTGCCAAAATGTATCTTTCAGTCGCTCCAACCCTGATCAAACACACTTATCTGGGAGTTTCTAGTGATCCTGAAAACATTGATTAGCTTGCTCAGGTGTGTTTGATCAGGGTTGGAGCTAAACTCCAGGACCGAGTCTGAGGAACCCTGCACTAGACGTTCATCACATTACAGAAGAAAAGATCTGTCGCTTCTTCCCGCTTTATCACGACTTGAAAAATGCTGACAAAGCCATCTCTAGGCTTTAAAGTCTTCTCAATCTATCCTCCAGGTGGAGTTGTGCAGAGGACTCCTGACTCTGGCGCAGGAGAAGTTAGCCCAAGATGCTCCTCGATTGCTCTATGACGATGCTCTCTTCTGCCACCTAGTGGATGAGGTGCTGCAGTTCGAAAAAGAGCTCCGCAGCACCCACAGTTACCCGCGCGCCCACCCCGGCGTCTTGCACATACTACTGGAGGAGACCGTGTTCCAGAAGTGGCTCAGTGTGGAGAGAAAAAGTGAGTCTAAATGCTGCATGCTTAGGTCACGACTCGATTTCAGTTTTGATGATAAATTAAATTGTGTATGTTGCCCTCTAGTGGCTGTGGAAAAAGTGGACGCCATGCTGTCTACAGAGGGAGCATGGAGCTCTCAGTACAAGGACATCACCGATGTGGACGAGCTCAAAGCACCAGATTGTGCAGAGACCTTCATGACCCTTCTGTTGGTCATCACAGGTATTTATAAAAATTCATCCTCAGATTTGATTCTTCTAGTTAAAACTTGTTTCTGAACCTCTCCGCCATCCTTTTCTCAGAACGGTACCGCTCTCTGCCATGTCCGCGGGCTCAGCTCAGTTTCCTGGCTTTGCAGAAGGAGCTGGTGGATGATTTCCGCATCCGCCTCACACAGGTCATGAAAGAAGAGTCCCGACAGCCGCTGAGCCCCCGCTACTGCGCCATTCTCAACGCTGCCAACTACATCTCCACTGTTCTCAGTGACTGGGGGGACAATATTGTAAGTGTTTTTGAGTCACACTGAGGCTAACAGGAGTTCACTTTCTATGAGGGTTTTGATGCTAAGTTTTTTGTAGTAGTCGTTTGCCATCTTTAATTAAGATAATTTCTTAGTAAAAAAACAAAACTGCTTATTAATATTTTTTAAAAGTTGTCCACCAAATCAAAGTCATGTGGTGCAACCAAGAGGCAGAAAATGTTTTTAAAAAAATAAAATGAAATCATAGAGAAGGACCCCTGAGGACCCAAACCCAATAACTCTAGGTTAATAAGCCTCTTAAAATATCAGATATTTTGACCTTTTTATGACAAGGCAAAGTTAGTTCAGGTTGTAAAATATCATGTGACCTTCTCAAAAAAGTAATATTTATTTATAAAATGTAATAAATCTTTATATTAAATATAAAAATAACTTTTTTTAACTTGTTCGAAAATAATGACTAGGATGTGTACACTCGCATGTATTCAAGGTGAGAGGAAAATATGTTATTACTTTTTACTTCATTGTTAGACCACATGACAATTTTAGAGTTATTATATTTAATCGTTCCTTAAAAATGGTAAAAAGATTTTAAAAACCTTATGAAACCAACATGAATACAAAGAGTACATTTCTAAGATTTAAAAAAAGAGATGATTTCTTTTTTTTGTTGTGGACACTATTATTTATCTTTGAGCCTTGAATTAATAAAAACTGTGTACATATTCACTTTCATTGTGTTTTCTCTCAGTTCTTCTTGCAGTTGCAGCAGGCGGCGGTGTCAGTGGGCGAGGAGATCCTAGGCCCTCTAGGGGCCACGGAGACGGGCCGACTGGCCTCGCTGGAGGGATCTTTGTTTGAGGCTCTTTTGGCTCTGCTGGAGAGGCTACGAGGAGACATGCTGGGACGATTATTGGATGCAGTCATGAGAGAAGTCAAGGAGAAGGCACAGTCATACTGCAAGGACAGGTATGGGTGGAAATAACCTGAAACTGTTGTGCTTATGATGCATTTATATAATTTCTTCTGAGAATATGCTTTTTGTCAGTGTAGTTTAATTTTAAGCCTCAAGAGCCTTTACATTGCTCTTTGACTAAAATGAGATAATTAGGAGCATCTCAATCTGAGCATCTGGGTAGCTGGAGGAAGTCATGGTGGCATTACTTCAAGGATCTTTTTGTTGAAATCTTTTTGTTTCAGGTGGATCTCCTTGCCATCTCAAAATGACCAAGCCACTATGTCGTTATCCAGCTCTGCATGTCCCATGATGCTTTGCCTGCGGGATCACCTGCTCCAGCTGCAGCAGATGTTGTGTCTCCCTCTTTTTCAGATGTTCTGGCAGGGCCTCACAGAGAGGCTCGACTGCTTCATCTACGAAAATGTCAGTCTCTTGCTTCAACGTTTTCACTGTTAAACCCTAATTTACCACAAGCGAATGTTGACAACTATTCAAAAGTTTGGGATCTGTAAGCTTTTTGAAGTTTCTTATACACAAAAAGGCTCACTTTATTTGATCAAAATACAGTTAAACAGTAAAATTACAATTTAAAATAATTAAAAATGTATAATTTAATATATTTTAAAATAGAATTTATTCCTGTGATGCAAAGCTGAATTTTCAGCATTATAATTCAAGACTTCAGTGTCACATGATCCTTCAGAAATCATTCTAAAATGTGCAAAATTTGCTGCTCAAGAAACAATTCTTATTATCAGTGTTAAAAACAGTTGTGCTTTTTCATATTTTTGTGGAAAGCGTGATACGTAAAAAAAAAAAAAAATTATGTCTTTTATAAATTGAATGCATCCTTGCCAAAAAAAAGTATTTATTTCTTTCCAAAAAATAAAAACTCTTACTGACCCCAAACGTTTAAACAATAGTGTAAAAAAAAAAGTAGAATGCTTAAAGAAAGAGACATTCATTTCATATAACTTTACGATAGATAGATAGATAGATAGTACATGAAGTCTGTGTACAGTAGTTTAATGGAGTGTGTTTATCTGTTTTTTGCTCTCACTCACAGTTGATCCTGTATAACCATTTCAATGAAGGCGGAGCTGCACAGCTTCAATACGATATGACCAGAAACCTCTTCCCTCTGTTTGGACACTACTGCAAGAGACCTGAAAACTTCTTTAAACAGTACGTCTGTTTATTCAGAGCTAATACTGTATATAGAAAAGAAAATTAAAAAATTAATTTCTCTTTTTCCTTGTCTCAGTGTGAAGGAGGCCTGCATCATCCTGACTCTTAAGGTTGGTCCGGCATTGTTGTTGTGTGATGTGCTGAAGCAGTCAGAGGAAGATGATGGCCTTCTAAACCATCAGCAGTCCAGTCCAGAGTCAGCGCTCAATGAGCTGGGAGTCTACAAGCTGGCTCCCAGTGACGTGCAGATCCTTCTCAACCTCCGCTCAGCCTGGCTGAACCAATGATAATGAATACACCAATCCCTTATTTAGGATGCATTACCAAGCACTAAAACACCTTTCATACTCCAGATATGAATGAATAAATCTCCTACATCGGATGAGCTACAGTATTTAAAGTGAACTGAACCTCAGAAGGGAAATATGAAGAGGATGCGGATGCAGATGCTGATGTAAAAACTAAAAATGAATAAAGTATAAAAAGGAAAAGTAGAAGCTTTTGCTGACATTATAAATAAATTAATACATGTTTTAGTGCTTTCCTCTTTATTTGGTGTTAAAACATTAAAATATTTTTTATAGCATATTAAATGTGTAGTTGGGCTATTTTGTTTTATCTTATGAATCCAGGGCAGATCAAGGCTGCAGGTTTTAACTCAGAAGAGAGAGGATCCACGTGATGAGGACTGTATCTTGCAGCATGCCACCTGTTGCAGGATTAAAGCAGCGTTCCAGGTTCTGAAGAGTCTGCATGCTTGGGTCAAAGGGCATCTGCATTGGTAGAATAAAACATTAGAAACACACACAAATTTTGAAATTGATAACATGGGGAAAAACTGAAAAATATATATTTTTTTATATTATTTCATAATTTGGCAGCAGGTATATTAGGTTGTTTTCACTTTAAGACCTGACACACGGATCCATTTTACTGTATAAAATATATAAATCCTGGCGGACAAGATCTGCTACGCTGATGATGCTGCTGTAGAGCTAGTATAGACTTGCTCTTTCTAGTAGATACACAGATAAACACACAAATAGACATACATAAATCCAGTAGCAGATCTAGGCAGGTGAAGCTCAAAGGAACTCAGCGCTGCAGGACTAGCTTACAGCAAAAAATGAACCAGACTATTTAAATGTTGATCAAGCGATTTCATTGGCTGCAGGATTAGCTTGTGCTATGTGGTGATGATGTGAATGGACCTATCATCCTAGCGCCCTCAAAAGAACAATAAAACGACTAAAATTAAATGATAAAGAAAGTTGAAAATGTAAAAATCGAATCAAATTCAAAATATTAATAAATACTATAATAGTATATATCAATAATTCTAAAATTACAGTAAAAATGTCTGTGACACTTCACCTCTGTGACGGGTGCTGAATTGAAATCAGGCTTCAAAAAATTCCTGATCTCAGTGCAGACATGTTTGGCTTTTTCCAAAAGCATTTCCTATAAGAAACAATTGCAAGAGAATGAAAAAAGAGGTTAATAGTGTATTCAACATTTAGTGTTCAATTGAAGGTAAATCATGGCAATGTAGGGCTCAGAAAGACCTGTTGGTGTGTGGTGGAGGTAGCCGTTCTGTTCTGCTCTTCTGGGCTGAAGGAGGAGGCTGAGCTGGTGAAGGGTGAAGCATGCCCATCAACTTCTACACATGTTGAGCTCAGTAAGGCATGAACAGCCATCAGCCTGCCAGTGCATTAAGCCATAAGAGAAAACTGAGTTGTAATAACTACCACTTAAATGAAATAAACAGAAACAGAAAGGTCAGACAATAATGCACTCCACATTGCACCTAATGTGAAGAAGTTTTTCTTTATTACGTTTTTCTTTGGATAGATGAACATAAAGTCTACCTGTCCAAACAGATTGTTCTCTGTCCAGCCTGTAGTACAGCTATTGTGTCTGCTGTAGAGTTTATTGCTGATATAGGAGCTTTATTCACAGTGAACAGAAGCAGAATCTGAAGAGATCAAACACAAATCTGCTGCTTAGGATCTAGAAATACATCATATGAACAGACTATACAGCTCATTTGGTCCGAACAATTTCTATTTCAAATTATTATAATTTTTTTTAAGTGTTTTTAGCTGATGTTCATTGACAGAGAGAACCAATTAATCTATATACAAGGATAGCTACTGTAGATCAAAAGAATACTCTAAATGACTAAAAAAAACAGTTTAAATAATTTTTGAAAACACAATGACAAACAGAAATGGATGAGTATCTGACTACCATGTTGTCCTCGGAGGAGGATCTGTACCACTGGATGATCAGTTCCTGTATGTCCGTGTTGGCCCAGGGGAACAGATCTGACAAGGGCTGATCGTGCTGGCACAGAGTAATAAAGAAACAATGGTTTTATTTTTTTTCTCATCATTTTAAGATGGTAATAAATGTGTGCATATGAACCTGTATTCGCTGAGGAGTCAGTATTAGAGCTGCAAGGGGATCAGGAATGGCCCACTGTTCTCTGTAAGATGGGTGGTGACAGCTGAAGAAGGTGTGCAAATATGAGAGTCTGAGAGCAAGTTTGGGGTCACCGGACGTGGACAGCAATCCATCAACACCCTGCATTGCACCTGAATAGCATAGCCATATAAAACCGGATTGCATTAAACAAAAAAAACCATATACAGTACAAATGCTTTCAAAGGGTAGATTTATTGATTGATTAATGAATTGAATAACCTAGTTTAAAAGAGATACTTGTGCTGTACCTGGTTGTGAGGAGACCTGTAGAAGGTTGATTAAGTGCATGTAGTAGCGGGACATATGAACCCAGGTCAGCTGAGGGCCCTTCCTGCTGTGTATCTCGCTCTCAGCGTCTATGAATGCTTCAGGTCTGGGGATACAGTTCTCAGTGTTTCCTAGCCCCCCTGCCAATGAAATCAGCAAGAAATTAATACTTTTATTCAGCAAGGATGCATTCAATTTATTAAAAGTGTCAGTTTATAATGTTACAAAAGATTTATAATTCCAATTCTTTTGGACTTTCTATTCATCAAAGAAAAACTAATTAAGGTTTCCACAAAAAAAATTTCAACATTGATAATAATAAGAAATCTTTTCTGATCAGCAAATCAGCATATTAGAATAATTTCTGAAGGATCATGTGACACTGAAGACTGGCGTAATGATGCTGAAAATTCAGCTTTGCCAACACAGGATTATTACATTTTACAATATTTGTTATTTAAAATTGTAAAAAAATTTAATCAAATAAATGCAGCCTTGGTGAATATAAGAGACTTCTTTCAAAGTCTTCTTTCAAAACTGTGATTTGGGGTTAAAGGTTACCACAAGGGTGGAGAAGATCATTCAATGCAAAGTCAGGCAGGGCTTTTATTGAAGAGAGGGGTACGGGGCCTTCAGTTACTCCAGTGAATCCATGCGAATGGCCATATTTGCCAAAAACTTCTGAGGTCTATGAAGCAAAAGGATAAAAGAAGAATGGTTAACATTAGTTAATGTATAATCTGACATGAACTAACAATGAGCAAAACATTTATTACAGTATTTATTAATCTTTGTTAATGTTAGTTAATAAAAATACAGTCGTTCATTGTTTGTTCATGTTAGTTCACAGTGCATTATCTAACGTTAACAAATACAACTTTTGATTTTAATAATGTATTAGTAAATGTTGAAATTGACATTAACTAAGATGAATAAATGCTGTAGAAGTATTGTTCATTGTTAGTTCTTGTTATCTAAAGTAGTTAATTAATGTTAACTAATGAAACCTTTTTGTAAAGTGTTACCGAATAATTTACATAGCACACACTCCATACAGATGTGTGGATGATGTCAATACAGACCCTTAAAGCTATTCTCAAACAAATCCAGCAGAGCAATAGGCAGGTCTCTCTGACGGTTTCCTGAGAAAATCACACACATGTGTACATAAATATTACAATATTAAACATTTATATATATAACTCGGCTGTTATATACAAACACATTTCACAACACCTTGCTGGTCTCGTCAGGTGTTGGTGATGGGGGAGGAGTAAGATGTCCAGGGGGAGGGGGAATCTGCACAAACTCTTGCAAGTATATCAATGACATTTCCAGGTAGCACCTATGTGCAAATCTGAAATACACACATACAAAACAATGTGAGTCCTGTCTATATACTGTCATATCATGATAAAAGGAAAAATTACCACAAAAAATTATCTTTAAACTGATGCTGGTTAAACTCCATCCACACACAGAATAAAATCAGCATCTTTTAAGCCATTACATCAACATCTCTCATCATGGGGGGTGGAGGAACGGATTCTGACAGCTGGATTGTTTGCCGTTTTATTCTGTTCCCCCCATGTTTCTTACACAGGGAGGTTCTAAAATGTATCAAACTGGCTCTGTCTAGTTGGAGTCCATAGCCTTGTGGGCAGTGCACTTGCATATTGTGCAGTTGTGCTTTGGGAGACCCAAGTTCAAGTCCCAGCTCATGGACTTTTCCTGATTTTTTCCCCCTTCTCTCTCTCCCACTTCGCTTTCTGCTTACATACTGTCTTATCATAAAAAAGGCAAAAACAACAAAAAGTTTATCTTTAAAGTACTGATGCTGGTTAAGCTCCATCCACACAGAGATTGGAATCAGCATCTTTGAAGCCACTACATCAACATCACTCATCATGGGGGTGGGGGAACAAATTCTGACAGCTGGATTGTTTGCCGTTGGATTCTGTTCCCCCATGTTTCTCACACAAGGGGGTTCTAAGATTTACAAAACTGATGCTGGCTGTTTGAAACCCATAGTCTCGTGGGCAGCACGCTTACATATAGTGCAGTTGTGCTTTGAGAGACCCAAGTTCAAATCCCAGCTCGTGGACTTTTCTTGATTTTTTCCCCCTTCTCTCTCTCCCACTTCACTTCCTGCCTACTTACTGTCTAATCATATTAAAAGGCAAAAACACCAAAATATTAATCTTTAAACTGATGCTGGTTAAGCTCCATCCACACACACATTGGAATCAGCATCTTTTAAGCCACTACATTAACATCACTCATCATAGCGGTGGGGGAACGGATTCTGACAGCTGGATTATTTGCTGTTGGATTCTGTTCCCCCCATGTTTCTTACACAAGGAGGTTCTAATATTTATCAAATTGGTGCTGGATAAGCTCCATGCACACACAGGATAGAGTCAGATTCTTATAAGTCACTATATCCACATCATAATGGGTGGAAACAGACTCCGACAGCTGGATTATTTGCTGTTGAATTATGTTCCCCCCTTGTTTCTTACATAATGAGGTTCTAAGATTGACAAAACTGATGCTGGATAAGCTCCATGCACACACAAAATCAGCACTAACACATAGTGCAACCCGAGTTTGAGTCCCAGCTCGTGGACTTCTCCCCTTTCTCTCTCCTACTTCACATCCTGTCTACATTCTGTGCCCCACATGTTTCTTACACAATGAGGTTCTAATTAGGGCTACAGCTATCAATTATTTTAGTTATCAAGTATTCTACCGTTTATTCCATCGATGAATTGAGTAATCGGATAAAAAATAGTGGTAATAAAAATAGTGAACCACAGACTTCAATAACAAGCAATAATTGGTTCAAATACTGCAAAGTAATAATATGGGTTTTATTGAACAACACTGTTAAAATACACCATGTAAAATAAATTATATAAACTAATATAAACATAACTTGTTTACATAACGTATTATAACAAATGCCTGCAGAGGGCGCCAACAGCCTGGTGTTAGTTGTTGTTACACTACGGAATGATCAAATCCTTTAATATTGGCCAAACAACATGTCATTCAAATGTCCACTTAATCTTTAATATTTAATTTGCCCACCTCTTTACGATAGAAATGCAACAGCCGCTGTAAAACCATCTGCGCTAACACAAAAATTGGAATGCACGCGGACAGTGCACGGACCGCTGCGGAATGCGGATGGCCGAAGTATACTTTGGGCTTTAGTTAAACAACTTACCGTAAGCTTTGGCCATGAGTGTGCTTAAATGTGGTTAAACACCCAAGCAAGGCCTCTAGGACTTCCTGGGAACCAGATTTTTGCATGGAAATGAGATGTCTACCCACCACTCCTGCAGACACAAATGATCACCCTTCCACAACTGGTTCACAAGATAAGAGGCCAATATAAAAAACACTCCCTATTGATCACCTGTACAGTAGAGGATATCAGCCTCCAGCTGGCGGTCTCTGTTGGCAGAGGCCTGAGAGATGCTGAGTGCAGACTGCAAAACTTCTTGAGCAAATATTAAGGGCCTCCAGGGCTCCTCACCTCCCTCAGAAGAACGTGACAAGGCTTGCAATGCCAAAGAGCGACCTGGAACAGAAAGAATCAATACACAGCATAATAACATTTTGAGCCTTCAAAACTGCAGTACAAACTAAGTTTGCATTTTTAGAAGGAAATACCCATGCATTTCAAAATAATTATTTTAAAGTTTTAAGTTAGGTGTAGGTTCGAAATGTAAAATTTTATTTTGTGTAGAAGAAATGCGTAAATAGACGCAAGGAAGAAAATACCAATAACAGCTTAGTATGCAAAATTATATAAGAAAGAAGACCAATCACAATTTAGTACTCAAATTCTACATATTTTCAATTCTGAACATTCTTTCAATATAAGATAATAGGAGAATTATGTGCATTTATCGTAAACAAAACAAAAACAAAATAAAGCAAGAAACAAAAAAACAAAGCAAAAAACAACAACAACACAAAGCATAGCATACGTAAGGGTATTTAAAAAAAAGTTTTTATACATTAAGCTGTTCTGAATTAATTGCAGGTTAAGAACAAACACCTAACCATAATGTTAGAGGAATATCAATACAGAGCTGCCTTATTGTAGTTGTACGACCATACCAATCCGCATGGTTGTCTTGGCAAGCAGGGGAAGCTGTGGAAGATAAATATTCTTTAGGCCCGCTCGTAGTTCCACCTCGCCTCCTTTTTTGAGACCTATAGACTCTCCAGTGGCACAGAGCTGAAAACAAAGAATAATATTACCACTGCAAAATATGTAAAACACATGCATTTAATATTTTTGTTCTTGTATGTTAAATATGACCATGTGATCTGGGAGCTGTACAACTTTACCAGATCTTTACTGTCCTAAAACATTTCAGATAACAACAAATGGGAATTTTACATACATTTTTTCTCTTGCGACTAGTTTTAACAAACATTTTGAGCGTAAAAGTGTAACAAAACCTGTTGCTGCAGTAGTTTCTGTGTGAGCAGGTGGAGAGTCTGGCTTCCTGTTCCTCTCAGTTCACTAAGTAATAATGCAGCCTCAGCTAGACTCATTTGAGAACGCAGAGATAGAGCAGTACGCCCAGACAACAAGCTCACAATTTCCTAAACAGACACGCATGTGATCGGCCAACAGAAACAGTCAAGTTCAGGTCAAATAGCACTAAATCACAAACAACTGTCATAGCTACCTACTGACCTGTAGCATGGCTGTACTGTCTTCTCTGGGTCTGCCACGGTGTGTGTTGAGTTGGACGCCTTGTAGGAGCAGGAGGGCTTTAGTGTCAGGATCTCCCCAGGCCTCTGCCTCATCCAGACCCTCTTTCAGCAGCCGGAGCGCCTCTGCACTACTGTCTGTACCTGCACAAACACGTGCAAGAATCATCAACAAACACTATCCAATGATATTTCCACCACATTAAGCTTTTCAGAGCAGCTAACCAGAGTAGATTGCAGTTCCAGGGATATGGCCTACGAGGGAACGAACCACTGCCAGCCTACAGCGCAGCCAGAAAAGGAGATCCATGCGTTCTCTCGCTTCCAACTCTTCTGGAAGATCTCCGGTATGGAGATCGAGAACAGACTTTGCATCCCGGGAGCTAGTCTGTAGAGAAAAGACAGATTTTCTTTAAAACTCTTAAAAAAATTTTTTTTTAAAGAAACTGAATCTGTCTTTTAGAACATGAGAGACTCAAGATCTGAATTAAGTATTGAATTTATGTAAGTAAATCAGAGGTTGATCATTACCTGATATGCTTTGGCTCTGGGTCGTCTGAGAGCAGAGGAGGGTGGTTTAGGAGGAGGTAGCGGGCGGAAATCACTTTGAAACACAAGAGAACTCTGGAGGAGCCTCAAAGCAGACACTGACAGATCTGCACTACAATAGAAATTAAAAATGTTTTAGTAGATTCAAACATCCAGACATACATGAATCCCCAGGAACATACACTACCGTTCAAACGTTTGAGGTTGGTTAGGTTCCCTTTTGAAAGGGAACTCTACACTACGTCAGAATGACGCTATGGGGAACGCCTCAGGCGTGACAGGTGTCTGAAATAAATATCAACTCACGTCAATCATGTTGACCGGCGACAGCCCGTGAATCATCAGCTTGATTGATTAACACGCGACCTGGATGTATAAAGGGGAGCCTTGCACACATGACAACATCTTTTCGTCTTCAGGGACTGTTTGTCTGTTTTGAGAATATCGCTGAAGCGCGCGGGAGGCTCTCTCGAGAGCCTCTTGTGCAAACTGTGAGCGTTTTTCATTTAAAGATGCTCCGCTCTCGTCGGACCCTTTTTCTCGAGGGAGGAGGGTTCAGCATCTGAGCCCCTTGGTGCGCGCGATATGTGAAACAATACTGTTTGGGTACGAGGCGTTCACAGTCAGTTCCTGAGGGTGCTGGCAGTGTTCATTAAGAAATATCTCGGCGCGCGTGAAAAAAAAAAAAAAAAAAAAAAATCCGTGCGCTGTCGGATGTTTCAACCTCGCACCTGTTGACTTTCTTCTCGAGGGATGAAAGCCAAATATATTTTAACGGCTCGTTTCTCGCGCTTGCCGAGGCAGTGTGTAGATTACGAGAACGTATACATGTTAAAACAGTATTGTCTGGTGATTATGGCTGCATTTAATTCTATGAATTAAAATTATGGAATATTATCTGACTTTTAAGAAGTTAGATATTTAGTAATTCAGCCTATCATCCAGATCGCGTTATCCAGTGTTTTTGGCTGCATTTTAATTGAGGAATTAAAATGAGCAGTGAACAAAAAGAGCAGGTGTAATTCTGGTCTTTTTGTAAAATATGAAATTAACATATTTCTGTTTCTTTTCAGACCACGTCTCCTTTTTTAGAGTCTGGGGCAAAATGTTGTGGGTAAGAGTAAATCTAAAGATTTCTTCGATGGTCAGGTAGTAGGTCTTATCAGGCCTCCTTGACCAGACAGTCCCCATTTTGCAACCGGACAGTGCTTGGGCCTCCCTGATGTGAGCTCCCAGGAATTGACTGTCAAGGAGTAATGTGGTTATCAGGTTATAGGCCTCACTAGGCCTTCCTGAATATGAGCTTCCACATACTATGGTTGAATGAGCTCCCACATATTATGGTTATCAGGTCATAGGCCTCACTAGGCCTTCCTGAATATGAGCTCCCACATACTGTGGTTATCAAGTTATAGGCCTCTCCAGGCCTTCTTGAATATAGCTCCCATATAATGTGGTTATCAGGTCATAGGCCTCCCTAGGCCTTCCTGAAAATGAGCTCCCACATACTGTGGTTGAATATGAGCTCCCACATTCTGTGGTTATCAAGTTATAGGCCTCACCAGGCCTTCTTGAATATGAGCTCCCACATATTGTGGTTATCAGGTCATAGGCCTCACTAGGCCTTCCTGAGTATGAGCTCCCACATACTGTGGTTGAATGAGCTCCCACATATTGTGGTTATCAAGTTATAGGCCTCACCAGGCCTTCTTGAATATGAGCTCCCTCATACTGTGGTTATCGGGTTATAGGCCTCACTAGGCCTTCCTGAGTATGAGCTCCCACATACTGTGGTTATCAGGTCAGAGGCCTCACCAGGCCTTCCTGAATATGAGCTCCCACATACTGTGGTTGAATATGAGCTCCCACATTCTGTGGTTATCAGGTCAGAGGCCTCACCAGGCCTTCCTGTATATGAGCCCACATACTGTGGTTATCAGGTCAGAGGCCTCACTAGGCCTTCCTGAGTATGAGCTCCCACATACTGTGGTTGAATATGAGCTCCCACATACTGTAGTCGCCAGGGTATAGGCCTCACCAGACCTTCCTGGTTATGAGCTTCCACATGTCAGGTTACAGGCCTCACCGGCCTTCCTGAATGTGAGCTTCCACATACTGTGGTCATCAGGTTACAGGCCTCATCTGGCCTTCCTGAATGTGAGTTCCCACATACTGTGGTCACCAGGTTACAGGCCTCACCGGCCTTCCTGAATATGAGCTCCCACACACGGTGGTCGCCAGGTTACAGGCCTCGCCAGGCCTTCCTGGTTATGAGCTCCCACATACTGTGGTCGCCAGGTTACAGGCCTCACCGGCCTTCCTGGTGATGGGCTTCTACATGTCAGGTTACAGGCCTCACCTGGCCTTCCTGAATGTGAGCTTCCACATACTGTGGCCGCCAGGTGACAGGCCTCACCCGGCCTTCCTGAGTATGAGCTCCCACACACCGTGGTCGCAGGTCTTCCTAGTTATGAGCTTCCTCATGTCAGGTTATAGGCCTCATCCGGCCTTCTTGAATGTGAGTTCCCACTTACTGTGGTCACCAGGTTTCAGGCCTCATAGGCCTTCCTGAGTATGAGCTCCCACATACTGTGGTCACCAGGTTACAGGCCTCACAGGCCTTCCTGAGTATGAGCTCCCACATACTGTGGTCGCCAGGTTTCAGGCCTCACAGGCCTTCCTGAGTGTTAAGCTCCCACATTCAGTGGTCACCAGGCTTCAGGCTTCCTAAAGGCCTTCCTGGTTATGAGTTTTCACATGTCAGGTTACAGGCCTCTTCAGGCCTTCCTGAATGTGAACTCCCACGCACTGTGGTCGCTAGGGTTTAGGCCTCACTGGTTGTGAGCTTCCACATGTCAGGTTGCAGGCCTCATCAGGCCTTCCTGAATGTGAGCTCCCACGCATTGTGTCCATCAGGTTATAGGCCTCATCTGGCCTTCCTGATCATGGGTTCCCACATGCTGTGGTTGCCAGGTTACAGGCCTCACCGGCCTTCCTGAGTACGAGCTCCCACATGCTGTGGTCGCCAGGTTAGAGGCCTCACCAGGCCTTCCTGGATTCGGACTGGTAAGTACATGCACTTTCGTTTCGTTTACTTTCTAAAATCCATATTTATGGTAAGGGTAATGCGCTTCCGCTTCATTCCCTTTTTTACGTGGCTCAGACTCCGGTTCTTCACCTCGAGTCCCACTCTAAATGCGTCTTGTTGTCACTATGTTTTACGACAGACGCCTCCCTTTTAAGCTATCTCCCACATTCTGTGGTTACAGGCCTTGTTAGGCCTTTCTGAAGGTAGCCCCACATTGTGTGGCTGTCAGGTTACAGGCCTCTCCGGCCTTCCTGTAAACGAGCTCCCACTTACTGTGGTCGCCAGGTTTTAGGCCTCACAGGCCTTCCTAAGTATGAGCTCCCACATATTGTGGTCGCCAGGTTAGAGGCCTCACCAGGCCTTCCTGGATTCAGACTGGCATAAGTACACGCACTTTCGTTTCGTGTACTTTCTTGAATCCATATTTATGGTAAGGGTAATGCGCTTCTGCTTCATTCCCTTTTTTACGTGGCTCAGACTCTGGTTCTTCACCTCGAGTCCCACTCTAAATGCGTCTTGTTGTCACTATGTTTTACGACAGACGCATCCCTTTTAAGCTATCTCCCACATTCTGTGGTTACAGGCCTTGTTAGGCCTTTCTGAAGGTAGCCCCACATTGTGTGGCTGTCAGGTTACAGGCCTCTCCGGCCTTCCTGTAAACGAGCTCCCACTTACTGTGGTCGCCAGGTTTTAGGCCTCACAGGCCTTCCTGAGTATGAGCTCCCACATACTGTGGTCGTCAGGTTATAGGCCTCACTAGGCCTTCCTGAATATAGAGTGATGAAGTACATGCAGCCTTTTACTTCATCTATTTTTCTTAGACCCATGCTTATGGTAAGTCACACGACTAACGTCCTGTGTACTTTCTAAAATCCATTTTTATGGTAAGGGTCATGCGCTGTACGCTTCGGTCCCTTCCTATGTGGTTCAGACCCTGGTCTTTCACCTCGGGTCCCACTCTAGATGCGTCCTGTCGTCACGTATATTACGACAGATGCCTTTCTCTAGCTAACTTCCACATTCTGATGAGCTCCCACACACTGTGGTCACCGCGTTACAGGCCTCTCCGGCCTTCCCGAGTATGAGCTCCCACATGCTGTGGTAGCCAGGTTTTCAGGCCTCACCAGGCCTTCCTGGATTCGGAATGGCTAAGCACACACACTTTCGTGTCGTGTACTTTCTAAAATTCATATTTATGGTAAGGGTTATGCGCTGTCCGCTTCATTCCCTTTTTTACGTGGCTCAGACTCCGGTTCTTCACCTTGGGTCCCACTCTAGATGCGTCTTCTGTCGCAATGTCTTACGACAGGCGCCTCCCTTTCAAGCTATCTCCCACATTATGTGGTTACAGGTAGGCCTTTCTGAAGCAGTGACTGTCAGGTTACAGGCCTCTCCGGCTTTCCTGAATATGAGCTCCCACATGTTGTGGTCGCCAGGTTACAGGCCTCACCGGCCTTCCTGATATGAGCTCCCACATGCTGTGGTCGCCAGGTCAGAGGCCTCACCGGCCTTCCTGAAGGTAAGCTCCCTTTAGGCCCTCACAGGCCTCCTCAGTGTTTTTGAAACACAAGCACTGGGTAGATCCATGGATCGAGTAGAGAAACTCCCCTCGCTGGCAAGGGTTGTAAAGCACTATACTGAGTCATACTCTCCAGGATGTCCCGTCTCTGAGATCCGGGCTGAGTGGTTCACTGCCTACTTCGCAGTCCCTCGGGTTGGATGCCTTCCTAAGGCAAGTGTCCAGAGGCTCTGTCTCCGGACAGACAGGAAGTGGCCAGACTGTAGTGTCTTATGTAGTGACACCAGGTCAGGCCTGCCTGGTGGTATTTCAGGTGGCATGTTCCCCTGAATAGTGACTGGCTGGGGTTCCCTCGGGTCCCCTAGCCACATTCCCTAGAAGGGACCCTTTCTAGTTTTTGAATTGTGGTCCTAGGCCTTTGAGCTGGCCCAGGTAGACCTCCCCTTAAAACTGTGAGGTTTTCTGTGGTATCCTTTAGCTTGGGCGATGACCGTAGGGAATGCTGTCACTGACAGCCCAGACCTGAGGGCATGCACTCCCCTTAGCATGGTGGCGTTGGTATATCGTTCCCCATAGCGTCATTCTGACGTAGTGTAGAGTTCCCTTTCGAAAGGGAACGTCTCAGGTTACGACTGTAACCTATGTTCCCTGAGAACAGGGAACGAGACACTACGTCTTCCTGCCATGCCTCGGGGCCTGCCTGCAACAGTCCCTTCAGACGGTAGGATGTTGTCATGTGTGCAAGGCTCCCCTTTATACATCCAGGTCGCGTGTTAATCAATCAAGCTGATGATTCACGGGCTGTCGCCGGTCAACATGATTGACGTGAGTTGATATTTATTTCAGACACCTGTCACGCCTGAGGCGTTCCCCATAGCGTCATTCTGACGTAGTGTCTCGTTCCCTGTTCTCAGGGAACATAGGTTACAGTCGTAACCTGAGACGTTTTTTGATGTTTATGAAAGAAGTCTCTAACGCTCGCTAAGGCTGCATTTATTTGCTCAAAAATGTAGTAATATTGTGAAATATTACAATTTAAAATAACTGTGTTCTATTGTAATATTTTCAGCATAATTACTCCAGTCTTCAGTGTCACATGATCCTTCAGAAATCATTCTAAAAAGCTGATTTTTAGCTCAAGAAACATTTCTTATTATTATCAATGCTGAATCAACGTTGGGAGGCTAAATATTTTTGTGGAAAACTTGATACATTTTTGTCAGGATTCTTTGGGGAATAAAGAACAGTATTTATTTGAAATAGAAATCTTTTAAAACATTATACATGTCTTTGTTGTCATTTTTGATCAATTTAATGTTTAAATTTCTTCAAAAAACAAATCGTAATGAGTTTGTAACAGTAGTGTATACACCCACACAACTACAGACGTGCACTCTTCCTCATGATTTATGTTTCTGCACTACCTGGCAGCCATTCTGCCCTGCTGCATGTTGATATTGGACATCAACAGTCTGATCTCCACTGCCAGCTCCATTTCTTCAGGATCAATGCTCAGCGGATGTGGGGTGAAGAGCTCAGGAATAACCAGAGCATGTGCTTCTTTTAGGAGTATGGCCTGAACAGGGCAATAGAGAGACATTATGTTAACTTTGTCCTTAATGTTCTTGGCATTTGGTAGATGCATTTACTGTATATTTGTGTTTATAACGTCATACTTCATAGCCATTATTGTTATAGGGTCAAATAATGTTAAAAACATTTTATAAGCCTAGATCTGGAAGAACAATCTAACAGAAAGGATAGTTGGACAGCTTTAACGTCATAAAATGAAGGTAAAATGGAGCACCTTGACTTCTCCTAATGTGAGTTTCCTGGCACTGAGCTGGAGACGCTTGGACTCGTCACTGCTGGAGGCATTAAGCAAACTTTCCTCCTGAGATTTGGATAACTCTGTGGGTTAAAGTATATGATTCAGTAAGGGTTTATGTAGATTTATAATCTGTAATTGTCCATAACAAACTAGTAATGAGACCTGGTGGCGGTGGCTCAGGCAGGTCTTGTATAGTACTACATATAGCCAAGATGAGATGAACTCTGGCCATCAAGAGCCATGTGGTGAATCTTGAGCCATAAACAGCCATGATGTCCTTACTTGGCTTCCTATTGACCACTTCTTCCAGAACCTAAGAAATGGATTGTATAAAGCATGATATTCATATTCAACAGTACAGTATGAAGTGAATATCGATCATTTTTATTAATGATACAACTGTGAAAACAGGTAAACTTACTTGAAGATTGGAAGGATCCAACAGGGGTTTTCCTTCAATAAATGTTTCCTTTGCCTGTGGGGTTTAATGTGCATTTAAAAATTACAAGACATAAAAAAGGATAATGTAACAATTATTATACTATATTCATTAGCATACAAAAGTGTGGGGTCAGTAAGACTTTTAAAATGTTTTTGTAAAAAGTTTTTTTTTATCTTACTAACCCCAACTATTGAATGATAGTCTAGAAGTGTTATGTAAAAAGCATAAAGTGATGAAATAAAAAAACAAAAGAAAAGGTTTTAAAGATATTCAAGAAAAAAAAATAGAGAAAATGTGTTTTGCTTCAGATCAGTTCCTTTTTCAAGACAAGGCAACTGAACACTTCACTAGACAGAAGATAATTGCATGTATTGTTTTTGTCTAAATATATATAAGCTAAACATATCCTATATTGTTTATGGTTTTTTACCCAAGATGGCTTCTCCACTCTGTGGTGGCATCCATGAGGCACAGGGATTTCCACGCCAAATGTGAGATTACTGAGTTCTTTAACCGCTTGAGTGAAGGCCCCTAATTCAGTCAATACCTTTATCTATATACACACAGAAACACTTGATTAAAACTCACAAAACAGACAAATACATCCACTGCAATACAGCTTTTCAATACATACAAGAATAACAGAAAGACACAATGAAGTCTTTCAAACCTTCAGGATTCTGCATCTGACAGTAAGGTGTGGATCCAGACACACAGTTCTGGCAATATACAGGTACAGAGCCAGAACAGGAAGAGACTGAAATAAGCAGTAAGACAGGTGTTGAATATTAAGATGTATCAGACATCAAATGCACAAAGACTGCTCTAAATATGAGTGTGTTTAGGGGTGTGCGATATTGACAAAAAATTATATCTCGATATTTTCTGGAATTTTATCGATAACAATAATAAGACGATATTTTGCTGAGTGTGTTATTGTACTGGTATCTTGGTAAGTTTAGGACTGCCATGGACAGCTGACTCCTTAAGTTTTTGATATTCTGTGTGGTGACAGTTTCCAGCAGTGACAGAAATGATCTGAAGTTTAAATTGATTTTGTACCTTTTATGGGCTTTTTTTTTTTTTACCTAATTAAATGTATGCATCATCTTTTGTGTCAAAATTCTTACATTTAATCAATAAATTAAATTACAATAAGATGACACAAGAAGGGCTGTTGCCAATCAAATGAAATCAGTATTAACAAAATTTATTTTTGCAATGCAGAGGAAACAGAGAAGCTGCACCTGAAGTGGCATTTAGATATATTTACAGACTGTTTAATGCAGCTCAGAGAACACATGAATGCATTTAACCTGCAGTTACAAATGCATGGATGATGTTTTGATGTTTTAAACAAAAAAAATCTATTTCAGTTACCTCAAAATAGCAACGCGCCAACAATGCACCTGAACACACCTCATTTTCAGACCAGATCTGATCTGGTCACACCTCATTTCCATGAGTGCATAAATAAGCGCAAATGTATTTGCTATTTAAACAACGTGGCGCAAGACGTGAAAATGATAACTGCGTCAGGCTGAAACTAGCAAAAAAACACTTGCGTCGCGCTTGACGCTGCATTGCGCCGGGTGTATGATAGGGCCCTAAGTCCAAGATATTTAACCGATTCATTCAAATGGCTGATTCATTCAGGAAGGAAGCATTTGACTATCTTAATGACTCAGTCATTGAATAATTTATTCAAATGATTTGTTCATTCTCCGCTGTGTGTTGCTAAGAGATGCAAAACGGTCCTATGGCTTTTTTTCAAACTGTTGACGTTGGCGAAATGGATAAAAAGGCAATATTTTGTCTAAAATGTAAGTCACTTAATATTAACTTCCTGTTGTAAACATCAATATCACATTTGTAATCGTGCTAATATTTGGAGAAAACCGGCACTCTTTGTGTGATATTGACTATATTAAATGATATATTTGGAGAAAACCGGCACTCTTTGTGTGATATTAACTATATTAAATGATATAACAATAAAAGACATGCAGAGGTATTTTGCCCCCATTTTGGCAGTGAAAGCGTGCACTCTAAATGCACAAGCGCACTAGTCTAACCTACTAGACTACATCACGTAGTGTATGCAATGCACTCTAGGTGTGTTGTAAAGTGATGGACATATGCGATAATGTCAGATTGCATATCATTAAAACAACAATTACGATATTATCATAGACGATATATATCGCACACCCCTAGGCTCTAGTACCTTGAGAAGGTGTCCTGAGGTATATAGCCAGTGGCAGAGAAAAGACAAACTGGTAATAGTGGTGCCAAGATTCCCACAATCTTGGTCAGAGAAGAGGTCAATGCCTGGGATAAGCTCCATCTCCACAGAGTATGTGGAGTATGACAGGTCTGTCATCGGATGGGGCATAGAGGCCATCAGTAGGCACTGCAAAGCATATGACCTTAGTAAACTTTTTGTATTGGCTCAGATACAAAAACGGAGGTCCTTTCTTTCAACTGTAATAACATTTCAGTGACTCAAATCTGACCTTGAAGAGTTTGGCAGAGAGAAGGCAGCATTTTGTGCGCTGGTTGATGTTGGATGTCAGGATGTGCCTGTCAATAGAGGAGAAATCTTACTGCTGTAATGGAGCACCATCACAAAAAAATGTCATGGTTTCTCACTCACTGTGCAATTTTGGCAGAAAGCAAAGCTCCCTGGAGACAACCCCATATCCCAGCATGCCGCAGGGTTTCCTTGCTGCAGCTCCATGAGTCACCATCCCAAGATTCCAGAACTCCAGAGTCTTGCAGAGCACAGTCCAGAGCCTTACTCCAGAAACAGTGTGCAGATCTATACAAAAACAAACAAACTCACTAATAAAAGATGCACTTCATCTCCTCTTACAGTGTATATGCAAAACATTCAATTACCAAGACTAATGTTTAAAAGTTTGTTTTATAGCATTAGCTATAATCATCATCTTTTCACGATTCGTTAATCTCTGTAATAGTTAAAACTTTGTAAAAGTATTCGAGAGATTTCCACATGTAATGCTGGCTATTTCATATGCAAAGATGTCAGCCAATGACAGCAGTGGGCGTTTACACTGAAGTCTCACACAGACACGCCCCTTCAAACAGAGCGTTCAAATCAGAGGCTAAAGGCTAGGATAAATGCCTTTTATTTCTAAATTATGACAATGTTTTATGTAAAAATCATACTAACATTATAAGGGCACCCCAGGAAACATTATAAAATAATAAAATAATTCAGTTCATGACCCCTTTAAATAAATGCAGCCTTGGTGAACATAAGAGACGTCTTTCAAAAACTTTAAAAAATCTTGGCGACCCCAAACTTTTGAACAGTAGTGTAAACACACAGTGTGAAACTGCTCAAACTAATAAACAAAGCAGGAAAACAATGCAATGAACACATCATACTTTCGATTTCCATTGAAGAAATGCAGGTTTCCAAGGTCATGGAGTGCTTGCACCTGGAGGGAGTTGTACTTATTTTCTTGAAGATATTCTGCATGAAATAACAAAACAACATATCTGTACTGCAAAAGCTTGTTCATGAACAAATTCAGCTTGTAATGTGTTAGAGTTTAGATCGGTTCTTACTAATTGCATTGTTGTAGGAGGAGAAAACAGTCTGGAGCTGTGATGTAGGGAGGGTGGGGCTGTAGATGGAGCCCAGAGAGTTGAAGTCTTCTGTGGACAGGTCTGGAGGTCTGACACCTGGCGGGATGCAAGCTGCCATGCTGAATTCAACTTTCCCCTGCAGAACGCCGCTGGTCTCTTTGGAGAATGGCACCTCAACATACGCTGAGGCCACATATAAAGGGTGTGATTGAAAGTAAAAAAAAAAAAAGTTGAAAGTGTTTAGTTTTAAATCCTAAAATACAGAAGAAAATTAGAATGGCATGGGTTACCAAAAGTGCTTTTAAAATAGCATTTTTTACTTTAGTAGTAAAATAATGTTTGCAGTAAAACTTTTTGTAATTTAGGTATAATTTAATGTGAAAGTCTCATTAACGGTACGTTCACACGGGGCGTCAGCGTCAACGCTTCCCATTGACTTTGAATGGGTGACGTCAAGCGTTGCCGAAAAGAATTGTGGATCCGTCTGCGGCGCTTCACTGGCGTTGCTCGCGGCAGAAGTTGAGAATTTTTCAACTTCTGCCGCGAGCAACGCCAGTGAAGCGCCGCAGACGGAAGCGTCAGCCAATCAGGATCGCTCTATGCAAATACAGTAGCCAGGCGGCAGCCAATCACGTTCATCACGTTCATCCTGTTCAAGAGCAGCAAACTGAGGATAAATTCATTGGCTGACGCTGCTATGACCATGGCGTCAGTGCCAAACTTCAGCCACGCCTTCTGTCAAGCGTTGACGCTGACGCCCCGTGTGAACGTACCGTAAGTAATGTTCTGTACTTTTTGCCATGACCTAAACATTTTATGGTTGTGATGTTCAAAAGTTTGGGGTCGGTAAGATTTTTAAAATAGTTTTTTAAAGAAATCTCATTTGCTCATCCACCAAGGCTGGTTTATTTGATATAATATACAGTAAAAAAAACATAATATTGTGAAATATTAATACAATATAAAATAAATGTAAAAAAAATCTGTTTTAATTTTAAAATGTAATTTATTCCTGTGATGGCAAAGCTGAATTTTCAGCATCAAAACTCCAGTCTTCAGTGTCACATGATTCTTCAGAAATTCTAATATGCTGATTTCCTGCTCAAGAAACATTTCTTATTAGAATCAATGTTGAAAACATCAATGTTGTGCTGTTTATTATTTTTGTGGAACCCATGATACATTTTAATCATGGTTCTTGGAAGAATAGAAATTATAAATGTCTTTGCTGTCACTTTTGATCAATTGAATACTTCCTTGCTGAATTAACGAATTCAAGAAAAAAAAAAAATCGTACTGACCCGGTGTGGGTCAGACTTACAGTGCTGTGTGTCAGCCAGTAGCAGCAGGAGTAGAGTTCGGCTGTGCTGAAAGGTCAGCAGTGCGTGATTTCTTCTCTCCAGAGTCTCTCTGAAACACTGCAGTGTGTCACTCACATCCAACGGTACGCACACCAGACACATGGCTCTCTTCACATCTGCAATAAAGATAAAAATTATTATAAAACACACAAGTAAGACTTACATATGGTCTTTAAAAAAATAAATAAATACAAATCATTATACATGGCCCAAATGTGACATGCAAAACACACAAAATTTATCAGAAAATAAATGGGACCTGGCAACCCTTTTCTGTAGACTGTACCTGCAAGTTCCTTGAGCTCTGGGTTAGTATCATTTGCAGTAATCATAATCTGACCTTCTCCACAGGGAAACAGCAATTGTCTCCTTGCATAATTCCGGCAGGTCACCTATGGACATCAGTCACAAAACGTAGTCATTTTACCAAATCTAATGGATGCACATCTGGAGTATTCATTGCAAATGTTTGTTGAACAGGCTTCAAACTCAAAATTTTAAATAGTTCTGCCCAAGTTGATAAGAATGATGTGTATGTGATCATTTCTGTCTACCTTCTCTCTAGAGATCATCTCAGTGTAGATGAAGTGAGGTTGAGGGGCTGGAGGACCACCGAAACAGTTGATCCTGTCCAACAGCCTCCTCTGTGCGTGCACCAGAACAGGTGTTACCATGTGAGAGTAGCGCTCCCTGAAACCCATGACGCATTGCACCTTGTATTTCAATAGCTACTCTTTTGTGAGAGGAATTCTATTCATAAACTTTTCAGTTATGTGTATACTTTCAGCAAGTACACAAACCAATGCCACCAGCATCAGTGAGTTATAAGCGTACCTAGTGTATGTGTTGAAAAGTAATGCGAGGTGGGCGAGACTCTCCCACTTGGACTGGTAGTACAGAAGCTCTAATGTGTGCAGAACCAGACTCCTCAGCCAGCGCAGATCTATCATTGTCCCATCGTCCACTGGAGCAGAGAAGTACAAGCTGGCCTCAAGCTCCCTTTCTTCATCATCATAAACATTCCACAGCTAGAGAATAAAAAAAAAACTGTTATGTCAGATAACTTTATCCTACAGTTTAGTGGTCATTATATAAAAATATCTGAGTGCAGAATGAGGCAAATGGCCAATCAAGTATCCGAATCAAGTATTCCAGAGAGCTGTAACAATGGTGCATAACGACATGTGGTTTTATCTTGCAGGCCATTTATAAGTGGATTCTTAATCTTAATTTAGCACATGTATGTGCATTTGAATTAAAATTAATATAATAAATTATTGTTTATATAATACAATCAACAAAATAATATAATAAAGAATTAGAAAATTCTATTCTATTAAAGAATTAATATTAATATTTGTATATTATTTTAATTATCAAACTAAATTAAAATACTAAAAAAAAAATGCATTGTGGTAAATTAATGTACCTATACTGACACTCCCAGATTTTATATAGTTAATATTATATTATGTAGGGGGCCTTGGACAGTGGGCAAAAAGTCAAAAAGCCACTGTTTTAGAGGTGATGTGTATTAACCTTAAGCTTCTCCATCATATCCATAAGAAGATCTGAGGCCAGCACCAGTAGAGGAGTGATCACTGTATAGAGCTGCTCTGTCGTCAGCTGTCTGGCATGGGCATCAGGGCCTTGGGCTCGCTCTATTATCAGGGCAAGTGTGCTGGTTTGGTCCCACAGAGTCCGACACACCCACTGTAAAGTTGTCCAGTGACTCCAGCGATGTGCTAGCACCTGATGTTAAAAAATGGGAGATGCCGTTGATAAAAATCACACAAAAAAAAGAGTGTATCAAATTAGACCTATTAAAATGAAACTGCATTTTACCATAGCTCTGCGCAAGTATATAGAGGCTTTGTCAAGTGTGTCCAGTAAATGAAAGGTGGCTTGACCAGTAGGAGCGTCATCAGCTTCAGGGTTGTGGGTGTGCTGAAATGTCGAGTCCACTTCACCTTCCACTTCACTTTCTGTAGAGTTCAACTCCTCATCACTGGTGTTTGGTGCTGTTGAAAATGTAGCGAAAGGTATAACAATCATTCACTGCATCTAAATATAATGATCTACACTACCATTCAAAAGTTTGGGGTCAGTAAGATTTTTTTAAAGAAATTAATACAAAAATGACAGTTAAGACATATATAATGTTACACAGATTTCTTTTGCAAATAAATACGATTCTTTTGAACTTTTTTTATTCAGCAAAATCTAGCAAAATCTATTCATCAAAAACAAAAAAAACAAAAAAACTGAATTGTTTTTTAATCATAGATACCACAAAAATATTAAGCAGAGTTAAGAAACTGCATATTAGAATGATTTCTGAAGGATCATGCGACACTGAAGTAATGATCCTGAAAATTCAGCTTTGCGTCACAGGATTAACATTTTAAATGACATTAAAAAAAATAAAAACATAAAAATGTATATAAATGTCATTTAAAATGTCATTCCTGTGACGCAAAGCTGAATTTTCAGCATCATTACTCCAGTCTTCAGTCTCATCTTTAAAAAGTTATTTTAAATTTAAATATTTCACAATGTTACTGTTTTTACTGTATTTTTGGTCAAATAAATGAGAAGACTCTTTTCAAAACATCTTTCAAAATATCTAACCAACCCCAAACTTTTGACCGGTAGTGTAGATTCAGCTGTCACGCTAAAGAGACTTTACCGCACCTTGATTAGTGTGTTTAACTTTGCGTTTCACTTTTCTTTTGTTAGCACAGGATCCAGGACGAGGTACAGATTTGGGACATGGAAGAGTCAATTCAGGTGGCCTGATTTGCAGTGAAACGTTCTTCCACATAATCAGCATTCCACAATGAGCGAGAGAGAAGAAAGACTGCGATAGATGACTAAAACTGGAACGGATAGAAAAAAGCTCAAGTTTCAATCGAGTATGTTCAGAGAAACCAATAATATAAGGGTTTTTAACAGGACATATAAAATAGACTTGATATTCAGAGTAAAGACGAAGACCCAGACATTGGCATTATTCACAGTTTTTCTGTTGGATCTGCATACCAGAGCTGGGGAGGTGGTCCAAGATTCTTCCTCAGCATGCCTAGGTGCGCACGAGCCAGGCTCATATTGACATGGCAACGCCACAGCGAATCCTCAGAGCGCATCCGCCTCAGCTTCCAAAGGCGCATATATCTTCTGATAAGAGCACCAAGTTGATTTAGCAGGATGTCCACAGCTTTGACCTCTCTGAGAGAAACAAAAGCAAAATACAGACAAAGTGTGAAATATGTAATCATGTATACTACTATTCAAAAGTTTGGGGTCAGTAAGATTTTGTAAAGAAAAGAAAACATTTATTCAGCAAGGATGCATTACATTGATAAAAATGTTACAATGGCCCTCATTTATCAAAAGTGCGTACACCAAATTTCCAGCGTACACCTGGCGTACACCCAAAACCACGGTGACTTTGAGATTTATCAATATGGACGTTGGCGTACGGCACGCTCAAATCCTACGCCAGCTCAGGAGGTGGTGTACGCACGTTTTGAGTTAGTGTGGAAATGCGCAGAAAAACAATTCCTAACACCACAAAACGCACTGACAAACTAAAAGATATGATATATTATGACCCACTGTAAAAAAAACAACAGCATAGTAATTATAAACTTCAGTGTTTATTTTTGTGCAACGTGGACTTCAATGTTTAATTTGTGTGACTTTACCAAAGCATTTGATTTGTAGGCATATGTATTCCTTCAGTTGTGAGCCTGTGCGCTTTACCTGACGTTTCAAGCCTTGTTTATACTTTCGCCTGGCTCCGCAGCGCGAGTCTCCGCAGACTGCGCGCGCACCTCCCCAAACGAACGAGGCGTTTATACTCGACGCGCTCGCCGTTGTATTGTACTATTCTTTGAAACGATGGTTAGGCCAGGGTTAGGCCCGGCAGGTGCGCACGGACTGGGTTCAGTAATGAAAGGCTTTGAATGACCAAAAAATAATTCAGACTGACAAAATAATAAAAATTACATTCTTCTTCTTTTAAATAATAATAATAATAAAAATAATAATAATAACGACATTCTTCTTCTAAATAACAATAAGCATCATTAATAATAAAAATAATAATAATAATAATAATATTACAAATTGTCATGCAATTATTAATGTGAATGAATGGTACTCCACATTACATCATCATCACTATTGTTCACCCCAATACATGTGACGTGATATGAAATTAAATGCTAATTGTTTCAAAACACGTGCTGTAAAATAATGCATTGTGATAGGTCATTTGCTCATCCAAGTTTCTCTTCTTTGCCGTCTTCCGTGTGTCCATGGCGTAAAATGAGGGCGTGGGGGAAGCGGAGCCTTGAATATATAGGGGCGTGTTATTCTAATGACGATCGTTTTCATCCGCAGCATTTATCAAGGGCAGGTATTGCGTACACCTGGATTTCAAAGGTACGCACAGCTTCATAAATCAGGCGGTGAGAGGAGTGTAAGCATAATCTTACGCCAACATATACGCCAGTTTCTACGCAAGAATGATAAATGAGGGCCATTGTCACCAATGATTTCTATTTCAAATAAAAATCTTTCTATTTATCAAAGATCCAGAAAAAAAATTATCACAAATTTTGACTGTATTTTTTATAAAATAAATGCAGCCTTGGTGAGCATAAGAGACTTAATAAATAAATAAAAACTTTGAACGCTAGTGTACACTTTAAAAATACATTTTAAATATGGAATGTTTCAATACTGTGCAAACTGGGCCGAAAATTGCTTTACCTTTCAGAGTTCTGGCTCTTGAATGCAATCAGTAGTCTTTTCTGTAGCAACTTCCTCTTACCCCAAAAGGTGCCACCTTTTTGTTTCTGAAATGTAGTTAAATGGCATTTACAAACTGAAAGAGATAAGTAGTGTGTTTCCGCATTTTAAGTGACAGAAGCTTACCTCTGTGTTGTACTCTATCACAGAGGTTGTGAACTCTTTCCACTCCTCTCCTGTCACACTCGAGTGTTTCTTTAGCACGAACATAGCATCGTCACGTCTAGCAATATTACAGACAGCAAAGAAATGTAAGACAAAACACCAACACACATCGCAAACATGGACCCAAACAGAGACACACTCACTTGCTGAGCCAGTTCAAGATGTTCTGCTCCCACCGCAACACCAAATCCAGCTCATCTTCTAGCAGGGCTTTCTGGAGCAAGTGCACAACAAACTCCAAAAAACAAGACATTTGCTTGAACTTCATCACTGAATCAAACACACACACAAATACAGAAAATGAGTGCATGATAGCTCATTCAATGAATTAGATTTTCTTTAGTATGTGTTGTTTGCGTTATACCCTCTTCAAAGGCATGCTGGAGGGGGCTGTTTTCAATCACCATGTAGAGTACGACAGGGTCTTCCTGTCCAGTGAGCTCACATCCATGAGACCCTGCAACAAAGGCCACAACAAACTAAAATTACAAAACAAGCTCTTTATATGGCAAAAATGTATATATTGCCATTCTGATCTGAGATATATGAAAAACATGTACCTGTTTTGTTACAGGAAGTGACACCATAGTTTCCTAATGTTTCTGCTTGCATGTTTTTCATGACAATGGCCTCTAAAATCTTTAGCTGTTCACTGGGATCCTCATCATACGTGGAAGCTGTCTTCTTCTGGAAATCAAACACACACACAGTCATTAGTACTTATGAATGTAGCGCAGATAGAATATGTGGCATACTATCCCAAAGGGTCTATGAATGAATGAATGAGGCATTTATATAGCGCTTTCATATGTACTACTGTACACCCAAAGCGCTGTACAATCATGACAGGGGATCTCTCCTCAACCACCACCAGTGTGCAGCGTCCACTTGGATGATGCAACGGCAGCCACAGTACAACGGCGCCAGTGCGCTCACCACACACCAGATATAGGTGGATAGGAGAGAGAGTGATAGAGCCAATGGGTGGAATGTGGCCAGGACACCGGGGTTACACCCCTACTCTTTACGAGAAGTGCCATGGGATTTTTAATGACCACAGAGAGTCAGGACCTCGGTTTTACTTCTCATCCGAAGGACGGATGAGACGTAGTTTATCTATGATAAACCAAGCAAATCCCATACCCCATCCTGCTCCATTGATGTTTGTTTGGCGGGTTGCAGAGGGGGCTCAGTGATTTCCTGAAGTAGTTTCTTTCCCGACTCAAACACAGATGATGCCATGCCACTCTCCTGAGTGGAGCGCAAGCTCTAAAAACACACAGAAATGCATCATACATATATAACACATGCAAACACAATCATTTCAAAAGTGAAATATACAGGATGCTGGAGGAAATAGTTCAGACACAAATAAATTTGTTTCTCACAATCTTAAAAACACTTAAATCTAAAGATTATATTATATTATTTCTTAACAGGTGAGCAGTTTGTTATATGTAATTACTACCTTGGCTAAATAATATGTCATACAGGCAACCATGTGCTGCAGGGACTCTGTGGTGGCAGCAGGGCGTTTCTGCTTGAGGACTTCTGGAATCTCCAGCAGTACTGAAAAGCACTTCAGAAGCATCTGAAACACACAGAGGCATCTAAATTCACCTTTGCTTTGGCAAATCCATCATATAAACAGCTGATTTAATAATGAAATTATAGATCTTCTAATAAAATGTTCCCCCTAAACCCGAACCAAATCTAAACAAAGATTCAAGACAAGCTAGCACTGACATAAAAGTATTATCAAGCACATTTCTAAAAGTAGTGACCTCAATGACAGGCTCTGAAGGGATCTGATTGAAGATTAATGGAGCGAGAAGGCCGTAACAGTTTACTACAGCCTGCAGGGTGCCAGCGCTGTCATTGAGGTGCAGAGCAAGATCAATGGCCACCAGCATCCGTTCACATTCTGCAAGCCTGGCCTCCTGTGATGGATGTGCCGACAGAACAGATTTATAAGGACAAGGGTGAATTACTTGAGAAAAACTAGGCTGCATTATCACTTATTATGATTTATATAACCAATTTTAAGGCACATTTCCCTTTGTAGGCACTAACCTGGCCCCAGATCAAAGGCCCCCCATCCCAGAGACTGTCACAGAATAGTGCCCCCTCTTGGATGTGAATATCTGTCTGGATGAAAATAGTGGAGAAAAACAGCTGCTGTAGGAGAGGAGAAGAAAACTGTAGGGTCTCTGGGCGGAGCCTGCATAAAGGAAAAATAGAACACAAATGGAACAGATATATAATAAGACACATTATATTATATTATATTATATTATATTATATTATATTATATTATATTATATATTATTAATACTTTATTCAAGACCTTCACAAATAATAATTCATATTAATTTATACTCAAAATAAATTGTGCATTTTTCTACCTTGTTTGAGCCAGCCTTTCAAGACTGGCTTCTTGTTCCAGCTCTGGAACCTCAGGATTTGAGCTTGAAGGAAGAGTAAAGTGGCTCCATAGCTCATTACAAGCTCTTTTGGCAAGGCTGTGGAGTCCTGTCTGATAAGCCACCTAAACAACATAAAATCTGGCATAAAGGAATGTGGATGGATATTTTGGGAGACACACAAAAAATTCCGATCCACGTACCTGAGCTATGTGGGCCCAGGTTGTTAACAGTGGTAGAGGCAGGGAGGCCAGTAGAGGCCTGGTGGTCTCCCCAATGGTTCCGCCCACCATTTTGCCTTGAGAATCAAAAGCACCCACAGCAAAAATGTACTTCTTATCAGGTTTCAACCCGCTTACGTGAAGTAAACATTCACCTTTGGCAGGTATCTGATTGAAACACAAATTTCATTTCAGTTACTGAGTATGAATGAACAATACAGACATTAAAAAGTTAAGCTTGTGATTTGATATGTCAAAGTGGCATTTACCCTACCATTTCTCCAGTCCCACGTAGGTAACAGTCTTTAAGTCGTACTTTTAGGTTGATACCCTCTGCATCTCTTCCATAAATACAATACCAGCTAACCTAGATCAGGATAAAAGTTAATTGATGTTTTTCAGCATTTACACATCAATATCACAGTGAATAAATCCAAAGAGCCATTGACTGATTTCAGAATTATGTTTATAGATGAAGAGGTGGCAACCTCCTCTTCCAGTGCGTATGGCGCAGGTGTGAAGATCATGGAGCAGTTAGATCGTGTCAGGAGTATTGGGGTTGGTGGTGGCTGTCTCTTCTCTGCCAGTCCTAAACTGTTCTCTGAAGGAAATGTACAACTAACCAGCTTCCTCTCTTCCAGCTCGGCTTTCTCCATCAGCGTTATGGCCTCCTGGAAAAAGAGACAGGTTAAATCATGTTATCTGAAAATCAAAACCAGCAGCATGATGTGGAACCAAATGTTTGGAGTTGACATCATATACTGACCTCAAGTATTTTCTTGGTCTCTCGACTAGTCTGGTCTTTCCTGAATGCCAATAAGGCCTTCTGCGCTAGGAAAACACTCTTAGAGATCTTATTCTTCTTGATTTTTTCAAGTTCCGTAGAGTCTGTTAAGGAGTAAATCTGGGTAAAACTGACATTCTGTTCCTCTTCAGTCGGTCAGTTGACGCCACGTCGAGACCGACGAATAGGAATCTCGCTAGAGAGAAATTAAACGAGCCAATGCACATTGGCGTGCAATCATTTGCATTAGCTGTTCAGCCACGCAGCGCGGGTATATAATGAGCAGAAGTTGCGATTGCACTTCAGCATCGAAGAGCCGAGCACTTCGATGCTGATATCTAAACAGAGTGTGAACAAGTTCTCAGGAGGATCTCTCGTGGCTGGTGCGGGCAATACAGCGCGGCAGTGGGGTCGATATTCTCTCTTTCTCTCTCTCTGTCTCTATCTTTTGTTGCCTGTAGAAAAACTGAGTAAAAACAAAAGGGCTGTTTTCACAGCTGGTAAGGTGTGCCATGAGAGCGCTGAAAGGCCATTCTTACGGCTGGTAAGATCGCCATTGAGAGAAACTCCTGTCCGTGTCCGCTGCGACTGTTCCCCTGCGTGCTTCAGCACAGAGAGGGCAGTCCCCTAAAAGAGCTTACACGGGTAGAGTGCGTCTTTTTAAAGATGACACTCTACCTGTGTGTTTCTGGATGCGGTCGTTACCTGGGATCACGGGATGGTCACGAGCGCTGTATTGCATGTCTGGGCATAGAACATGCTGAGGCAGCATTCGTGGATGAGTCATGTACCCATTATGGAAAATACCATTGTGGGTGAGACGGTTAAATCCTCCTCGACCCCCCTCCATACCCTCTTGGGACCTTTCCTTGGTGCTTCCCTTTGAGCCTTTGCAATCA
Organism: Leuciscus leuciscus; assembly: GCF_965113295.1. NCBI lineage: Eukaryota > Metazoa > Chordata > Actinopteri > Cypriniformes > Leuciscidae > Leuciscus > Leuciscus leuciscus. Next base: position 14,916,448 of record NC_138728.1, on the reverse strand, counting down.
GCAGACTTAAAGCTTCTCTCCATGAAGACTTTGCTGCTGGTTGCACTGGCCTCTATCAAGAGGGTAGGGGACCTGCAGGCATTTCTAGACAAATCGTGCCTAGAATTTGGGCAGGGTGACAACCATGTTGTACTGAGACCCCGGCCTGGTTATGTGCCCAAGGCTCCTACCACTCCCTTCAGGGACCAGGTGGTGAACCTGCAAGTGCTGCCCCTGGAGGAGGCAGACCCAGCCCTGGCTTTGCTCTGGCCTGTCAAAGTCTCAGAACCTTAGACCAGCTCTTTGTCTGTTACGAAGGCCAGCAGAAGGGAAAGGCTGTCTCCAAGTAGAGAATGGCCCACTGGATAGAGGATACCATCGCCTTGGCTTACCAAGTACAAGGCATGCCCTGCCCGCTCAAGTTGCATGCTCACTCCACGCCTTTATCCATTGAATCCTTGAGAACCAGGGATCCCTGAGAACCGGTCTCATATGTGTGACCCTGCGGGGGTCCCATGTGTGTATTTCTTCCACGGCTGCTCCTAAACGGACGCCCGTGTCTTTCCCTTGGGCTAAGTCACCCAGTATTTCATATGCAGTACAACCTTCGGGTTAGTCCATATGTATATCTCCACATAACTCCTTCGGGGAAGAAAGTGGGTTCTGCAGCGTTCTCCTTCCTAACAGAAAGGGCACGCTTTCCCAGTGTTATCCAAGAATCTAACTGTATTGGTTAACACGAAACAACAGTAACAGACATACTCTGTGTAAGCCCTCTCCTATCATCCTTCCAGGCAAGAAGGGGCAAGAGGCTTGCACAGGGCGCTGGATGGGGTCAGCAGCTGTGGCCCTTTGGTAGGGATTCCTATTCGTCGGTCTCGATGTGGCGTCGACTGACCGACTGAAGAGAAACGTCTGGTTTACATATGGTAACTCTCGCTCCCTGAAGGAGGGAACGGAGACCACATCTGCTGCGGGCCGCTGGGGCAGCCAGCTTATCGGCTCGGCTCCTCAGCAAAAAACTGAAGTGCAATCGCACCAGCTGCTTATTATATACCCGCACTGCATGGCTGAACTGCTGATGCAAATGACTGCACGCCAATGTGAATTGGCTTGTTTAGTTTCACTCGAAGTAGATTGGCCTCTCTAGCAAGATTCCTATTCGTCGGTCTCAACGTGGCGTCTCCGTTCCCTCCTTCAGGGAACGAGGGTTACCATATGTAACCCAGACGTTTTGTTCATGTTACTCTGTTTTGAAACTCACCTTCTATAGGTCTGTTTGTTTCTGAGGTCTGCACTCGATTAGTATGTGACTTCTTACTCTCCGTCAAACTGATCTCTTCTGAGGAGAACAAATATGATGCATTCAGTGACACGCTTAAATGTCATTTATCCAAATGTTGAAAGATTGCACATCTCTCTGACCTGGCCAGGAGTCAGATAGTTTGAGAGTGAGTCTGTGCTGAATGACCATTAGCTCTAGGTGTAAATCCATGGAAAGGGCAGTAAGGTCAGTGATACTGCTGCTCTCTGGGACTCTGCTGCTCTTTGAACTCTTGTAATCACCAAACTTCTGTGGTTAAGACAGCCATCACATTTTATTAAGCATGCTTACTGTATATAAAGTAACAGGAAGTAACTGAGCTTGTGTTGTAGGAAGTAAAACTTGGTATGTTCGTGCCTGCATAAACAACTTGTCAAAGACAGCAGAACCCCCATTAAGTGACCTGGCCCTGCCTCTGGACACACAATCCACACCTCGTTCCACTAAATCCAATGCAGTTTGCAGCTGTTCAGTTCGGGACATCTGCAGACATGTTTAAAATAAAGTTTTATTATGGTTAAACCTGACTCAATTCCATAAAACTGCATGAGATTTTGTTGGTTTAAATGGCATTCTCAGATTCTAAGGTATTTTTACTTGTTTAAATTGTTCTGAATGTTAAATCTAATGATGCTGAACCGCTTATAAACTTTAAGTAGAGTTATATCTTCTATTTCTACTTTGTAGGACAACATACCATGAACAAGGAGCTTGCAGATTTTCTAACAGGGATGGACTCTTCACTATCTACAGTGGAGGCTACAGAAAAAAACACAAGGGGACAAACTTAAATATATAACTAAAAGTGCAAAATACACAATACAAGTTTTTCAATGAGGTCTGTCATGCTCAATAAGGCTGCATTTATTTGATTCAAAAGATATTATAGAATATATTTTAGAAATATTTAGAAATATTATGACAATTCCAAATAACCATTTTCTATTTGAATTTATTTTAAAATGTAATTTATACTTGTGATGTCAAAGCTGAATGTTCAGCAGCCATTACTTTATTATATGTATTACCATAAATACCAGTGTCATGTTTACAAAAATTGTGTATAGACCGGGGTTGTGTTAAACCTCATTGTGGCACATATTTGTTCCATTTGCCCTCTGAAGTGGAAAATCCCTAGTCCCCAGTAGGAACTTTTAACTGGAATACCCCCTCAAGTCGGAGTTGTGACTGGGAAACTCAGGGAAACAGCAACAACCCGACTTTAGAATCCAATATGGCTGCTCAGTGCATCAACCATAGTGAAACAGTAGTAATATGTTGTTTATAGCACTTCCGTTTGTCTGTGTCTGATTAAACTTAGTGGTGCACACAGTACTATCCAACCTCTATTTGTGGACAAGATACTTCGGCATTATCTGTGGAAAATACCTTTTTTTTATGTATTCCGAAAAAGCAAGCACAACAAAGGTTTGTCTGGAAGTGCCCATCTTAGTTTTATGACCTGTGTGCTGTAACGCCATTCCCAACCCCATCATCCCTCTTCTGAGGTAAATGGAATGCAACAATAGTACCTGTTTTTCTCCCGGACTGCGGGGCATCCATGCTGCTTTCCAACACCATGGCAATTCTGAGAGTCATTTCAGCCACTAATAAGAAGTCTACTTCAGCCAGCTGGTGCTCATGGGCCACTTCACACAGCAAGAACAGGGTCTCCATCCACTACAGAACATAAAAACACAATGTTACATGTTTTGGATTCAGCAACTGATTACAAAGCAGCAGCTAAATTAATGCTTTTTAAAATGTACAAAGCAATCATGTCAAAGCAATCAAGTTGCTCATAATAATCATTTTAGATTTAATGTTTATTGGAATAACAACCTGGTCTTGGTTTGCCATCCTTCCCCGGTAGTGCACAGGGTCATAGAGCCTCATCTGCACTCTTTGAAAAACTGTTTTGCATTTAGCCCAAAAGAAGAGCACGATGTCCAACACCAAATCTGCATCTGGCTGGATATCCTGTTTGCACACACATACACAACATCAGATTACCAACGACAGCTCCATGACCTCTTCAGACAGTGTGAGAGAAAGATCTGACCTTGTCTGTCCTGCAGACACAAGTATGAAGTGTCTGAATAAGATTGAAAAATTCATCTGTCATGATTGCTGGCCCAATATTCTTGTCTGTAATGGAATAAAACAAAAAAAGAGGAATTATTTTTATTTTTGTTTTAAATTAAAATAAAGATTTGTACATAACTAGGGATGCACGATATATCAGCCACCATATCAGTATCGGCTGATATACAGTATGTTAATTTTTAATGTTATCATTATTGGCCCGATAAGAAAATTTGGCCGATATATTAAAGCCGATAAATCATGAATTATTTTCTTCAGATGGGACACTTCAGATGCGCACTGTTCGGCATGATGGTTTTGATTTGATTGAAATATGATTGAAATAACTTCAAAAAGAAAAATATGTGCAACAAAAGTCTGTCATATAGGCTACATAAAAGTATAATAAGAACATTATAATTGTGTGCTTGTTACATAGATTTTAATGGTGAGACTTTTGTTTTCTGTAATCAGGCTCTCAAAATTATACAAATTTGGTTTTCGATTTATCTGCCAATATATTGGTTATCGGCTTTCAAATATAAAGAATTATCAGTTATCGGTATCGACCAAAATTTTCATACCGGTTTATCCCTATATATAACCCAAGTTTTTTTATTAAAGTACATAAAAAATAACTGAATAAAATACAATCAATTAATCAATGAATTAATAAAAATCTCAATTATTTGATTATTCCTATGAGTGAAATTATTAAATTCTTGATTAGTACCAGCTTGACGATCAAAAGCAGCATCTTTCATGGTGATATTAACTCTTTGAGTGGACAACAAACGCTCCACAGCCTCCAAAAGCCTCAGTTCCAGCTCATACTTCCTAAACGGGCAGCCCTCCATGTTCTGTGAACAGGCCAAGAAAGAGACTAAATAAAGCAGTCTGGCGGGCTTTTTTAAGCCGTATCACAGATGTACTCACAGCTAGCGCTGACATAAGTGCAGAAGAGAGCGAGCTGAACGTGCTCCACTGTTCATATCTGAAGAGCTGCTTAACAAACTTCACCGCAGCATCTACTGCGATCTTACTATTTCCTGAGAGACACAAAATAGAGACCCTGAGCAAACACAAATTAGAGTGAAGTAAAATAAATGGCCAGTTAAATTCAAGGACTCACCAGCGACAGCCATGTCAAAGAGAGAGGAGGTAGGAGTGACTGCATTCACAGAGGGAGGCATGCTCTCATCAAAAGTGTGTTCAGTATCACCAAATGCTGCAAAAAAAATAAAAAAGAAGGGATATTTACACTCTACAATTGATATTTAGTTGCACATGGGCAGAGAGGATGAAAAAGTTTACCGGACAACAAGCTAATGCCAGCCGAAATTAGCTCCAGTACCACATCCTGGACCTCGAATTCTTCAGGCATGCCGGTTTGCAGAGGCCTGACAGAGCTGTCATGCAGAGCTTCCAGCACAGCCAGAAACCGAGCAGCATTTCCCTCAAACATCTCCATCAGGATACGCTCGGTTGGCGTGCGAGGCCATGGAGCCTGCAGAGAGAAATAAGGGAAACAGATAGAATAGATATTAGAAAAGAACTAGGGAAAAGAGGCATCGTACCTCATTAAAGTGAATACTCACTAGCTGTAGCTCTTTCAAATGGTTCTTCTGTTTGGGTTTGAAGAGGCCTTTCGGTTTCCTGCGGGGTTCGTACACTGAACGCTTAAACACCATCACTGCAAGCTTCTCTCCGTCAATGGAGCGATAACATGATTCAAGACAGGCATGAAAATATAGTAGTTAAAATACAAGAACTATAAAAACAACAGCATGTTTCATTTAAGCTACAGTTCTCACTTTTATTGTGGCCTCCTTATAAGCTTGCTGGGTCTCAAATGACACTTGGGAGCCAGTAATCTCCTCCAGCTTGGCCAGTTCGCTGATCTTGCCAAGGGCTCGGCGCGCAAACACCTAACGCCAGGTAAGGGCACAACAAGAGGCAAGAATGACAGAATACCTATGTGATCTCCGATATCCGTCATAAAGCTATAAGATGATTTATCGAGCAACTTTAGACACTGTTTTTGCGTGAAACCCACCTCTGCCTGAACTGAAGCACAGTCATGAAAGTAACATTCACACACAGCACAGCAAAGTGTGGACCTCCATGGCAGGAAGTTGGCCGTCAGCAGAGGAACAGAAGTCTCTAGACATGTGCATGCCCATAGTAAGTACTCTAAAACCTGAACGAAGACCAAAATAAATTAAAAAACAAAAGTACATAATTTGCACAAAAAAAGTACTTGCTCCAAACATGAAGGGATTAGATTCACAGAAATGTAATACATGTTGTCAATTATATTTTTAAGAAAGTTTGTTGATTTGCTTTATACATATTCACTTCACTAACATGATTATTATTATTTGCATTTTTTTACTCTTTTCCCCTTTTTCTTTTTTCTATATTTCTGCTTATTTGTATTGTATAAAAACCTGAGGTAAACAAAATTAGACTAGTTTGGTCATCTGTTAATCTTGAAATATTAACAAGGTTTAGGTACATTGTCATTTTAAAGTTTAGGGTTGGTAAGATTTTTTTTTATGTTTTTCAAAAAAATCTCCTTTGGTCACCAAGGCTGCTTATATTGTGAAATATTATTATAATTAAAAATAACTGTTTTCTATTTAAAAAAAAAAAAGTGATTTATTCCTGTAATGACAATTTTTTCAGTCACATGATACTTCAGAAATCATTCAAATATGCCGATTTGCTGCTCAAGAAACATATTATTATTATCAGTGTTGAAAACAGTGGTTCTGCTTTTATTCATGATTCTTTGATGAATAGAAAGTTCAAAAGAACATAATTTATTTGAAATATATTTTTTTGTAAACAGTATTGTTATCCTTAAAAGTGTTACAAAAAATGTAAAACTGTTTTTGAGAACCTGTGAAGCATGGCCTGCTGACATCAGGAACCTGCATATGTTATACATGTGTAACGAGCCTGAGGAAATATAGAAAACAAGTCACATCATCACGTATTGTCAGTGTGATATGTACAGCACCCAGACATATTGCTGCTGAAAATACCATTGTACAGGATCCAGCATAAACTTTCATCAGGCAGAACAGCCTGCATCAGAATGCGCACAAATCCCAGGATGCTCAGCAACTTTTGAAGCCCACCCTGGTCTGGCAGTGCGCTTTTCTCTCTCTCCAAATAGAAGATGCATTGGCATTCTCCCTCAAGAGCACGGAACTAACAGACACACGGATCAAAGTTCATTCATTATGAATCAAACCACACAATTTATTAAAGAAACTAACATTTATATTGAAAACAGCTAAATGTACTTCAGGAAGGATCTCTAACCGTAAGTTTGGCTCTCTTTGAACCAAAGCCATCTGAGAAGAAGGACTGCTTGAAGTGCTCCACATCTCTTATGCTTTCCAGGCTGAGTGTGCAAAACTGCTGAAGATAGAGTCTGTACCCTTGCCAGAGAGCAAGCCTGTATAGCTTATAAGAAATTATAAAGAGTATTTATATAAAGAAAACATTATATTGATAAATTAATGAAAACGAAAGGTAGCAAAATACATTCTGAAGTAACTGTGACAAAAAAGGGTAAAAATAAAAATACAGTTGTCATTACCTTAGTGTCAAGGAGGAAATCAGCGGTTTGCAACAGGTGCTCTTCGAAATAAGATGGAGGAAGGCGAGATCTATACTTGTTCCATGTTTCAAACAGTTTTATGGACCTATCAGTTAACAAAGTACATTAATTATACTTAAACGTCAATAAAATAATATAAAACATAATACAAAACACCAATGACATTATTTTTTTTAAAGGTTTTAGCTCTTTTTGTCTTGTTTGTCTCTTACCCCCTGGAGTAGGATCGGTTGTCGTTGTTCGGAGAACCTAAAAGTTTCTTTATATGCGCTTTAAACTCTTTTAGGTCACTTTGAAATGCTGACAGGACAGGGTTGTTTTTATCCAGGGGTCCGTAGTAGGACGCTGGTGAAGGGTCCATGTTTCCAACGGAGTGTGCGCGAGCTACTGTGTTTGAATCCGCTGTTATGGATACGACTCGAGCTCCACTGCTCGGGGCACGACCCATACATTATGCATAATTAATGCAAAATTGACGTTAATACGCATCTTCTATGATGATGAACAGGAAGACCATTTCTGGATTAATTTGATTAGCTTTCCTTGAGTGTTGGACGTAAAAACTATGTATATGCGATACAATTTCTAAACCTTTCCGATTTTACACATTCCCATTCATCTTTATCAACCTGCTATCTATCGGCTTTTCGGCAACATTTGTAAAGACAAATCTGCAAATCTGTGTATGTAACAAATATTAATATTTATTACTAAGTAATACACGTAAAACATTAATTATTTTAAATAATACTTTTCAAATTACAGCAATTCTACACGATCAACGTTTTATGCTGAATCTGCGACTTCGAAACACAAGTCTTTCGCCGCTTGCTTGTAGTAGCTAACCGCATAGAATAAACGTGTTGGGTGCAGGAGAAATGGGCAAGAATAAAGATCTGAGTGACTTTGAAAAGGGCCAAATTGTTATGGCAAGGCGACTAGGTACGAGTATTACTGAAACGGCAAAGCTTGTGGACTGCTCCCGGTCAGCAGTGGTGAAAATATACCAACAGTGGTCCGAGGAGGGACAAACCACTAGCCGGCGACAGGGTGTTGGGCGCCCAAGGCTCATCGATGAACGAGGGCAACTAAGGTTAACCCATCTGGTCCGAGACAACAGAAAGAATACTGTGGCACAAGTCACACAAACTTATAATGATGGTAATGTGAAGAATGTGTCGCAATACACAGTGCACCGCACTCTGCTGCGTATGGGTCTGCGCAGGTCGATCCGCTGCGCCTCCACATCACAACCTGCAGCACTTGAAGGATGTGGAGGACCAACAGGAGACGGGTATAATTATGTATTTCTTTATTTATTGGTTCGTGTATAGATAGATAACTATGCATTGTTCCAGATAATCAAGGTCTTTTCACTTTAAAATGAAAGCATGTCTGTGGGAAGGCAGATCTCCAGGATTTAGAACCTTGATTAAAATCGTAGTTCATCAAGCACATTTGTCCTTGAGTGTTCAGCTCACTCCACTCTTTTTTCTTTTTGTCTCCATCAGTTGTTCTGAGGATGTTGAGACTCAGAGGACTCAAATGGCATGTGATGTCATGGAGCATCCTGCGGTCAACAACGAGAGAAATAACTCAACTTTCACATCATATCCCGAAGGCCATGTCCCGGTCACGTAGAGCTCTCAAAAAGACCCATCAGTCTCTCTTTAGAACATCAGCTCAATGTTTTCCTCCACCACATTACCGTCTACCACCTTTATTTGGAGAACAAAGAGGTTTTTACCCTCAAGACTCCTGAAGAAGACTCAAGAAGCTGTGTACATGTTTGGTTGTTACGTTGCTTTTCGTAGGTGGTATTATTGGTAACTGGTGGTATGTGTACCGGGAGAAAGAACAGAGGATCCAGACACAGAGACTGGAGCAGTTGAGGAAAAAAAGGCTGTCGGACAGGGAGACTTCCATCTCTGGGATCACACAGGACAGCGCAGGACCAAACCCGATGAAGAATCTAAGGATTCTCAGTAGCAACTGGTGTGTGTGTGTTACTTTAAGAGAGCAACCATACATCTCTGTTGTTCTATTTTCTTTTGTTTTTATATGATTGAATTTTATAATCATTACTCATTTGTGTAGTTTATAATTTAATTTATTTATATTATTACTTGATTTACATGTTAAATGTTTTGTTAGATGTTTGTCTTCATGAGTAAGATAATGTCTCCATTTCAGTGTTTTTAACGTCTCGGAATGTTTTGAAGCAGTAATTTTCCATTGCTTGTGCATTGGTATAATACCACTTGTTGGATTTGCACTGGTCAGACGAAGTCTGAGCATTGAAACACATGCAACTAAGATTATTGAATAAATTCTGTTGTTTTTATCATCATTATTTAGTCTCCTGCTTTTGCTCTTCCCTGATTTTCTCTGTCCAACTCTCAGGCTGAGGCTGTTAATAGTTTTGGATACTAGAAAATACTTGCTGTTGACAGTTTTACTGGTTTTGGACACCAGACAAAACAGATATCTTTCACAGGATCCAGCATCCGGGACTGGAGCTGATATTTCTGATGTAGAGATCTATACGATCTAATCAGAGACAAAAACACCCTAAATAGAAAATACCTTGGGTTACATGACACATCACAATACACTACTGTTCAAAAGTTTGGAGCTGCTAAGATTTTTAAATGTTTTTGAAAGGAGTCTCTTGTGCTGACCAAGGCTTCATTTATTTGATATAAAATACAGTAAAAAATTGTAATATTATAATTTATTAAATAATAATTTTAATATATTTTAAAATCAAAATATTTCCTGTGATGGAAAAACTGAATTTTCAGCATCTTTACTCCAATCTTCAGTGTCGCATGATGCTTAAGAAATCTTTCGATTGTGTGCCCAAGAAACATTTTTTTTTTACTATTATTAATGTTGAAAACAGATGTGCTGCTTAGGCCAATTTTTTTTTTTACCGAAACCGTGATACATTTTTTTCATGATTGAAATAGCAATCTTTTGTAACATTATAAATGCCTTTACTATCACTTTTCATCAATTTAATACATCTTTGCTGAATGAAATAATTAATTCACACTTCAACTTCACACACGAACAAACGCAAAATTACATTTTCTAGAGAATCTGCTTTTGTACTTTCTGACAACGATGTGATTAAGGTCTGATCTGAAGAAGAAAAAAAAACAACAACAAAAAAACAGCATTTGTATAAATTACAACAACTACTCAGAGAAAGGTCTCAGATTATTTCCAGGATAAGTAGGTCCATTCTTTTAAACTTGCTATCCGCCGCAGTCTCAACTGTAAAAGAATATAACGACTTTTAGATTCACAATATGTAGTCCATTTGTGTTTGTTTTTCTTGTGTGTTGGATGTAAAGCCGTGTATATTCTCTACAATTTCCATACCATAATAAATAAATAAACCTTTCAAATTTTACACATTTCTACTCAACTATTCATCTCATATACTGTAAAAAAAAAAAAAAGATTCAACTTTATCAACCTGCCATCTAGTGGCTTTTCGGCAACACCTTAAATGACGAATCTATCAGTGTGTGTGTGTGTGTGTGTGTGTGTAACAAATATTAATACTTATTGCTAAATAATGTAATATGTTAAATATTTATATTTTATTTAAAGCAAAAATTTTCACATCACATCAAATTAAGCGATCAACGTTTTATTTAATTGAATCTGCGACCTCGAAACACAAGACTCACGCAGCTTGAATGTTGTACAATCGTCTGCATGGTTGTCTGTCACATGCGGAGCTCAAGCTTGTATCTTGTAGTGAGGACAGACGACTGTACCTGTAGGGTTAGTAACATTTAAACGTATTTTAACCGTGATTTTGCTTATATACCACGAGTCCTGTATTTCCACCGACCAAAGATAGTGATTTAAAGTATTTTTTTTCTCTCACAGAGCTAGCTTGCTAATATTGTCATTGACATGGAATACGTGTATTTCAGTGAGAGTTTAAAATCCTTCGATATTTTTATTTGTTTATTTTTATACTGTCTATTTAATATAACAAAACAAGATAAACTGCAATTATCAGTATTATAAAAAATAAGACGAAAAATTGTTTATTTATTTATTGGTTCAGATAGATAACTAAGCATTGTTCCAGTGTCTACGGTGAATAAAGAGATTGCAATGGGAGTTTGTACACTCTTATATTCTTTCATAATACATACGGGTATAGGGGTGTTATTATAGTCTTGTTTCTGGAGATTTGCTTGCATGTTTAGTTCAAACCCTAAATAAACACTTGATGTAACTTACCAGATAATCAAGGTCTTTTCACTTGAAAATTAAAGCATGTCTGTGGGAAGGCAGATCTCCAGGATTTAGAACCTTGATTAAAATCGTAGTTCATCAAGCACATTTGTCCTTGAGTGTTCAGCTCACTCCACTCTTTTTTTTTTTCTTGTCTCCATCAGTTGTTCTGAGGATGTTGAGACTCAGAGGACTCAAATGGCATGTGATGTCATGGAGCATCCTGCGGTCAACAACGAGAGAAATAACTAAACTTTCTCAATATATGCCGAAGGCCTTGTCCCCGTCATGTAGAGCTCTCAAAAAGACCCATCAGTCTCTCTTTAGAACATCAGCTCAATGTTTTCCTCCACCACATTACCGTCTACCACCTTTATTTGGAGAACAAAGAGCTTTTTACTCTCAAGACTCCTCTAAAACTCCAAACTCCGGCTCGTTGGCAGGGATCAAGCTGCGTACACGTTTGGTTGTGACACTGCTTTTCGGAGGTGGCATTATTGGTACCTGGTGGTATGTGTACCGGGAGAAAGAACAGAGGATCCAGACACAGAGACTGGAGCAGTTGAGGAAAGTGGCTGTCGGACAGGGAGACTTCCATCTCTTGGATCACACAGGACAGCGCAGGACCAAACGCGACTTCTTGGGCCGTTGGGTTCTCTTGTACTTTGGCTTCACCCACTGCCCAGATATCTGCCCCGACGAGCTGGATAAAATGACCAATGTGGTGCGTATTCTGGATAAAGACCCTAGCCTGCCCCCTGTCCAGCCACTTTTTATCACTGTTGACCCTGAGAGAGATGACGTGGCTGCTATGGCCAAGTACGTGAAAGATTTCCATCCACGGCTGGTTGGATTGACGGGCACTGCAGAGGAAGTGAAGCATGCAGGACGGGATTATAGGGTCTATGCCAGCGCTGGTCCTAAAGATGAGGATGGGGATTACATTGTGGACCACACCATCATCATCTACCTGGTAAATCCAGATGGACTCTTCCTGGACTACTACAATAGAATGAAAAATGATGCCCAGATTGCTGAGAGTATACGCAATCACATGAAAAAATATGTTAAGTTATTTCCAGATTAAGCTAAGAAATATGTATTTGCACAATAAAGCTCTATTTTACAAGGATGATCAACCGCATCCTAGTTCCTTATTTGCATTATTAACTGCAATTATATAAAACTATTAAAAATTGTTTATTGTAATTGAAATAAAACAAAAAATATAAATGATAGATGGAAACTTTAAAAATGAGAAATGTTTGCAACTGGAATAATTTTAAATTCTTAAATGAAAACTGAAAATATTAAAAGCTAATTAAAAACATTCCTAAATACTATAATAGTATAAATTGATAGAAGTGTGTTATTTCTTTAAACACAGTCAGTCCATTAAAACTACATATAATAGCACAAACCGAGGAATGTTATTTAGCCACACTATAACACAAACTCACAAAAATCCAGAAACAGATCTGATGTCATACTTTTAACTGCTAAATGTTTGTGGCATCTGATTTTAACTTGCATCAAACACAAAAATGACTTTTTTGCAGCACTAGGCTAGTTTTTAATTTTTATGTGTGATTCTTCTATAATTATATAAAAATGGCTTAGAAACTGTACAGACAGTTTACTTGGGGGTGATGTGTCCAGAATGTATATAAAACAGACAATTGTACAGACTTTTCTCATAATTTTACACATGAAATATGACTTTAGCTTCTTAAAAAATGAAAAGCAGGTCTCATTTGCATTGCAGTTTATGTCAAAACATCAGTTATTTCTTCATCTCGGGACTCAGATTCATCCATGCGTGTTTAAAGACCAAATTCAAATGCAAGAGCAGTGCTGAATATCAGTATACATGTTTGAATTATGAGACCAAAATGCCTAGATAGAAAAGCATAGAAAGTCTTTGTGTGATTTTTATCTCTTTGATGTTGTCTGTGATAAAGAGCTTCTGTTTGGGGCCAAAGGGAAGAAATGATAAGCAATAAACAAAAGTAAAAGGTCAGGGAATATCTGTAGCAGAAGGTGCGTTGTAGGTTTTGAGACGTTCATGAGCCCTCTGTGTAGTCAGTAATGTGAGTTCCATTGTATCTACGCTGTCTTCAAGTCCCTCCTTCTTGTCAATCTCCACTGTGTAATCATTGGCCTGTAATAGAAAAGTAGCGTCATTTTATCTTAAATGTACAGAGCCCTGCACATCACATGCAGACAAAAATATACATACAGTGGCCACGAATTAAAGGGATACTCCACTTTTTTTGGAAATAGGCTCATTTTACAACTCCCCCAGAGTTACATCGTGTACAAAGACCGACGGAAAATGAAAGTTGCGATTTTCTAGGCTGATATGGCTAGGAACTATACTCTCATTCCTGCGTAATAATCAAGAAACTTTTCTGCTGTACCATGAGTCCAGCAGGCGTAATGATATGACGCAGCGCCTGGAAATAGTCCCCAGCTCGGTAACTTCTAACGTGACCGGGACTAAGTTTGTCTAACCTATTAGACCTATTTTCAGGAGCTGCGTCATATCATTACGCCTGCTGCACCCATGGTATGGCAGCAAAGTTTCTTGATTATTACGCAGGAATGAGAGTATAGTTCCTAGCCATATCAGCCTAGAAAATCGCAACTTTACATTTTCCTCTGGTCTGAGTACACGATGTAACTACAGAAGAGTCAAGTTTTAAATAGGAAAAATATTGAAACTCTTTGGTAATTTTTTTGAGAGAGATGCTAATGGTCCTGTCCGATTCAATGATCTATGCTAAGCTATGCTAAAAGTGGTACCCCCAGACCCGGAGATCGGCTGAATGGATTCGAAAACGGTAAAACTCAACTGTTTAACTCTGGGGGAGTTGTAAAATGAGCCTATTTCCAAAAAAAGTGGAGTATCCCTTTAAGAATTAATTCCCACGAATTAAGAATTTGTGCTCTATTATTAGTAAATCGTGGCCACGATTGACTAATTCGTTCACTTGTTTCAATTCAATCATGGCCTCACTGGTTAGTAGTACCAGCAGTCATTGCTCCGTGTACCAGCTTTACTCACCAGCTGTAGCGCAGCGAGCATGTATCTGCAGGCTTCTGTGTTCTCCTTGCCTTCGACAACGAAGGCAAACGATTTTTTCATCCCCACGCTAGAGAGTGCCTGGACAATTCTGTCTCCATACTCATGGATGTCAAAAGCAAGACGAGTCTCCTGTACACAAAAATTGCAACCGGTAGTTCTCTATATTTATTCTTCTTTATGCTGTGCATTTTTGGAAACATTAGAATCGGTCACATCATGCCACATTACCTGGGCAGCAAGATGAGGGTTGATTCCATCCTCCCACTCTTTGACTCTTCGAGACAACGCCGTCTCCTGCGCATACTTCTGAGAGTTCACCAGAAACAGATCCTACATACAGAGAAATCAGTATGAATATACTACCACTGCCAATTAATGTATCATTATTCTGATGGAAATCAGTTGTAAGCTCTCATACCACACTCTTCTTGACCAGATCTTCATAACTCATCCGGCTCATATGCAAGTCTTGGAAAATTTGCTCCTGTTCTCCGAGGTGATCGGCAGGTTCAAGTTCATCACCAAAGTCGTCATGTTCCTGATCTGAAAAGTCCTCACCTGAATAAAATGTAAGGAATACCACAAAATGTTTATGTTTGGTACATTTTAAACAATAGTTCTATGATCTATTTCAATTAATTGACAGTGCAGGGGAATACAAATCTAGGGTTGGATGATTTTAAACGCATGCATGTTAGTGTGTGCATCTCACCCTCTACATCTGGATGCCGGTTCACCTCGACCTGGTCCTCAAGATTCTCTGGTTCCAAGTAAGTTTTCTTTAACTCCTCATCGGAGACAAAAACACCCTAAATAGAAAATACCTTGGGTTACACGACACATCACAATACACTACTGTTCAAAAGGTTGTGGATTGGTAAGATTTTGTAAATGATTTTGAAAGAAGTCTCAAGGCTTCATTTATTTGATATATAAAATACAGTACAAACAAATAGATAGGAATAAATTAGACTTTAAAATATTTTAGTATAGAAAACAGTTAATTGTAATACTATTTCACAATATTACTATTAACTGTTTTCTATACTAATATATTTTGAAGTGTAATTTATTCCTGTGATGGCAAAGCTTAATTTTCAGCAGCCATTACTCTTGTGTCACATGACCCTTCAGAAATCAATCTAAAATGCTGATTTGGAGTTCAAGAAACACTTCTTATTCTTATCAATGTTGAAAATAGCTTTGCTGCTTAATATTTTTGCAGAAACTATGATACATTTTTCTTCAGGATTTTTGATGAAAAGGACAAATCAAAAGAACAGCATCTATTTGAAATAGAAATATTTAGAAACATTATAAACGTCTTTACGGTCACATTTATCAATTGAATGCATTCTTGCTAAATTAAAGTATTAATTTTATAAAAATATGTTTTACTGATATCCACTTCACGCACGCACAAACACAAAATTGTACTTACCCTTTTCCTGAGAATCTGCTTCTGTACTTTCAGACGCTGACCCATTTTACTCACAAAGATGTAATTAAGGTCTGCAATAAAAAAAAACAAATATATATATATATATATATAACAACAATATATATTTATATAGCACAACGCCTCAGACTGTTACCAGCATAAGTAGGTCCATTCTTAAGCTTGCGATCCGAAGTCTCAACTGTAAAAGAAAATAACAACTTCTCTTAGATTTACAAGAAAAATATGTAGTCTATTCCTTTTCAACAGCCTGATAAATATAACTTACAAGCTTTAGAGTACCAGCTGCCAAAGTCCTGCAGTTTTGAAGGACCCTTCCTCTTCCTTTTTCCAGACTCTTCAAGACCTGCTGGCACTTTATAACACTTGCCTAGAGAGCAGAGAAGAAAATAAAACTCCAAACAGCAAAAAGTCACATTGAAAAAGAATAATTAATTGAGTTATTTTAAGGTCAATACACCCATCCTGAGGGACTTCAGATTGAGCACACACCTATTTTGAGAGGTTTGTCCTCCCCAAACACAGCATATGAGTCGTGCCATTTCCAAGGGTCCACACTCTCCTAGAATATGCACATGCAATTGTTTTGTGAGGCTATGATTATGACAACATCATGAAAGGATAATTTAACAGGCACTACTACTTGATTAAGTGTACGTGTGATGAAAAGAGAGCATTTTAAGTCAGTGCAGCACTCTATACCTTGGGTTGCTTAGCTTCCTCTGAAATTGGCTGTACTTCAGGTCTCGGTCTCAGCATCCTCCCCTCACTCGGGCCCTAGAACAAATAAAAGGGAACAAAAACTTTACATTGAACAGAGCTTTTCTTGAATGCCAAACGTCAACATTCAATCACAAAGCGTTCGGGTACCTGATGCCTTTCTACCCACTCTTCAGACTCCACCTCCATCCCATGATCTTCCAGTGGAGGAAGAACCTCAGCGCCACCATCTTCTTCATCGTAACCACCATCAACCTCAGCAACCCCTTCTAAACACCACATGATATTAATTAGATAAAAACAAAATAGACCAGAGTGTGCAAATTCGTTAGTCTTGAAATATGAATATGGTTTAGGCACATCATCATTCAAAAGTTTGGGGTCAGTTCAGTAAGATGTTTAAATGATTTTTTGAAAGGAGTCTCTTATGCTCATCCACCAATGCTGATTAATTTGAAATAAAATACAGTAAAACCAGTAATATAGTGAAATATTGCTATAATTAAAATAACTGTTTTCTACTTTATTTTTTTTTTAAATGTAATTTATTCCTGTGATGGCAAAGCTGAATTTACTTTACTGAATTACTCCAGTCTTCAGTGCCACATTATGCTTCAGAAATCATTCTAATATGTAGATTTGCAGCTCAAGAAACAGCTATTATTATCAATGATGACAACAGTTGTGCTGCTTAGCATTTTTGTGACAATTAGTGGTATTTTTTTGTAAAATAAAAAATTATGCAAAGCAAAACATTGGTACAGATTGCCACACACAAGAAGTCTGTGTCCTCACCTGTCTGTAAAGGCACAGGTGCATGTACAGAGAAATTGTGCTGGATTTCTGCAACCTCCTTGAGGAAGTGAGCGTGGGAAGAGCCCAGACGCATCAATCCCGCTTCATCCGTGGGGAAATTATTAATCCGAAAATCCTTACAGCTGCCAAGAAGCTCCCCTTTATGACTAGAGGATAACGATTAACAAACATTTGAGTTCTTTTAAGTACGAACATCATTTCCTGCAACTGAGCCAGACAATATTCTCCTGAAGAGCAAGAGGACTGAATTGGTACTGCTGGGCTGTACGACCAATCATATTATAGATGGAACAGTGTAAAAGTGTGAAAACTTTTTATTTGTCTGTGTGGGTCAGAGTGTCTTTACCTGAGAAGGGGGTATTTCTGTTTCTCATGTGATTCGGCAGGAATGAGAGACTCAGGAGGGAGACGGATAATCTTCACAGGCTAAAGAAGAATAAGGAATAATTAGACCCAGAAAAAAGCACATCAATTGCTATGCAAGTTAAGCAAAACAACACCTTAATCTGCAGAACATTTACAAAATTAGTAATATTACTTAATATCATAAGCATATCTCATATTTAAATCTTACTCAGTCAAGAGAGACAAAATAAGAATAATGTTGATGTTCATATACCCATTAAATTGTAGAAACAAAAACTTTGACGGGGAGAAACCCAACTCACCTCTGTTGGATCTTTCATTGTTATATTCTGAGAGTTGACATCCTCATCCTGTTCAATCTCATCAAACTGCATCAAAACAAATCTTTTTACTCACAGATTTATAAAACGTTAAGTTGTGTTTAGGGTAACAAGTGTTAATCCTAATTTACACACCTCACAGTCGTCGCCTTCATTGCCTGAATGGGCTTTTTCTTGGTTATCTGATGAAGAACCTTGTTTATCACGTCTGTTGAGATAAACACAAATAGCATGTCACAAACCAATTCAACAGAATAAACGGAAATTTGAGGTCAAAGGCAATAACACCTACTTCTTGTTTTTGTTAGAGATGTAGTCCAATGTTTGAAACACCAGAGTGTGAAGGAGCTCCACCTAAATATTCGGAATAATATTGTAAAGAAAAAAGTGCCCTCTTAAATCTATGTTAATTTCATAAAACATTTAACAGCACGGTTTCATTAGTTAATGTTGGTTAATGCATCAAATAACATTAAAGCCAATTCCAACTCTGAACTAACATACAAAACTGTCAAATTTTCCAAATAGTGTGTAATCTGTAAATTAAATAAAGTAACTAAGTAAATAAATAAGCGATCATACCTAAAAAATGTCCTTACAATATTAAGCTATATGAGAGCTAGATGTCTCTGATAATGTACTTATCATTTGGAAAATCACTAAACTTATATTTTAGTGAAATGAATTACTGTATTGCAAACATAAAGCATAATTTACCTTTCTGCCATAGATGCACGTTGATCCTTGAATTAAAAGTGCAGCCTCTGCAAAGTTCATCATGGTTTTCCCACCATCAAATGAAATGGTCATCTGGTCCAGCTGTCAAAAACAGCAACAATGAGACTCTGGGACAGAAAAAAGGCACATTTAAATCATTGAGATGGTGCTTGATCTCAATGTGTTTTCTCACCTCCTCAAGATACTCTCCGAGCTGGCTGGCCAGGTCAATGTCCCAGTTCTTGGTGAGGTCCCGCAGGGGTTGCAGTAGATGGGCGTATCTCGTCTCTGCAGAATCCATGGCCATGTACTTCCAAAACACCCTATAAATGATCGTTTTAACAGGCATTATAGTTCATTTTTATCATTCATAATAACAAATAACTGCCATCCACCAAAAATATTAAGAATGCTTAAAAGTGATTATATTTTGAATAGTAAAAGAACATGGCATGTTGTCTTTGAATAGCAAAGCTTTGTTTTACTATGGTACTGTACAGTCACAGACAAAGAAAACTAGTTTACATAACATTATATGTTATTTTTAAAGTAACAGTAAAGTGTAAACATGAGATTTGCAAGCTGTATAACTACAAGCATAAAAAAATAGATCTGTATTATTACTATTAACATTACATTTGAAGTTTATTATAACCACTCAGATTCACTGTTACACTGTTAAGTTATATTTAATTTAAACCGTTTAAACATTAACTTAGTAACAGCTTCACAGCACTGAAGCTCCAGCGAAACGATAATAAACATCAAAATGCTCACCTTTAGTACGCGAATAATCAACGGCTGCTAATTAAAAAATATATATCCTCGTATTTGTGTATTTCTGAAAATTATAGCGTTTGTGTCACTAAATTGTGCATAAAAAATAAAATCTACACTTTGGTGAAAAGCGGCAAGGAAGTCATTTTTGTTTTTGCCGCGTGCGTGACGTCAAACAGTAGTCAGGACGTCTGCTGAGCCACTGCCCCCTGCCGGCCTGGAGGACAATCGTCTGTGTCGTTTATGGTTTTTATGGTTTTTCGTAAAATAAATCCATTCCATTTATTCCATTTTCAGGTAGGCCAAAGATAACTATTTTGGTATTTATTATAATATGCTTTATTTTTTCACATAAAAAAAAACAAAAAACAGAAAGATCTTACATAAAATGTGTGGTCACTCAATTTAACAATTAAAGCATAGGTCAAATATTTATGTATTTAAAAAAAAGAAAGAAATAGCGGTAACAATTCTTTGCACCTCACACATTTTTCTTTTATTTGTTTATGTTTTTTTTTTTTTTTTGCAATAGTTCAAGTCAACTTTACATCCTTCTCCATATCGCTACTTTACACTGTGAAGGTCTTCGATGACCAGAAGAGGAGGCTATAAGGCAGCCAGAATTATCAACTTCTTTAACCCCAGAGATGTATAACCAAAGCGAAAAAAAGTGAACAATTACAGAACAGGATTTTAGGATTATTTAATAATATTTCATAGCAATCTCGTTCTCAAATTTGTATTTGTTATTTTTCGATACAAATCGCATTCGACACAATCTCTCAACCCTCACCAACTGTTTCCCGAGATTACATCCTTGCTGGCCAGTAATTTTCATAAGATATTGCAAAATAGTATCTATCTGCATGCGTACACACATACACTTATGTAAAAACATGTAGGATATAGACACTAACTTAGGCTACTAACTAACTAAATTACTGTAATAGCCTAAATAAATACAATCCACTGCTTTGACTTCCATTTAGGGAAGGGAGATATTCAGTCAACAATATGGCATTATTTAGAACAATCAAAATAATACAAATTGGGGCCAGATCTTAAAAAACATTCAGAGCATCTTAACGAGTATTTGATCATTTTAAGATGGAGGCAAGAAATTGTATTTCATAGATAGATAGATAGATAGATAGATAGATAGATAGATAGATAGATAGATAGATAGATAGATAGATAGATAGATAGATAGATAGATAGATAGATAGATAGATAGATAGATAGATAGATAGATAGATAGATAGATAGATAGATAGATAGATAGATAGAAAGTACATGGATGTAATTTTGCTAATAACTAATAACCAGGGGCAATTCCAATGCTGTATAGGATCTGGCTCTGTGCTGCAGAACTGCTGAAAGAGCCTTAAAAACATGTCTAGAACCTGTGAACATAGACATATATTATACATGGGGTCAGTTCCAGGGTAGATTTTAGCTAATTTAACTTTTGACATATATGAGCCTTATATGTGCACTTAAAATGATTTCAAACTGAATAAGCAAGAACACGTTCCAATGTATCTGAGATTGGTCTGCCAAGATTTTCCTTCCAGGTTCTCTTAATTTGATCTAAAGAAGAGGATGTTCGGCCACAATTTCATTCATTTTAAAAGCTCAAATAATTGGTTTAACATGACCTTGTCCCTAAAATTAACAAGCAAACAATTTGTCTCCATGAGAGAAGCAGCCTGTAGCCCGAGCAAGGTCATCTGAGGCATCAGACCTACAGTCACCTGACTCACCTCTGACAGCTATAATCCACTGTTGTCTTTAGGGATTGTAATGCCTCTTACACATGTGGGAAGGTTATTCTGCCAATTTTATTGATAGACATTCTTAACATAGGCCTAATGAATTTTACACTACTCTCTCTCTCTCTCTCTCTCTCTCTCTCTCTCTCTCTCTCTCTCTTTATACATATACATATATATATATATATATATATATATGCTGTTGATGTGATTTTTGGTTTCCACACACAAGTTAAATACAGCTTTTTATAATTATGTTTTGTCATAGGCAATAAATTCCTGGTTTAAGGTGGCACTTGTCACGCTGTGACTCGCTCTCGGATCTTGAAAAGCAACCACTGTAAATTCCTTTTTAGTGAATTCTATAAAAAAATGCCAATCACAGATGTTTAAAAAAATAAATAAACATATAGAAAGAAAGAATAAACAATAAAAAATAGGCTATATTTGGGGTATGCGACATTGGACGTATGGCAGTAGCCTATTTAATTGTCCGTCTCTTGTATTTCATTGCTTTTATATAGCCTAAAGAAATTACAAATATCTTATTATGGTAATATTGAAAAATATTCTTTACATCAAAAGGCATATAAACATAATTTTTTTTTAATACAATTAAAATTACATGTAGCGTGGATTGTGATAAATATATGTGTCTTAACAAAACAAACAAATAAACAAAAACAACAATATAGCTAGTTGACACGACCTTAAGAGAGCGCTCGCGTTTCTGACCACGTGATACGATTCCTGGAAAGTTCCTGGAAATTAGTCTTTTGTATACCAGTCATTTTAAATGAGGATTAAGTCGTTAACGACGAGCGCACACACATACACACACACACACACACACAAAGCAGAAAAAAAGATTCGTTGGAATATCGCTAAACTGCTGGAGAGAGTAATTATATGTGTCCTGCTCGCTTGGCGCGCGCTTTAACGCGTTTGGACGTTTGTGGACAGAGTGGAGTGTCGCTGCCGAGAGAATCAATGCGAATACAAGGAAAAACGCGTCCCGACCTGCTGAGCATCAGGGCGAGCTGGTCGTCTGACAGTGAACCGATCAGTGTTTCCCATTAATAAATGATGGGTCTAAATCATGGTGCTATTGAACGTCTGTAACGCGAAACGCGCTGGACTTAATTGCTTATTGCTTTCACTTAGACAAAAGGTAAGTGATGTGCGCTTTCTCCGACTGTCGCCTTTCGGGCTCAAGTTTATGTTCAAAATATGTTCTGCTTTATTTCTTGTGCTTCATTATGTCTCAGATAGCAGCTACATCAAAGGATTCGCGCATGTAGAAGTATTTTAATTCACACGTTTTGTAGAAAATACTTTCGTTGATCTTATTTGTCACACTATCATTTACCAGGAGCTGTCAATGCTGTTTCCTAGGAAAGGCAGTTCTGCGTATTTGCCGTCTCTTAAAGGCAGCCTTTGTTTTGTATTCCTCATGCACGTGCGCAATGAACCATTCACACGAAATAAGGACGGAATATTTATGACGTTTATGAAGCTCATGACGATTGTCATTTCGTTATTTTATCCAATTAAAAAACAACAACAGAACAAAATAATAGCAGTTATGGCTGACCTTTGTATTATTAAAAGGAGATTAACACGTAATGGCCACTTTCATTTATCACTTTATGAGTGTATTTCAAATAACCAATTAGAAATGAGCTACATGGGTGAAATCGCTTTCCAATGTGAGCACCACCCTCCTGAGTGAGGTGACAGTAGAAGCTGTAAGGCTGTAATTTAAAGGATTTACTGGACAAAAACAATTTGGAGGTAAGAAGAAAGAGTAATTTCATATAGGCTATTCCTTATAACTTCTTTTGCGATCATGATAATGTAGCCTATGTTAAATGCATGGCAGAACTAATAGCCACTAAAACATTCACATAAGCTTTTCATCTAGGTTACGTGTTAAAAACTATAAAAAATGTCTAAATAGACAGGAAGGGTTGAAACACTTTCCATTCTGCTGGACACACAAATATTGAACAAAACAGAAGAGTGTTGCTACACTTACCATAATTGTTGTGAGTGACTAACACGCACACACTGTCTGTGCTGTGTTTAGCTGAACTTAGCTGCTAACTGTCTGTGTTTAGTGAATTTCTATTTGTTTCAAATTGTATGTTATTTTGAACGTTTTAGTGGACAGGTTGAATTAAAGGGGTCATGAATTGAGAAATAAAATTGTCCTTGCTTTTTTGACATGATAAAAAGTTGTATAAAAACATCCTGTAAGTTTCAGAACTCAAAACATCCCTGTCAGTCCAAAAACAGCTTTTATTGAAACCAAGCTCCAAAAATGACTAGTTTCAGATTCTGTCACATTATGACATAATAGTGTGATGTAAGGAGACGTTCACACAGAACGCGTTTTTCCAATCCAATGCCCTACTTTTCCATTGTTTTTCAATGTAAACTAAACCGGCAACTTCACATTGTTTCTCGATAGTAGCATGAAAATAATCTGCTATTAAATTGTGATTAAATTAAATACAGAAAGCGATCAATGAACCCTCCCTTTATAATCGCTGGAGCTGTCAATGACTGAATTCTGTGCTCTCGCTAAAACGCTGTCTATACTGCACAGTGAATTTCCAACGCTATTTCACGACCAATTCGTACGAATTCGTACGAATGATAAAAAGTTGGCTAATTCGTACTAATTCGTACGACCTCACTCGTACGAATTTGTACGATTTGTCTAAACCCACGTGATGGGTAGGTTTAGGGGCGGTGTCAGGGGTAGGTCATTCGTATGAATTCATAAAATATGTACGATTTTGCGATATGCACGAGTCAGGTCGTATGAATTCGTACGAATAAGCCACCTCGTAGAATTTTTACGTTTTCCCGTGAGATCGGGCTGTGAATTTCTTATTTACATCAAATCAATGCGAATATAAGGAAATGACGAGATCACTGCATTCATGCGCTCAACAGACATGTCTGTCATTGGCTGCGATGCTCATCACTGCAAACTTTCATGCAATGGGAGTTATCACGATAAGCTCTACAGCTGTAATAGACAGTAAAAACGTAGTAATAGCCTATTGTTTCAACAGAGTTCCACATGTTATAGCCTACTTATTTCATATGCAAAGATTCTAGCCAATCATGTCAGTGTGCGTTTACATTTAACTCTCACATCGGACACGCCCCTTCCATCATAGGGCTAAAACCAGAGTCGAAATGGTCTTTTATTTCTAAATGATGGCAATTTTTGAAGTAAAAATCATACTAACATTATAAGTGCACCCCAGGAAACATTATAAAATTATATAAAAAAATGCAGTTCATAACCCCTTTAAATGTTTAAAAGGAAATGCGGGTGATGTGGGATCATGATGGTTTGATTACCAGAATTACCACAAAAATGTAAAACGACCACGTATAGTGTTACAAACAGGTGGAAGATTGTAACAATAGCACTCTTTGTAGGCTACTATACGTTAATTTACACAGTTCAGAGATAAACAACTTTAATTCCCAGTTTTAGCCTATGGGAATATTATCAACGTTTGAAAGACAAAATAGCGTCATCGTTACAGACCTTGAAACAAAACATGTTACAACACATGTTATATTCTCTTTAATAATGAAACACACTCTGTCGTCTAAAACATGTATGTCTTTTTCAGATCCGCGCAGCCAAACAAAATCCACGGGCGCTTTGGAAGACTTCTCACATGTTTTGGTTGATTGTAAGAGTCAGTCGTCTTTGAGGGATAATTATAGACATTGACTGGATGCAGAACGCGGTTCTCCAATGACCTGTCACTCATCCGACTCCACGGAAAGCATCGAGAATGAAAGAAGATCGCAAACCGAAACCCAAGTCACGGAGTCCGAACAGAGTCGCATTGCCACTGCCATGAGAGACCTTAAAAACACTGGTAAACGTTTACTGCTCGTTTCCATATTCTATTCATTTGTTTCTGTACCACTGACTGGATTAATGTTGTACAAACACAGCCACAGGCAGTGATTCAAATAGCCTACATAACAAACTAATCATTATTTTAAATGCGTCAAATGTGATGTTAAAAGTGATAATAGCGAATATTTAAAGTGATAATTAACCCTCTATAGCCTATACAATTTCAATAAAATGTTTAAAGGTCGTTTTTTAGAGTTTGTTGATGTTTTCAAAGCAGCTTCATTTTTTGAATGTCATATGGTTGAAAATGTTGCTTCAGGACTGCTGTTTATTTATTCATTTATGTGATATAATTTGCATCTAGTGTGTTTTTTGGTGTTGTATATGAGAGAAATATAAGAGAGGTGAATGTCAACAAAAAAGTATGCATTTTTCCTTTAAGGGGCAATTTTCATCACCTTTGGATTTTTATAGTTTTAATTTTTTTTAGCCTTTTTATGTCAATACTTGACTTTAATAAATGCATTAATCCATATAAGGAGATTGGGAATAAGTGTAATACAATAAATTCAAGACAGTATTAAGAACTATATCAGATGTTACAAATACCTTTCTGTGGCATTTTTCCCACAAACCCCCCTTTCTGACCCTGATTTGAAGTATGTAAGTGAATGCAATGCAAGTAGGAACTACGTGAATTTCCTGACAAAAGCCTTTACTGTTTACATTTTCTGTTTGCTTTTGTGCAACAAAAGAGTGACATTATCATGTCTGTGAAGCTTTTGTTGTATTTCCTGGCCTGGCTAGAACATTTGCCCTCAATTGCTTGTGTCCATTTCTGGTTTCAAGTGCACAAACAAATGTAGTCCAGCTCTGCACTGTATATAAAAGAAAAGCAAGATACAGTAATTAAAATGCTGCAACGAGATCCATTTTTATGTTTGTTTGTTGCTGAGAAAAACGATTTGAGTAGCTTTTTTGGGAACATCTCTCAAACATCTGCCTGTAAAAAAATGTCAAGTACTCCCAAGATGAAATAGTCAGATGGTCTAGTTCAGTATTTCAGGAAAGATGCGTAATTTTTGTTGACATATTTGCTGTGTTGTTTAGTCCTGCTGTGCCACAGTTGCCATAATGTTTTTAATTAATGTTAATTTAACAGCTCATTTGGGAAGTGCTTGGTTTTTGCTGTATTATCAGATGCAAATTAGTCATGGCTTTGTAAGCATGTCCTTTGAGGGAAACATTATGCGTCTCATATTACACAAGCAAACGACTGAAACAAATACTGTGGAACAGGATACGTATGACCATCTGTGTGTCTTCTTTTCTTGGAAGCAGGCTGGTATTGGGGCAGCCTGACAGCCAACGAAGCCAAGGAGATCCTGCAGGACACGTCGGAGGGCACGTTTCTGGTCCGGGACAGCTCTCAGAGGGACTACCTTTTCACCATTTCCGCCATGACATCTGCGGGACCAACCAACCTGCGTATTGAATACAAGGACGGCAAGTTCAAGCTGGACTCCGTGGTGCTGGTCAAGCCCAAACTCAAGCAGTTCGACAGTGTCGTCCATCTTGTGGAGCACTACGTGCAGCTGTCCCGGACGTCTTGTAAGGACAGGACTACCCCTCTCGCCCCATCCAACGGCACCGTGCAGCTGCTGCTCACGACTCCGGTGTACACGGCCACACCGTCTCTGCAGCATCTGTGTCGTATTGCCATCAATAAAACCACACGGCGAGTACAAGAACTTCCTTTGCCTAACCGGCTGAAGGATTACCTGACAGACTACACCTATAATGTATAGAACCGTGTGAACGACAATGACCATAAGTGCTGTGGTTCTATGGATCATAGACCCAGTGATAATGGGGTGCTAATGTCCAGTTTAGGATCATTTATTTGCCTGGGATCCCTCTCCTTGTGCCCAAGGACTACTTTAAAGTGATAGTTCAGCCAAAAATGTAATTAATTACTCACCCACACGTTGTTCCAACCCAAACCATGTTGTTTGACTTTCTTTCTTCTCTGGAACACAAAAGAAGATATTCTGTTTAATGAAAGTCAATGGGGACCAAAACAACACTGCACTCCATTGACATATCACAATAGACATTTTTCTAAATATCTTCCGTGTTCCACAGAAAGTCTTACAGGTTTGGGATATCATGAGGGTGAGTAAATTGTAAAGTGACATAATTATCATTTTTGGGAGAACTATCCTGATAATACGAAAAATATCATAACAATGTTAAGTGTCCTTCATCGAGCACCTGACAAGTTTATGGCCTGTAGATATTCTACGGTCAATTTTTAAAGAGCGAGTGAGCAGCATGTGTGAGGCACACTGACCTACACCGAAATCTGTGGGTTGCTAACAGTTATATGCCTCAGATGTACAGAACACCTCAAGGTGTAGTAGTGAATAAAATGAACAACTCAACCTCATGTTGTTCCAAACTCGATTTTCGTTCTTCTGTGGAACACAAAAGAAGATATTAAGAAGAATGTTGCAGCTGTTTTTTTCCATATATTAAAATCAATGGGGTCCAAACCTGTCAAGCTCAAAACTATTAAGGAAAAATAGGTACAATAGGTAAACAGGTAAAAATAAAGGTTCCACATTTTTATTTATTTTTATTTTTAGAAGAACCATTTTAGGTTCCTCAAGAACCTTCCAGCGAGAACAATTTCGGTCTTAGTGTGAATCATAAAAACCTTTTTCCACTAAGAACCTTTTTTCCAATGGAAAGCTTACATGGATGTGTTAAAGGTTCTTCATGGAACCATTTAAAGAACCTTTATTTTTAGTATGAAGTGTATCAATTCAACTCAACTGGAATATTCTAAGTCTTCTGAAAGTTTAGGCTATTTTACTTTCACATCATTGATCAAAGCACGCATACACAGACCATATCAACCAGTGACAGGAACGTCAACTGGTGTCAAACCTCGGATGTTAACTGACATTTGAGGTATCTTTTTTTGTGTTCCACAGAAGAAAGAAAGCCATATGATTTTGGAACAGCATGTTGGTGAGTAAATGATTACAGAATTTTCATTTTTGGGTGAACTATTCCTTTATAGGTGTCTGAGATGTTTTGCATCTTGTGTTTGTGTCATGGGAGTTTGTAACTGAATGCTTTTTGAGTATGTTTTATTTGCTCATTATCCATGTTATATTTTTGTACTGTAGTCATAGATGATCATTTGATGTCATGGTTGCCCAAGGTATTGCTGGGAATTGGCAAGTACCTTGCGATATGATATACTGTATATCCTAATGTGTCATCATGATAATGTTATACCTACTGGAAAATTACAGTTAAAAATAGCCCTTTAAAAAACATATATTACTGTTCAAAAATTTGGGGTTAGTAGAAATATATATATATATATATATATATATATATATATATATGAAGAGTTCAGATGCAAAAGCCTCTAAATGCCATCTGAAATTTTCTTATAGAATGATCATTTTTATCAAGCTTGTATATTTAAGTTCAGTAATTTCACTTAAATGACAATTAATAGGTAATCTTCATTGCCATTTAAGTGAAATTATTGAATTTAAATATACAAGCTTGATAAAAATGATCATTCTATAAGAAAATTTCAGATGGCATTTAGAGGCTTTTGCATCTGAACTCTTCATATATATATATAGTTATATATATATATATAGTTATTTATACTGTATATTATTTTATTTTTTACTTTTATTCAGCGAATTGATCAATGTGTCAGTAAAGAAATGAATAATGTTACAAAAGATTTTTTTGTCATCAAAGAATCCTGAAAAAAATTTAGCCTATTGTAGTTTCCACAATAATATTAAGCAGCACAACTTTTTTCAACATTGATAATAATAAGTCCTTCTGAAGCAGCAAATCCGCATATTGGAATGATTTCTGTGACACTGGATCATGTGACACTGAAGACTGGAGTATCTGGAGTGCCATCACAGGAATAAATAACATTTTAAAATATATTTAAACAGTTATTTGAAATTGTGATATTTTTTTCACAATATCACTGTTTTTACTGTATTTTTGATCAAGTAAATGCAACCTTGCATGCATGAAACTTCTTCCAAAAACTTTGATGTACCCCAAATCTTTGAAAGGTAGTGTATATAAAAATCTTACAGTGTAATTTAAAAGTTCAAACGTGCTAACACAGGTTCTTGCCATTCTCCAGGCTTTAAGATTGTGTATTTTTGAAAATGAAATATTCCACCGGCTTAGTATTTTGTTACACATTCTGAACCAAGAGTTAATTTATCAGCATGATTGTTCTGCTTTTGTTGCATATGGTCAACAAGCATTGGCCTGTGTTAACCCTACCTCAGGAGGGTGTCTTAATAAACCTGCATGCTGATTGGTCGCATTTGGAGAAATATTTGATTTTATACTGAAGCGTAATTTTTGACACAGACCAAAAAAGATGTAGATCAGAAGCTTTTTCTTTTATCCTCACTGCTATTCATGGAGACATTGCAAGAAAAATCGGATTTTCCTTTCAAGTTCCATATAATCTGACCTTTCTATTTTAGTTTTACGAAACATACATCATTCTATTCCTTGAAGAATGGGGCACTCAATGCCCTATTCACCAGAGTGCTTTCCTGTTTTTTTTCTCTCCATACTTAGTCTTTCAATTAAAGCATTCGGATAATATTATCCCAAAAGCATTGCTCTGAATACGATTATGATTGGTGGCTTGATTTTGCTTTTTTTTTTTTTTAAGTTAAGAACTTACACCAAAATTTGACCGAACTAAATCATTAGGAAACTAAACTCAGATCAACATAAAAGGTCATTCTGCCAACATCTTTCAGATCCAATATACTAATGTAATTTTTATTTGTCATCTTCCTGGAGGACATGGTATATCTATAGGGTGGGAATCATGCATAAGTCTGATATGATCTCTTTGCCACTACAAAATTCCTTACAACTTTGTGCTCAGGAGTGAATGGATTGTCTCCCAAAAAGTGAGAAATAAAAGCAATCATAGCTTTAATTCCTGTTCTGTGACTGTCTTTTTGGTAACATCTGAAAATAACATGCTTGGGAGATATAATCATTTTATTTCAGTGCAAAAAAGTGAAGAAAAACACCCTCAAACAAACAACGTGTTTGTTTTTTTCCTTTACAAATTCACTCCTTTATTTCTGCCCCTGAATGAGCCAATCATGTGCAGAACTGATAATAACACTCGTCATCAAGGTCACACACCCACATCCTGGCAATCTCTCAAACATTCAGTAAACCCACATCCTACATAGACTTCTGGTTCTTAATGTACTGAAAATATACAGATAATACAGGTGTCTTGTTTGGAAATTGTTTGTTTAGTGAATAAGTTAAAGCAAACCTTCACCCTGGAATATCACCGATTCGTTAATCCAAGTGTTTGCATGTGCATTTTATTTTCATCTGACATTTCATTTATATGACACACTTTCAAGTATTTTTGTTGTGAACATTTTCAAGTGTTTTGCCACCTGATTTGGAAAGTTTAAGTCCCAATTTGCCCTGTACATTTTCCATTTCCACAGCTTTTCTTGTCCCCTCCATGTTTTTTTTCTTGTTCTTTTCTTAGCTTGCACCAAAGCGTGGAAATTCCAAGTAACATTTTGAGTCACTCCATATTTTCCAGGGATTTTTAGAATATACTGTGTGTACAAAGGCTGTGTGTTCACAGACGTTTCCTCGAGAGGCAACTGCTCAGCGCAAGAAAGCGACTGTTTCTCTGTTAAATATTGACACCATTCCCAAGAAAGAGCTGCTAAATGCAGGAGTTCTCCTTGTCACAACATAAAAGAGTTGTTTAGTCAAAGATAACGTGGAGATATCACTGTTTTCCAGGTAATCTAAACTTCATTGGATTTTACATGGAAATTGAATGTAATTGACCCCACAAGTGCACCGTCACAGTTTCTGCAGTCACAAACACATTTAAGTGTTGGCTTCAGAATGTTAGAAGATCAATGTAATCCTATCCCAAGATTTTGTACTTATTTTCACTACCCCCTAAAGCATGAATTCATTCATGTATTGAAGAACACATCATTTGCTGTGTTCAAGGGAATAAAGACACTGAATGTTTTAAATTACACCAACCAAAATGTTATCTTGACATTAGGCATAACATTTTTTTTTTTTTTTTTATTAAACAAAATATCAGAAAAAACCTTACACTTATTATATGAGATCACTGTTCCCATTTATTCTGTGGAAAGTCCTACAGGGACAAATATTTTCTCAAATATAATATAATATAATATATATATATATATATATATTATATATTTGTGTGTATATATTTGTGTGTATATTTGAAATATTTTATATTTGAAATATTTGAAATATGAGGGAAGAACAAAACACTAAACTTGGTTAAGGTATCTGACAAAATTATTTGGCAAAAAAGGGGTTAAACTATACAGCTACAGGTTTTATTTTACTATACAAAAAAGCCACAGGAAAAAGCATACATTGACTACAACATAATCGGTTACAATTCATAATTTCATAATCATAATTTTCCGAGGACATCAGTTTTGGCCATACTGTAGCAGGAAATAATGTTACTGATTTAATTTCAGTAATTATAAAGTGTTACCTATAAAATGTAGCGTTAGCTTTAATTACAGCTTTAATTTATTTTTATTATATTTTGACAAAGTTTTGGTTACCATGGCACTTTTTCTAAGTAAAAAGTATAACTATAAAATATTTTTTAACTTAATTAAATTATTTATTTACAGGTAGGGCCAGTGTAATGACATCGATACATTTAATATTTATATTTTATGAATATGGTTTTTAATATTTATAATTAGTTTCTTTGCAATTTTTCTTTTTTCTTTGCAAAAGTTTGGATGCAATTCCAGAAGAAATCTTCCAAGAAATCCTTAGTGACAAGGAATATTAGGACTTAAAAATAAAAATAAAAAAAAAGTAGAAAGACACACAAACATGTTGACCTGAAATTTGTCAGTGGTTGAAGGTAAGAGGACCTGAACCGACCAAGTGAAGAATATTCTTAAGTTCATATCCCGTTACATGACCGGACCTGGCACTGGCTTGGTGAACGTCTTAACAGCTCAAGCGGTCAAGTACAGAGTTTAAAAGGTCTCTTCAGGGGCAAGTGCTATGAACTCTCACACATGCACAGAATACAATTCACTGGACTACTTCAGCTCAAAGTCATGGCATGTTGTACTGTACATCTGATAAAAAAGCAGCCTAATGCAAAGCAATGCAAAACCACACGTGACACCTTTTGTACCATTATGGCATTATCAGCATGATAATATCTAAACTGTTCATTCAAATTTCAGACAGCTGAGGCGTCACGAGCAGAAGCACAACATACAGGACATTATTCAGAGCAAAGGGCAATTATGAAACAGTTTATAAACATGCAATTATACAACATCAACATTCATCACATCAATTCTAAACTGAACAAAAAAATAATATGTTTTATACATTTAGTGACTATACATGACATTTTTTCTGCAAAAATCCATGACCTTAATCGACACTGTGGATACTTTTAGCTTGAAGTCCATAAGCCTCAAAAATAATGGATTATCTGAAGAGAAAATCCTTGCAAAAAGGCTTAGTGTAAAATGTGCTTGATGGTAAGACGGGCCTTATGTAGGCTACTGTTGTATAAGGAGCCATACCATAAATGTAATGAATAAAAAAATATAGGGCTCTATTTGCACAAGGACATGCTGCGAAAGACAATGATGGTATGGACCCTCAGGATCTCAGGATTGGACATGCAAATAATACCAAGGGGGATTTACGTAGATACAGCTTCTTGCAGCTCATAAATGCCATGATATTCAAATAATCCACTCTTCCTGGAACTACTATTGCTCTGAAAAATCAGAACCAAGCATTTGAATGACTAAAGCCACTTCATGGGCAAAACAAAAGCTTAGCGTTTCAAACAAAATGTCACGAGGACATGGAAATATATTCAAAAGAACTTTCCTAATCAGGGGAAAATGTCAGTAACAGGCAGCTTAATAATATACAAAGTTTTGAATTTGTTGAAGTCGAATTGTTTTTAAGATGAATTGTTACTACAACAAAATACAATCAAATCGTGTTAAGTTGGCATTATAGGCAAATTAATAAATAAATAGTCTGTGAAAGTAAAATGCATATGAAACATATTCGATTTTCTTAATAAAATAAATTATAAATGTGGTGCATTAATAATAGCATGTAACAACGTTTGTTAATGTTTTGATGCTTGTTAATGTTTTTAATGTGGGCCTATTACCTAAAAAATCTAGTTTTATAATTGAGGGTCTGGTTGGCAGTGTCTGGGTCTGAAGAGGTTGAAAGCAGCTGTATTGTGTTAGGTTACAATACAGCTTGTCAGGTTATTTTGGTTTGTGATCCTAATTTCTGTACAATAGCCAAATGTGTGTGGAAGTGTACACAAATGTGGGAACAAGAAATGTGCCTAAAATTAGTTCCTCCGGCACTTCGTTTCCAGCCGGTAGAAATAAATGCGACACATGACGCGGAAATGTGTACAAGAGCGCAAAGTTGTGATATTTCTGTAATACACACACACAAACATTACTTTATGTGCATTTGCCAACATTTATTGATAGGTTAACGAGGATTCATCGCTATTTCCCCTGCTGTTGAAGCGATGTCTTTATAGTTAAATCAGTTGTTCAGCATAGTTCGGGCTTTTAACTGGGTCATCGGGTTCAAATATGGACCCAAAACACAAAAAACTGCTCCGATCTCAACGGCTTTTTTTGGCCGAGGAGCTTTTAGTGGACGACATGATCATACAGTATTTATACCAGGAGGAGATATTAACGGAGAGTCATTTAGAAGAGATTGAGTCTGAGCCGTCTAATAGGAAAAAGACGTTAAAGCTGCTGGATATTCTGCCCACTCGCGGCTCGCGCGCCTTCTATCACTTTACACAGTCATTAGAGAAAGATTTCCCCTGGATCAAAGACAAATTACTGCGACTGTGTGCGGAAGACACCGAGTCTGAGTCTCCTCCTCCGCCGTTCACAGGTGAGTCCTGCCTGTGTGTATGTAGCCTAACTTACTTGCGCTATATCTTTGAGCTAAATCTCACAGAACAACAACGACAGTAAATAAATACATAAAATGAAGATAAATAGCGCGCACGTGTGTATACACAGGTTCGTCCTATAGCCTACCGGCGGGAACCAAATGTTGTCTCATCACATGTGTGTGAAAGCACAGCTATATACTGTAATAAATTAATACTTTTGTAACCATTTTAAATAGAATAGATTTATAATGTAATGTAATTTATACAGATATAGCCTACTACAGTACAGTAGCCTACCAAAAGTGTGGAGATGCCCATCAAGCCTGCATTTACTTGATCAAAAATAAAGAAAAAACAAACAAAAAACAGTAATATTGTGAAATATTATAATAATTTAAATAATGGTTTTCTATTTCAATATATTTT
The DNA here is from genome assembly GCF_965113295.1 of Leuciscus leuciscus. Taxonomy (NCBI): domain Eukaryota; kingdom Metazoa; phylum Chordata; class Actinopteri; order Cypriniformes; family Leuciscidae; genus Leuciscus; species Leuciscus leuciscus. Next base: position 14,881,713 of record NC_138728.1, on the reverse strand, counting down.
AAAATATAGTTAAAAAAAAAGTTTTGTGACAAAGCTGAATTTTCAGCATCATTACTCCAGGCTTCAGTCACATGATCCTTCAGAAATCATTCTAAGAAGCTGAGTTGATAATTAGCTATTATCAATGTTGGAAACAGTTGTGCTGCTTAATATATATTTTTTGTAACTATGATATTTTTTTCAGGATTCATTGATGAATAAAAAGTTAAAAAGAACAGCATATATGTAAAATAGAATTATTTTCTAACTATACTCTACTATCACTTTTTACTATTTTAACATATCCTTGCTGAATAAAATTATTAATTTCTTTCTAAAAGAAAAAAAATACTGACCCTAAACTTTTGAACTGTGTATATTGTTACAAAATATGCAGTTTTTTTTCCTGTTTTATTTTTTACCTTTTATTCATCAAAGAATCGTGAAAAAAGTATCAAAGGTTATAAAATAATATTAAGCAGCACAACTGTTTCCAACAGTGATAATAAATCAGCATATTAGAATGATATTTGAAGGATCATGTGACACTGAAGACTATGGCTGATGAAAATTCAGCTTTGTATCACAGAAATAAAATATATTTTAAAGTAATAATAAAAAATAGAAAACCTTTATTTTAAATATTAATAATATTTCACAATATTACTGTTTTTTTCTGTATTTTTGATCAAATAAATGCAGGCTTGATAACCATAAGAGACTCCTTTCAAAAACATTAAAAAAGGTTGGGGTAAGATGACCCCTCACCTTATTTTTCTCCTGACCATAGATGACACAAAATCTCATTTCAGCACTTTTGATGAATGGCTACGCTATTTTTAATTTCGTCATTTCATCTGAATATCAACATATGTGAGATTTAGTCAGTCCAGTCCAGTCCAGTTTTGAGGTTAATTGATCTAATTTTATGTCTCTGGAAAATAGTGACATTGTTTTATGTTGAATATCAAAGTTTTTTTCTGTTTATTTGTTAATGAGGGATTTGTCAACTAAATTGTCAAAATAAAATTTTGTTTAATATTTTACATTAATCACACTTTAAAAAATATATTAATATTAATAAGAATCATATCAAATATTTGACATTCTGTAAAAGTATAATCTTACCTCATAGGGGCCATCTTACCTCTCTTTTAATATTTGTCAGTTTGTGCTATTACATCTAAATTACCATATTTTCTATTATTTCCTATAATGGCATATTGGCTGATGCATCATCATATTGTATAGTTTGTAATTGAATTATTTGGTTTATTATAGTTATTACTATTTTATTAATTTGCAACATAAAATATATAATAAAAATCTATAAATAAACAAATATGTAAAAAGAATATATATATATACATGCATTCTATAACATTATTCTACGCCATTTTAGATTGATGTATCTATCTGTTCCCTTACACTCCCTCACTGTTTCACCTTATATATATATATATATATACCTTATTTCAATCTTTCAAATTGTCCAGAGGGTTAAATAAAATATGGTTTAATTGCCCTTATCTAATCATTCCTAACCCCAAACCCCCTGTCTCCAATTCTAGCAGAGAACCTATAACAAATGCTGTATTTAAAGCATAGCAAATTTCCATATGATTTAAAAGCCAATGTGTTTGCATATAGCCTACATTCTGTGAAATGCATTATTTACATCCGCACCATTGTTTCAGCTGCACAGATGTCTAAGGAAACAAAAGTTCTCACTTTGCACTGTATATATTTCAGCTGCTGTTTTGCTGAAAGACAGCTTATTATGTGCTTTCTGTTGTTTCCCATGAGAGAACAGAACACCCACTAACAACCCCACGTTCACGCTCCGCGTCTCCCATTTTTAGTCATACAGTCAAACTAAATCCCAGAACACCTCTGAAAACCCCCCAACCCCTTCCCTTCTAGAAAAACAAGACGAAAAAGAAAAACAGAGGGAAAGCGAGGTATAAAAAAAGAAAAAAAAGAGCTGAAGTTGTGTTTTGAGTCAGGCCAGATTGGTGCGCTGCCTGGTTTTCCATGAAAGCTACATTAATTCCTGGCACTAGCGCTGCGGCCCAGCACTCTCGCTGAGCATCCTCCTTTCTAGGAAAAATATAATCAAAGCCGTTTGTTGGCTGCTCTCCCTCTCTCTCCCGTCTGCAGTTGCTGAGCTGAAGATTTTATTGACTTACTGTGGTTCAGATGGTAATATATTGGGGGTTGGGGAGGGAGAAAGCGTAAAAGAAACAAGGGAAAAAAAGAAGCGTGCTTGCAGATTTCTAGGAAGTCGAGGACAAGCGCTACTCTGAGCAAACATTCTTCACACTTAAGTACTCGCTTTAATTTAAAGATCTTCTTAGCTTAATATGGTTGACTGTCAGAGGCCGTTCAGGGACACAAACAATTGTGGTGCTTTGTTTTTCCTTCCCCGCTTTTATGTTCGCCCGCTGCTCAAATTATTAATATTCATGTCGCTATGAATTTGGATCTTAACAGCAATGATGTCATTCCGTTGGCATGGGAACGTGTTTTTCATTCAACTTGCTTTCATCTTCCATCGTTGTGACGGGCGCTGAATCTGCAGTGTCACGAACACATTAATAAAGGAGACGCATGCACAATCCTTATCATCTTATTACCTACTTTTGAATGGAAATCAGTCAAGTGGGGACATGATATCCTCATTTGTCAAGTCCATTTGCACACCTGCGGGTCATGCGCATTTGCATGTTTATTTATGAGATGCTCGCTTTAAGGAAAACTATGCAAATTGTACCTTAAGCCTTCACTTACGGGTTCTGGGAATCGTCGCACCTGAAGCTGTAAGGTTCTGAATTTGAAGTTGTTTACGAGGTCGAAATGTTCTGTGGCGGGCCTTTAGACAAATTTACCCCAACTGACTTCCATTATGGCTTAATTTAGCATGTTTAGATTTCCCTGTGACTGCTTATAGAGTTATTGTGGAAGTTTTCTGTCCAAACTGGCTTGTATGAGACCTTGATCATGAGGAGGTGATGAAAACCAAGCAGACTTAGATTATATGAACAGGTCATAATTTTTAGAAGTCCGTTATTGGTGAAAGCATTTAAGCAAGTTAATCAATAATAGCATGCAAGATACCCCAGTTGTATTCTTAGTAACTATCGCATTAGTGTCGACTAAGCCGGACTTCTCCTCGTGCGCCACTTTTAATAATTTGCTTTTTGAAACAAGCCAACACAGTGCTGTTCACTTGTTTTTGTTGGAACGTCACATCGATTCTCCTCCTCTGCTCCCTCCACCCATTTTCAGGAACATTGGCTTGCGGAGAGTCTTCCTGTCAGAATGTGGAAGCGGCTGCATCGCTAGGCCGTTCCAGCTGGCCTCTACACTCGGATGTACACAGCCAGTTTAGCCACACAAGAGCGCCGTCCATGTGCCCAAAGGCAAGGCTTACAGATGGGGTCTATTAAAGACAATTAATAGTTCTTAGATTTATGGTCCGCCGTTAGAACATTTTGAGCCACTTCATAACACGAAACCATCTGTCTCGAATTGAAGAGCAAATCTTTTACAGTTCGACAACAGAGAGATTTTGTGTCTGTCTTTGTTTATATGGAGCTGGATTAATGACTTGAACTGATTGTGTCAGTCATCTGAAGAATAACCAACCACAATATGTACTTTTGTGCTGGCACAGTCACTTCAGATTTGTAATTTCCCTTCCCGTCTTTTCACTGACCCCACCACAAAATATTATACAGTTTTTTTTTTTGCAGAATTTTTATTGTCAAAAAGAAATATAACATTTATTTATAAACTTTTCTTTTCTTCAATCATTTCTTAAAAAGTGAAAGAACTTTTAACTTACAAATTGAAAACATCTTTTACAGATTTACGGAAGAAAATCCATTCTTTGTGGAAGGGATTCTAAACATTGGCCAGAGCTATTAATGCTATATTAAAGTGATTATAATAATGTAAAAAAATTGTTCAACTTTAATGTATAAAAACATTATACATACACACACACACACACACACACACACACACACACACACACACACACACACACACACACACACACACACACACACACACACACACACACACACACACACACACACACACACACACACACACACACACACACACACACACACACATTTTAACATTTACTAACACATTATTTAAATTAAAAGTTATATTTGTTAACATTAGTTAATGCACTGTGAACTAACATGAACAAATAATTAACAGCTGGATTTATAACATTAATAAATAGAGTAGCAAATGTATTGCTCATAGTTATTTAATGTTATTATTCATGTTATTTAATGGATTAATGTTAACAAATGAGACCTTATTGTAAAGTGTGACCATACATATATATCATGCTATTAATGCTAATTAAAAACATAATTGTTATTTTTATGAATGGTTTGTTAATTGTATTAATTTTTAATATCTCAAAATTTTTTTTATAAATAATATAAAATATAATTTAAATTATATAAATAATATCAATGCTTTATATATATATATATATATATATGTATGTATGTATGTATGTATGTATGTATATATATATATATATATATATATATATATGTATGTATGTATGTATGTATATGTATATGTATGTGTGTGTGTTTTTAATTAGCATTAATAGCTCTGGTTTGATAGTTGTTCAGTGTTTAGTATCAACTCAAGTGTTAATTCCATTCGTCGTCTTTGTGTATACACATAAGCCACATATTTTTGACCGGAAATTTTCATTGGAAAGAGGTGTAGTCTTATCTTTCAGTTAGCATTTTTTTCAGTTTAGAGCACATCCAGTTATCTAACGGTAATTCCTTCCTGGAGAAGCAGAATTGTGGTCATAAGTAAAGGAATGTTGTGGAACATTTGAACCCTGATAAAAAGTGGAATGTACTAAAATCACATTTATGAAATAGAAGATCATAGAAGAAGCCAATCACATCAAACTTACTCATATCACATTAATTACAACACACTCAGATATTAAAATAGTGAGTAATTTGATACATGTTAAGACACGATGTTTTTGTTAACATGCCATGTTTGTCCCGTTAATGCAAGTCGTACATCATTAAAAAAGCGACCGGGCGAATCACGTCAACTCAGGTGGACCACGATCACATGACTCTTTTCATTGCGCAGGTTCTCCTCTCTCCTCTCCTCCTTAATGCATTTACTGACCTTTAAAGATGGTGCGGAAAGCAAAAGCTTGTATTATCCTTCGTCTTTGTCTATTTTTACTTCCTTTTTGGCCTATGCTTTTCGGGTCAGTATACGTCTACCTTGTTTTTTTGCCAAGTGTAAATGCAGATATCAGATATGGGTTACTTTTAAAAGATGTAAGCTGGTCATCAAAAAAATCAGATAAAGTCAACAAATGGGAATTGGGAATCAAGACCTGCAGTGTAAATGCAGTGTATATGTCCTCAGTGAACCCTCCTGAAACAGGAACATTACTGTCACATTGTGATGGTATCCTGCTGGTTTATGTTAGGTTAGATGTTAAATAATTATTATATAAACCAATAAATGGTTTATATAGTATACGTATTTAGGCTATAAGCTCTATTTTTTAACTTCAGATAAACAAGCCTTGTCCTGTGACGTCAAGCTTGTTGAAAAGCAGTTTTTTTTTTGTGAGATTTCCTGGAATTTTCCGGAGATATGGCACAGCTTGCTGTTCCCTAGATGCCATGTGTGGGTGGTTTACTATCACCCTGGCCAAAATGAACTAATTTACTTTTCCTAGAGAGAGAGATAGAATTTTAATTTTAACAAAACTTTATTTTACCTTTCTTAAAAGGTCACCAAAAAAAAAAAAAAAAAAAAAAAAACTATTTAAAAATACAAACATTATGCAAGTTTCTCTGAAAAAGACAACTGTTCACCCATTTTCTTTAAAACCCTCTTTATTATCCATAAAACTATAATATTTATATTCTAAAAATATTCTAGCTCTGACAATGCATTTAAAAAACACAAGAGCATCAATATAATTGTTATTTTCAATTTTCCTGGTTCGTGTTGCATAAATTGCCATTGACCCAATAGAAAATTCTAAATTTTACATTTCTTGTTTTTCCCAAATTTCCCAAATTTCACCTTTGAAAAAATCAAAGGAATTTATCGTTAATCTGAGGAAACAATGAAAAATTGTTTCTCTACAATTACAAAAAGGACATTTATCAATAACTTCAGAATTCAAAATGGACACAAAAGCGTTAACAGCGATAATACCGTGCAATATTCTCCATTGAATATTTCCAACCCCTTTGGTCAATGGTGGCTTAAAAATTACTAAATATTTTCTCCAAGGTGTATCTATCCTATTTTTAAGTTTTTCTTTATTCAACATTTTAACACAAAGTATAAACACATTTTCCTCCAATAGAATTAAAAACAGTAAAACGAACATCATTTTTAAAAATCCAAGATAACACCTGAAAGTCCTCTTCATCAATTTTGGGTCTTACACCCATGCTCGGAATGAGGTGATCAGGTGTTTTACAACCTTTCGTTTAATTTTTTAGCCGCAATTTTTCTTCTTCTGTTAATGAATCTTGAAAACTGTAGGATCTGTCCAACTTTCCGAACCGAATGAACACCACGTCCTCTCGCCACAGCATCCACATTGTCCAATTCTGAGCCTGCTAATAATGCCAGATGTTTTACTGTAACAACTTTAGCTTTGATGAAGGCATCATCCATGCCTGGGGCCTCATTTCTCTTAAATTCCATTCTTGACCCATAAACAATTGGTTCTTCTAATAGCCAATATAAAGAGAAAAGTTTTCTGCATTCTAGAATGTCCCAAGCTTTAAAAACACTTCAATAAAAAGGAAGAATTCCTCTCACATTTAAGACATTGCTGTCCAAAAGATAAACAGTTTGTTTGAATCCTAAATTTCCAACTTGCATTAGAATACACCCAGTTAATACTCGCCATGATGTTTCTAGGTTACCATATAAAAACTTTTGCACAAATTGTATTCTAAAAGCAGCGTTTCTACTGGCTAAATGTATCAAACTTTGACCTCCAAACTCTTTTGAAAGATATAAAACACTCTGTGGTAGTGCATTTTTTTCCCAGAAGAAATCAACAACCATTCTTTAATCTTTCATTAAATACCAATTGGAGGATCTAAAACTGCTAATTTATGTCATAATGCAGAAGCTATCAAATTATTGACAATTAATATTCCATATCTAAGACATACGTGGACGAAGCATCTCCATTTTCTTTATATTCCTTATACCATTTCTAAAATCCCCTCCCAATTTTCTTTTCCATACAATTATTTCCTAAATAAACCGCTAAATACTTAAAACCTCCATTACTCCAACTTACTCCACCTGGTAATTGGGGCTTTTCTTCCCTCCAATCTCCTACTAATAAACCAGAACTCTTTTTCCAATTGACTTTATTTATACCATCTTGATTTTTAATAATAACCACAACATCATCTGCATAAGCTGATGTATACACAGGTGCAAACTCATCTGCAATTTTAAGCCCAATTAAATAATTGTCAAATCTGTTCAATAAAGGTTCGATAGCTAATGTATACAACATGCCCGATAATGAGCAACCTTGTCTTATCCCCCTTTTCACCTTAAAATAGGCACTTAAGCCACCATTGACCTTAATACACTTTCAATACCTTCATAAAGAATTTTAACCATATTCAGAAAACCTGAAGAAAAATGAAAAGCCTCCATTGTGCTCCATAAATATTTCTGCTCCACACGATCGAAAGCCTTCTCTTGATCCATCGAAAACAATACAAATTTAAAACCAAACAAATTAGAAGTATGGAGTAAATCCCTTATAAAAGATATGTTATCAAAAATTGATCTATACCGGGAATACAATTGGACTGATCATTGTGTATCACAAACTCCATTGTGCTCCAAAAAGTTTTATAAAACTCTATGGGGATTCCATCGATTCCTGGAGCTTTACCATTGGCCATTCTCATCACTGCTGAGTACAGTTCAGGCAATAACAATGGTTGCTCAAGTTTAGGATTTATTTCAGCTGGTACTTTCGGAAGACCTTCAAAAAACTTCTGTGCAATATTAAAATCTTGATATTCATCTATATGGGGTATACCCACGTCAGGGTATCACTTTGTGAGTTCGACGCAGAAGTATAAATTGGGCTTTAATCTCATGCCGCCGGGTGAGCTGTTCAAACCTCATTCCCTCCTTCACTCGCTCCGCCACACTCGTACATAGAGAGAGAGAGAGACATTGAGAGACACTCAACACACACATATATACTTGCTCAAGGCTGTGTGTTTTTATTGTCTTCAAAAAAGCCCAAAACATATTCCTAATCCTTCAAATTTACAGCATCCTCTCACTGGGATGTTTAATTAATTTTGTAAACACTTGCAGCTGTTAAACATGCACTCACGGACACTTTTTAAAACTGAAGCGTGATGGATAGACTATATATACTGTACATTTACACTTGTCTCCATAAGCTCTCTTCAGCCTAAAGATGCTGTAACTGTCCCCTCAGATCAAGGCTTCTTTACATTCTTAAAGTGTACGATCTGTTCCCTCCAGCAGCCTGGAGTTAAGCGTCCACATGTACGCACGGAAATTGCAGCTGGAATGCTCCATCCTATAAAAAAGAAGCAATTCTCAGAAAAGTTAAGCATTTCGCCGAAACCCAGGCAATGTTCTTTACAGAGCACCCTCTCTTTCTTTCTTTCTTTCTTTCTTTCTTTCTTTCTTTCTTTCTTTCTTTCTTTCTTTCTTTCTTTCTTTCTTTCTTTCTTTCTTTCTTTCTTTCTTTCTTTCTTTCTTTCTTTCTTTCTTTCTTTCTTTCTTTCTTTCTTTCTTTCTTTCTTTCTTTACAATTTATTCATTTTACACTAATATTACTTATTCATTTTGATTGCCATTGTTGTTTTTTCTTTTGTTTTAATCAACTTTAATTTTGTGCTATACATTTAATATATAACTATATAAGCTATATAACATGAGTGACTGAATATTAAATTGTGTTTTGCACTTTTAAAATCATGTTTAGTGTGAGTTACAGAGGCTGACACTCAAAATAAAGAAAAATAAAGATGCACTACGTAAGTTTTTCCACATCCATTTCCACTGTCCTGTTGTTAGTCCCATGGCCACTCAAATGCTACTTTTTTTAATGATAACCCATACATTATCATACATTATTGCCAGCAGAATAAAATAAACATGGGTGATAAATATGCCTGTGAATAGCATATTGAATACAGTGGCAAAACTGCACACATAAACAAAATATGACCACGATTTACGGTCAAATGAGTCTTATGAGTCAGATCTTTTAATGAAACCGTTAAAATGAATCCTTCACTGAATTAACTAATTTAATCTGTTTTAGTGGATTATGAATCAACATCTGATTCACTTACTGAACTGCATGTTATTTTATATTTTCTGTGATTTCCGTGTCAAAATAAAGCATGTTTTGTGTACTTGAAGTTCGAGAAAGTAAAATCAGTATCATTACTAATTTACTACTCATTGTACATGTGTGCTTCATTTTTTATTCATCTTTATATTTTTGTATTACTTTTATTATATTTATTTTATTATATTTTAGAATATATTGACATAAAAATGAATGCTAATATATAAAAATATTAACATTTTAAAACATATTTTAAAACATTAAAACACACGCACGCACGCACGCACGCACGCACGCACGCACGCACGCACACACACACACACACACACACACACACAGTGTCTGGTTCACTATCTTTGTGGGGACTCTCCATAGACTTAATGGTTTTTATACTGTACAAACTGTGTATATTCTATCTCCTTACACTAACCCTACCCCTAAACCTACCCATCACAGAAAACTTTCTGCATTTTTACATTTTCAAAAAATATAATTTAGTATGTTTATTAACCCATTTCCCTTGTGGGGCTGGTCCCCACAATGGAGGTGATCTCAGGTTTTACTATCCTTGTGGGGACATTTGGTTCCCACAATGTAATATAAACCAAACGCACACACACACACACACACACACACACACACACTGATCGCTGTTTTGACAGCATGATTTTTTTACATTCACATCCCAATGTCTTTTCTACACTTTCTTCTTCTCTGGCTGTCTCATTGTTTCCTTCTTTTCTTTTCTATACCCCCATGTGCCATTAATCAGATAAAGTATTGCCACAGACATTTTATGGATCCCCCCCCCCCCACCCCACATGCACTCTCTGCATGAAATCCTCTTTGTGGTGTTTATCGCTGATTGTCGGGGCACCTCAACACACTAATCTTCTTTGTCTCTGGGGTCTAGAAGCTTTAAAACCGTGAAGAACTTCCGCAAAGTGTCCAAATCCATAACAGAATTACTACACTTGGATATATGCCCTGGAAGTGTATCTTTTCTCCTCAATTTAAAGCTGAAGTGTGCCATTTCTGCACCTATAGTGTCACAAAGTGCAATTGCAAAAATAATGACTGTTTTCATACATGTTTGGCGAACAATAGATTTTTCTGAGAAGTAAACAAAGCAAACACAAATTATAGAAGAAAATGATGAAATGTCCATCGCAGGAGTGTTAGATTCCACTAAGATACTAAAGATGTGGATGTCCTGCTCTAGATATAGAGAGTTGTTATTCTCATGGCCCGGTGTGGCCACTCCTGTCTCTTGACGGCAGAAATCAATGGACGTCCTTGATTTTGTGAAGAATTTGTGAAGCTCAAAACAAACTCTCAAACCGACCTTTGCTCCATTCATCCCCACTGCTCAAATAAAACTCATCTCTATTCTCTTCGCACGAAAACAATGACGTGTCTTTATTTCGAAAGGACGGAAAGAAAAGATTGGATGTTGATGTCGCCACCTTGAAATTGATTTTGATGGGTTAAACATGTTTTCCTAGTCATTCTCTTCTAATATAATTCAAATGATGTTTACGTTTTCAATAGGCCTATTTCTAAGGCTTTTTCTGTTTGTAAATCAGTTTTGGCTTACTGATGCTTCATAAATATGAGACTAATGACTGCTGGATTATTGTCATTGTCATATTTTATTCAGCAGTATGAACTTTTTCAGTCAGGGTAATGGTACAGTTTCAAATAAATTATTCAAACAAATATGCTCACATCATATGAGAGATGCTGTTTTCTCACCCATCCGCCCCCAGGGTTTCTGAGGTCAAAATTACACACACAAAAAGTAACTGGTCTTGACTAAGAAAAAAGTTTATATAATAATATATTATTGATAGTGATATTTTTAAATTACAATGTCATCTTAATAATAATAATAATTTATTATTGTTGTAAAAAACATTTATAATATTTAAAAAATATACCCCAGCATGATTGTTCCTAACTACATAAAAAAAAAAAAATATGTGTGTGTGTGCGCATATATATAAAATACACTTTATATTTATTAATTATACTTTTATTTAAAATGTTGAAAAATATTTTTCAAATCTTTAACATGTTGTCAAATGAGCAACAGGTCAGTAATTACACTTAAGTCCCAAACATACAGTATAAGTTTTAGACTAATTTGTCAGTCTTTTTCATTGAATCTTTAAAAAGAATCAGTTCAAAAGAGTCATTTGTTTGTGAATTGGATTACACTGGTCATGCTGTATGTCAACCAGAAAGGACTATGCAAGAAGAGATTTCAAAGAACCATTAACAGAACCGAACGTCATGAAAATCAGTCACTTACAAAAAATACAACCGGTTCTGAATGCGAAACAAATGCCCTATTTTCCTTACAGTATTAGTTTTTTGTTGTTGTTGTTGCTGTAATTATGTCAATAAATGCAGTGAGATTTGCTTGTGTAACAGATCACAATGTGTGACTTACTGTATTTACTTACTGTGTGACTTACTGAAAATCATAGGTTGTTTCTTTGTTTTCAGTTCAGTGTGGTGTACCTGACCACATCCTTTCGACTGTTCCAACCATGCTGCATCTGAACCAACTGGCCGCTCGTCTGGGTTCGGAGTGGAAGTCTGTGGTGCTGGACCTGGGCCTGTCCTCTGCGGATCTGTACCGGTGCTGTGCTGACCACCCCCTCGCGGTTCAGAGTCAGGTGCTCGCGGGACTGGTGATGTGGACGCAGAGGGACGGAAGAGAAGCCACGGTGGGGCGGCTGCTCCAGAGCCTGCAGGCCGCAGACGTCCCGCCATCTGTCCTCCAACAGGTGTTTGTGTGATGTCATGGATCCTGTTTTTCTGGACTTCACCATGCTGCTCTTGAGCTGTGGAAAACACACGACAGACATTAAAGGAAGAGAGACAGACTCTGATCCGTGTGACATTTATATTTTGTTAAGGAATATACTGAAAATCCATCATGCATCTAATAAGAGTCTCTAAAAAAATTTTTTAATTGATCATGTCATATTTTTTTAGATGTATGCCTATTAATATTAAAGTTATCACCTTTTAAAATTATGCTTCCAAAATGGCACAGAAATTACCCACTTCACCCCAAAAATCCTTCACACATTTTGCATTTTATTTTAATGGAAATATTGCCTTGCTACCTCCAATGGTAACCTAGAAGTCAACATTTTGCAGCAGTTGTACAATCATTTCAGTTGTTTATTCATGAGAAAAACACTGTTTTATGATGTTTTGGTGAACTGTGTGTCCTGTGCAGATAACATCTGTCCTTGATGAGGTAGGATGAGTTTATGCAACTTTATCCAATCTTTATTTGAAACTATTTACCAGCTGCTTGTTGATACATGTGATGTACTTTTCATTTCTCATTCAGAAACCGGTTGCTCTGCCCACTGCTTACACCCAGTAATAACACTTTAAACTTTAACAATTTGTATTATGATAAGGGAGCGATGAGGGAACAACTAAAGTAACCTTTTGATTTGATTGATTTGATTTAACTTTATCGTCCTTAAAGGCGATTCTTTATGTAGACAGCAGTATACATAGCAACACAAAACACACAAAAAAGAACACACATTGATAATAAATCATTTAAAAACCTAATAGCAGCAGTTATAAAGGAATTCTTATATCTATTTGATTTGCACAAGGGGAGTTTAAGTCTCCGTCCTGAAGGAAGCAGTTGAAGTTCAGGACACAATGGGTGAGTGACATCAGAAAGGACTAACTGGCCCTTCACCCTATGCTCATAAATTTGTGTGATAGTCCTTAAGTCAGTCCCCACTATCTTGCTGCACATTGTAACTATACTAATCAACTTCCTCCTATTCTTGACATTAAGATTGCCATACCAACAAATAATGGAAAAACTTAAGACAGATTCAATAAAAGAAGTATAAAACATTTTCATAAAGGAAGCATCCATATTAAAAGTTCGAAGTTTCCTTAGAAAATACATACGCTGAAGAGCTTTTCCTCTTAATAATATCAGTGTTTGCCTTGAATTTTAGTTTATCATCAAATACTGTTTTATACATTTATACTGTTTGACCACTTCTACCTGATGTCCCTTTATGACAGAAGGCAACACAGGTACAGAGCTCTTCTTACGGAAATCAGTGGACATCTCTTGTTTTAGAAGCATTAATATTTAAAAATGAAGCATCACACCATTTAATAAAATGATCTACCACAGGACCAGGATCTGACTCAAACTCAGTGATGAGAGACACAATCACAGTCATCTGCAAATTTAACAATTTGTCTCCCATTAAAAATACTCCGATAGTCATCAGTGTATAAAGAAAACAAAAGAGGGGACAAAACACAACCCTGTGGGGTAGCAGTTGAAGATAACAATGCATTATAGACAACACGTCATTGACACGTACTCTTTGGGATCTATTAGTTAAAAAAATCCACCAACCAACATACAATGTTTAAGTCTAAATGAAAATGATCAATCAGTTTCTTTGCCAAAATATGAGGCTGAACACAATTAAAAGCAGAGGTAAAATCAATAAAAAGCAAATGTACATGATTTTTTGTGCTTTCCAAATGTCGTAAAATCATATTTGGAACCTTTAAAAAGGTTCAATAAAAATAAATAAAGATATATGTAAACCGGATGTTGAAAGAATAATGCTTTGGTAATAATTTTTATTACTAAAATATAGTAATATGTATACAAATTTAGAAATAAATACTATTTATTTAAAATTATGCTTCCAAAATGGCACAGAAATTACCCACTTCACCCATAAATACATTTTTGCATTTTTTTAATGCAAATATTGCATTGCTACCTCCAATGGTAACCTAGAAGTCAACATTTTGCAGCAGTTGTACAATAATTTCAGTTGTTTATACATGAGAAAAACACTGTTTTATAATGTTTATTATAATATAAACATTATATAAATATAAATATATATATATTTTTTTAAATGCAAAATAGATCTGTAGTTTATGTACACGGGTAACATTGACTTATTATATCAGTAAATATATAGTTTTTTAAATCTATATTTCTAATTATAATTTTTATTATACCATGGTCTGTCTGAATACTCGATTCTGATTGGCTGGGACAGGGCTGCTGCAGTATAGTGACACTCTTCTCACGCCACACGTTTTCTCATGCTGTGAAAAAAACATCGGAGTAAAGAGGACACTGACACCGACAGACAAGTGAGAGCAGGTTACTTTTGATATAAAACAAAGTCTCAGCTTTCAAATTCTGTCAATTTTATTACGAAATAAAATAAATAAATATTGTTTTGGCGCTCTTAAATGTGACGTGACAGATCGCTGTAGCGCCTCAGTTCAAGCGGCAGATGAACTGATCATCTCTTCCTCATTATTACTAACGCGTACTAGCTCACAGTAAATAAACACGAATGAGCATTAGAAGGTATGTTGAAAGATACAGTACAACTTACTGAAATGTATCATGTCTCATGTAATTGACCAATTTTTTTTTTACCACCTCCCCTTTATTTCTCACTCCAAGCTAAACTCAAAAGTTGGCAGTTGGCACCCCTGCTGGAAGGTGTTCAGTTTAATGCACAGGTTCCAAGTAAGTTTAATCACTGTTCTATATTAATGCAGTGCTTTCATTGAATGATTGAAGCACACACACGCATACGTCACTCGCACTGTTTTCATTGAAGCTCACATGTAATGGATGCAAGGCAGCAAGAGCTGTGTGTGTAAATCTCACTCCTCTGGCCTCAAGAGGCACGCTAGTGACTGATGCTAGAGGCTGTGGTCTTTAGCATCATTGTTAGCATGCCTGCCTCCCACGCCGGAGACCCCGGGTCGAGTAGGACCGGTTACATTTGGTGCCGTGACCCGGATGGGAGTTAGGTTTAGGGGACAACGGACGTAGGCCAGTAAGAGCGTGTAAACGCTAGCGGCTGTGGTCTTTAGTGTTCTTGTTAGCATGCACACCTCCCACACTGGTTCGAATTCCGGGTCCAGTAAGACCGGTTACACATACACACACACAAGTCACTCGCGCAGTTTTCATTAAAGCACACACATACATCACTCAGAGATTGCGCTACAAACACACAGAAACATTAAGGAGCACAGAAACTTATCAACACTGCCTCGTAGGGCTGCATGATTAATCGTTAAAAGATCTCGATCTCGATTCAAACACCCATGCAATCTCATTCCTAAATGACAACGATTCGGCTCTGTCTATTAAACCTTTGACTAAATCACACCGGGACATTCAGATCTGTCTTGGTGCTGCCACTGATCCAGAGAGAGCAGTTGTCATGTATAGGTATGAACAGCTTTACAAGCAGTCTTTTCAACCCCACAGTAGGCTATCGTTATTTCTGTGTTACAAATATTCATAGTATCACAGAAGTTCTAGGATAAAAGTTTATAGTTTAAATATAAACACTGATGTCTCCGGTAGCGATCAAAGTAACTTAGCAATTATTTGGCAATTAATGTGACTTACGTCATTGAATAATTCATTCAAGAGATTCGTTCAAAAACACTGATTCATCCAGTAATTAAACAAGTGAAGTATTAATAAACGAGTCATTGAATAATTCATTCAAACCGATTAAAAAAAAAAAATCATTCAAATTAATTAAACATTTTAAATAGATGGCAACAATTAACATTTTGTCAGCACCTCTAGTAAATTATGTGCTATTTTGTTTAGATATCTCTTATCTGTTCAGAATCATGATCTCTATTTGAAACAAAAAAATCATGATTCAATTTATCCAGAATCGTGCAGCTCTGCTCCCTCGTGAGTCGTCGCGACTTACTGGTTTTGAAGTAAGTAAACACAGCTTCGTTGTTCGAAGGTAATTCACATCTCTCTCTCTCTCTCTCTCTCTCTCTCTCTCTCTCGATAATTAATTCAAATAAATGCTATTATTCATTTATTCAAATAAATGTAATCGTACACACTACTTTATCTGTGTGTGTGATTCAAAGTGGGCAGAATGATAGATCTAACCAATCATAACTGATGAAAATAACTGTCATTTTTACCCTTTCCGGTCAAATATTGCGCAAATATTGCAAATCGATAAAAGCTTTAAGTTGTCAATGCTGGCATATGACCATGGTATACAGTAAGTGGGACAATCCACGCAAACTGTGCATTAAACAATTTGAATGCACTGTGCTTGGCGTCGGGTGGATCTTTGCCTCAACGTCATGCATTCAAATCGTGGATTATCCCTTACTTAGGCTAATGCACAGCTAGCTGTGGATTATCCATTACATAATCCTGTACATAGCATAGCCTAATTGTTACCCTTTATTTTCCATCTTTTTAAAACACAGTTTTATTCATTTCCACATACATTTTTGTATTGTGACAAATTAATTTCCAAAAAAATGAATGTAGTCAAGTCAAGTAATAGCCTATGAGCTTGTAAAAACTGCATGCATAATAATTACTCAAGAATTGGAAATTTTTTACACATTTCAACAATGCTATAGATGAAATATATCATTTGATTTAATAATATTTGAAATTCTGTTTTCAACAATCTAAGGCAACAACATCTGGTCTGCGCTATTGTGTTTCTTTCCATCTGTCGCTTGCTGTTTTTATTAGGCCTAAGTGCTGTTTACTCAAAGCGTTATCAATATTTACAGATCAGGTGTTTGTAATATGACACAGGTCATTTCCTAATCTCTCACTTATTAATCAGAAAGTGTTTTTGTGTGTGCGTAACAGTGTGTGCCATCATTCGTAAACATTTGCGCGCGTCGGTTTCTCTTCTGTTTATTACGCGCTCATCCGCTCCTCCTCTGGTTTGTTTTCTGCTTTGTCTCCCAGGTGTTACTGCCATGTTATCAGACTTTGGATGCTTTCCTAGAATCTGAGCGTGAAAGAGTTTACACTGATGTATAATTGACTTACCTAGTTAAATATAAATGGCCATCACCAGCCCCATTGTCCCTGAGGTGATCCAATAATGTAATGTTTATGAAATCCCAGAAGACCTTTTGTGCTATTAAAATGATAACTGATCTTTTGTGATCAATGTTCATCTTCTTCTAATGAGGAACATAAAGCACACTATACGTACCCATGTTGTGTTTTTTTTCTGTATAACTGACTTATTTTCACTAAGCGTGCACAAACAGAACTATCTGACGCGCGCACACGGACCCTCCGTCCTCTGAGTTCCCTAATTCCAGGGAAACGTTTGAAATTCAGCTTAGTGTACTTTTTTTGTTCTGGTGTTTCTCAGAAATGTGCTGGGTATTGTAATCGCAGCCTTCAGTTGGGACGGTTGAATTCATACCCATAAAATGATGTGTGTGCGGTCCAGTGGCTCAGAAAATTCACGTGTGGTGCCAAAAAAGTGCATCAGCGCCCATAAAAGCATCTCCTCCACAAATAAAATGTCTCCATGGGCTTACAGCATGTTTGGGCTAGATTTAAAAGTGGCTGAAGGCAAAGCGTTAAAGCAGCTCTTCAACAAACAATGTTTTGTACTTCAATGAATTATAGGGGTGGTCACCCGCCTCCTGAACTCTAGAGGAAATATAGGCTATACTTGAGGGTTGCTGTAAATGCCTTGGCGGGCTCCTTGGCTCAGGTTGCCATGGAGACTGGTTTTGGATGGTGTGGCATTCTATATCCTGTGTGCTCTTGATGGGTTGGTCTGCATATCTGCTCCTCTTTTGGGTTCAGTAAATAAATATCTGCACAGAAAGGCTGACAAAGAAATTGTGTTTTTCTGATGTTGTTCATTAGTTATGTTATGTTATGACATGAAATATTTTTCTCAAGCATTTATGTGAATAATGCTAGCAAGCTATTGCATCGTGGTAATTAGCACAATGCTAATTTCTACTTGTCACTGGGGTTTTCTTTAAGATAGTTGCTCAAGAAGATACATGTAGGGAAATGGTGAATGTGCCATCTCATGTCGCAAACGTCATATATAGTCAGAATTGTGAGATATAAAGTCACTTTGTGAGATAGCCTAGTTGCCATTATGAGAAACAAAGTTGCATTTGTGAGATATTAAGCCACAATTGTGAGATGTAAAGTCGCTTTGTGAGATACTGCAGTTGCAATTATGAGAAACAAACTCCTATCTGTGATATATTGTCACAATTGTGAGATTAAAAGTCGCAATTATGAAAAACAAAGTTGTATTTGGGAAATATAAAGTCACAATTGTGAGATGTAAAGGCATTTTGAGATATGCCGTAAAGTCGCAATTACGAGAAACAAAGTCTCAATTACGAGAAACAAAGTCGCAATTACGAGAAACAAAGTCACAATTACAAGAAAGTCACTTTGTGAGATATGCTGTAAAGTCACTATTACAAGAAACAAATTCACTTTGTGAGATATGCTGTAAAGACGAAATTACGAGAAACAAAGTCACTGTGAGATATGATGTAAAGTCTCAATTTTGAGAAACAAAGTCACTTTATGAGATATGATGTAAAGTCTCAATTTTGAGAAACAAAGTCACTTTATGAGATATGATGTAAAGTCTCAATTTCGAGAAACAAAGTCGCTATTGTGATGGTCACAATTGTGAGATATGAAGTCGATATTACTAGAAACAAAGTTGCATTTGCGAGATATAAAGTCACTTTGTGAGATATACTGTGAAGTTGTAATTACAAGAAACAAAGTCAAATTTTTTAAATGTAAAGTCACTTTGTGAGATAAAGTTGCAGTTAAAAGAAACAAAGTCACAGTTGTGATATATAAAGTAACAATTGTGTATAAACTTTTATTCAATCAAATACGAATGTCGATCGAATGAGAACGTCCCTCCCCCTAATACCAATTGCCTCTGATTGGAAATAGAAAGTAGCCAATCATGGTTCACGGCTGTGACATAAACTAAAGGTTATTGGCTACCTAAAAAAGGAGCTTCCATATGCCTTACCCAAACATCCTTTTTCAATAAACATTAATACATCAATTTTGACTTGTCTGAGCACTTCCCAGTGAAGGTGCCGGAGGTCAGAGACTTGAGTTAAGCAGTCAATTATTTGTACATAAATGTACAATAGTAAAAATTCAGGTGTCAGGAAGAACATTTAAACCTGTGCATCATTCATCTCTAGTCAAATGTGTACAGGAGACACTTTATCAGAACAAACCATCACAGCTCCACACCTTCAAATCCAGATACCTCTCTTATCGTTTCCTGATCCTGTGTTTGTATGGCTTAACGGTTCTATTCATGAATAAAGCATAAAGATTAGTGATAAAGGTCACAGTCTCTCGTCTGATGGCTGGATCACAGTCTATAGCATCCTCCGGTGACCTTCGGAAGAAGTCTTGCTTATCTCTTTGTATGGATTAACACTGTGTTCCCATAATATGAGAAAAGCATCAGACTGTCTTATCAGGATCAATGCAAAATGTTCAGTTTAGCTGATGTTTACTTTTCAGAAATGCCACTGTCTAACTTGTTTTAAGAGAATACTGGTTCCAATTACCTTGCAATTTTTCCCCCTAGGTTTACCTGGAGAAATCATCTGAAGAAAGCTACCTGTTAGTATTCCTATGCATCTCATTAGAGTTTGATCATCTGGAGCAGGACTCTTCTGAAAGTAAGTGAAATTTGCTATCTCTGCTGGGATATTGGAACTTTTTAAGTCATGAAATAATGTGTGAAAAATGTTGCTACTCCAAAAATGTAGCTAGCTAAACCATATATAGGATACTGTGTCTGTGTCCAAAAGTCGTAAATAAGTCGTAAATACTTGACAAATGCATTCCCAACCACTATGTTATTGAACTTTAATACATAAAGTAATACATCCTTTCCATTCAACTTTTGGCCCTCAACAATAGAATAATAACAAACAAATAAAGTCGGCATGAAACGGAAGTGCTATAGTCTTTTCTTCCCTATTGTAACGTATCTGAGTGAAACGGCTTCTCGAAAAGCCGTTTAACTCGGATATACACAACAAAAGGGAAGAAAAGACTGTCACAACTTAATTCATGCCAAGTTGCCAACTCTATTTTCTATTCTCTAACTCTATTTAGTACAACACATACTACAATTTTTAGTTTATTGTTTTTGATGCTAATTAGAGGTAAGTTTAAGAAGCAAATTTTCTGGACATGCTTGGTAAGTACATGGTGGTATTAATATCTGATAGCACCACTGTATTTTTTTTTATGGACAGAACAACAGAAAGTACGTCAGTCAGTGCGACTTACTTTTCTAGCTGCCAGTGAGATCAGACTCAGCTTGTCCAACATTATGCTGCTCTATTACAGCCTATAGCCTTAAAGCCAGACTAACAGCTGCAGTGAATGAATGCAGGAACAAAGAGTTGTGTCTGAGCTTTAGATTTAGCCTGGCATACCCCAGTCATCTGACTCTGTGCATTACCGTGGTAATGAGCTCACCCCTGCGTTCGGCAGTGTAGTGTTTCAGGCCACACAGTGTTTGCACACAGATGTCAGTTTCAATGACATATAAAGCTCTGGTAAAGGGGGATTGTGTGTCTGTGTGAGACTGTGTGGAGGCAATCTGATTAGAATATGTAGGGAGACGTTTGTATTTAGAAAATAGGAAAAAATGTGTTTCTCTTGTACCATATTGAGTCATGAGGGTCGTTTGGGTTAGTTGTAATCTATTTTGTGATTTGACTTACAAAAATGGATAATCCTTATCAGAGCCAAAACATGCTTTCAAAAGGAGCCATCACAAAGCAGGCATACACTGTATACTAAATAAAGTGATAAACAATCACTGGGATTTGAATGTACATGTGTTGTGCAATCAGCTGTTATGCCCATGTGTGACATGCTAAACAAGGAAAATAATCCTCTTGAGATTTGTAAATAAGCCGAGAACGCTGTAGGCATTGAGCCTAAAACACTACAGAGATGTTTCTCAGAAATGCTCATGAATAACATGCCTACAAAATGCATAATTTTGCATAGCATTATGTCTACTGTAGTATATAAATAGCATACTGTGCTACTTATATACTACAGTAGACACAATGCTCATCTCATCATACTATAAGCATTACTATACATATGTGTAGTTTACATATAATTATCTACATATAACTATCTATTCATGTATAAAAAAATAAAATTCATACAAACATATACAGGGAATAAAATGATGAATATAGAAATAAAGCTAAAATGTCTGGTATAACCATTCAAATGTTGTCATAAAGAATAAAAAGCCGAATTGCAAGGCTGAAATTCTATTTAAAAAAGTTTATTTAATTATTTTGGCAAAATTATTATTCATTTTATTATATATTTTAAAGAGTAAGCAGTGAATCAGTCTGTTTCTAAATATTATACATTTGTGGCATAGTCAGTGGTACAACCAAAATCCAAGAAGTCAATTTGCTCTTATGTGACTATAAATCATGAAACAGGAAATTACATCACCAAGAGGACCCCTGAAGACCCCTTATTAGGGTGTGTCGAGGTTAAGTCTTTATAATATCAGATAATATGTCATTTGTTGGGCAAGGGTATAGGTTGTCAAATATTATAACATCCTAGAAAACATCATAAACAACATCTACAAATGTGTTATATATTATACATTTTATTTTGTCACTAGTCACACACTTGATATTTTTTATAGCAAATCTTGATTAAATTAATAATAATAAAACAAATATATATATATATATATACAAACCAACCTAAACACAAAGATTAGTTTGGCAGCTGCATTAAAAACTAGATTTGAAAAATATTTTTTTCCCTCATCCTGCTGAATGCTTGATGTTTTTAAATTTCAATTCAATAAAAAAAATGTTTCCCCTGTGTTGGTCTAGACTGCTGAACCTCCCTTGTTTCCTTACAGTTGTGTTCACAGTTTCTGATTCCTCCCTTTAATTCACGTCCTGTTATTCTTAAGCTGTGGTTGTTTTTGCTTGCACAGTAATGAGCGGGTGGGGTCTCTGCGTTCATATCCTTTGCGTGTGTGTTTGTGTCTGTGAATGTGTGAGAAAGAGACATTAGCTTTAACGCTAGGGGTCAATGTGGCCACTGTGAGCTCTGGGTGTTTGTGTGTAGGGAACGGTGTGTTTTCCAGTGAGACTGTATTCCAAAACCTCAACATTTTGTGTGAATGTTTGGCCCATAACTTGCCCCCAAATGAGAGGTGTCTCTCCCTATCCTGCCTGTTTCTTTGTCTGTCTAGAGGGGCCTACAATTATGATTGTTGGGTACTGTAATCCAACCTAGTAAATCATGTTTTACTGCAGTTCCAATTTTGCTGATCTAGGTATTTGAATGTGTCAGGGTTTAGGGTTGAGGAGATGAGGCGAGGACTCAAGTGCAGGAAACAAGGGCTTTTTTATTATTAATAAAAATAAAACAAAATACCAACAAAAACTACCCCAAGGAGAAAACAACACTTGATTGACTTGACTTGACTTGGAAACACAGGAGGAACATAACAGGGTAGAATTACGACGTACATATGACGTGCAAGCCATGTGCTCACAACAAACATAACTAGAACACAAGCACATGGCCAGTAAAACAAATCACAAGCCACGTGCTCACACAAAACGAGACATGAGCACGCAGCTAATGAGAACACTCATAAGCCACGTGTTCACGCAAAACATGACAACATGAAAGCACACAGCTAGTGTAAAACACAAACATGACATGACATGAAACCACAAAACACACAGACAGAAGAGCACACGAGAATGCGCAAATGCGCTCACGACAGAAGACAAACACTCAGAGCATGAATGTCCGAAACCCGACACAGAACCGATACCAAACATGACATGAGTGCCGGAATCCGAACACCATGCTCCGAACATGAAACCAGGCACACAGACAGACAAGGAAATACAAGTCTCAGGGCTCTGTCACAAAACCAGGAACAACCTAGACCGAAGAGACAGAACCCTGACAGAATGCTACAGAAATGGCAGATTCAGTTACACTACGAAGGGTTGACCGTTGAGAATCACATATTAATATAACATAATTCGTACACATCATGTTCGTACAGTCTGACAAGCAATAATCGTAAAGGACTTTTATAAATTGCAGTGTGCGCCCTGCTTAACAGTGCATTTTTCATTTGTGTGTCCTGAGATTGACAGTTGTTTATTAGATTTTCTTTTATCTCAGTACACTAAGTGCACTACAGGGCACTGTGTTCTCACACCCATGGGGACAGACATGCAACACAGATAATAAATAAAGCGCCATATGTGAGAGACAGATTTGAGTGAGCCTGCCCTGGCCTGAGCCACACGTTTATTCAGACGCAAGTAGATCCATATGGCTCTCGGCATATATGATGAAGGCAAAAACACAGCACTGATTCTGCAAACTGGTGGGTCTGCGCTGGGCTTGATGATAATGCACAGCAGTTAACCTTTAGCAGCTATTTTTAACTAAAAGTGCAGAAAAGGAGAGTGCAATGAGTGGAGGTTGGAGTGTGAGGAGACAGACTTTCATAACAGCTCTAACACATAGTTGTATGGCTTAACCAGCGTCACTCTCTCTGTCGCTCACTCACCCACTCACTCACTCTCTCACACACTCCTTAAAGGGATAGTTCGAGCAAAAATTTACATTCTGTCATCATTTAATCACCATCATGCACCATCATCATAACCTTTAACATCCATGGAACCTTTCAATTGCACAAAAGATTCTTTATAGTGGAAGAAAGTTCTTTAGATTTGTTTAAATGACAACCAGTAATAATAATTTAAAAAATGGTTCTTTTAAGAACTGTTCACTGAAAGGTTCTTTGGAGAACCAAAAATGGTTCTTCAATCATGGCATCTCTATAGTTTTAAAAGTGTGTCATTCCAAACTGTTATGATTTTCTGTCTTCTGTGGAAATCCAAAAGAAATATTTTAAGGAATATGTTCGTTGCTCTTTTCTATGCAATTGCATTAAATTGGTACTGAAGTCTTCAAGCTTTAAAAAAGCCACACGAGCATAATAAAAGTATTGTAAAAGTAGTCTATGCATTAGCTTTGGGTCATTATTCACTGAAAATATTCATGAGAGAAAATTTTTAGTTTTAGTGCTTTAGTTTTACTATCTGTTCAATTGGACAAAAAAAGTTGATGTCTGAGTGAAAGCCATAAGAGGATGATCAAACAGAACGCGTTTTTGCTCTTAAAAACACGAGACATGCATAATAGTATGAATGGAAAAGAAGGCTGGGTCTCGAGCGCGACACGTTGAAAGAGCTGGGAGATGTGGTGCAACGGTCAAAGATGATCATCTAACGTATATTTGAATAGAAAAACTATAAAACAGCGCTGAGTAATCACCTCATCTTCATAGTCTTTTTGATTGGCCCAAAGCAGACTTCTTTCGTAAGCGTGTTATGAGTCTGATGTTGTATGTGATCATACCTGTAATCTTCATTCTGCGTTCTCACAGAGCACATTACCGGTAAATAATCGGTAATGTTACAACTTCCCTTACGGTAATGTTATAACTTCCCTTACTGGTAAATTACTGAAACCAATTTACCAGTATTTTTGAAAAGGTCCAGTAAGTTCACACATGATCTCTTACCGGTGTAAAGACTGAATGTGTGAAAGGGGCTAATGTCTGGTTTGTGAACAAATCATTCTTTTGACACAAATTTTTTTTAATCAGCTGGTTGATTTGATTCACAGAACCGGTGTGAACGATTTGTTCACAAATGTCAAGAATTCTTATGAAACTTAAGTCTGTTTCTCAACCATCAATGACTTTATAAGAATGAAAAAACTCATGAATCATATTTATGATTATTTTGCATCCCTTTTGAAGCTTGAAAGCTCCAGTCTCCATTTACTGTAACAAAAAACAAAAAACAAAAAAAAACAGCAACCAGGACATAATTCAAAAATTTCTGCTTTTGTGCTCCATGAATAAAAGAAACAAATTCAAACAGATTTGAAACAACATGAGAGTGAGTAAATTATGACCGTATTTATATTTTTCTTCCTGTCAGTCAATATCCATCACACTAATAGGTTTGGTTGTGTACATAGATTTTTTTTTCTCATTTCTCTCTTTCTCTTTCTTTCTCTCTTTGAATCCGCATCACTGTGCTCAACTGGAGCCATAGATGGAACATAATGAGTGAAAAACTTCTTCTCTTTTCTCTCCTGAAACGCTTTTCTGGCTACCAGCAACAAAAGATGTGTTCCCAGAAGGGCATCTGCCTTCCTGGTAGCAGCGCGCGTGTACACACACACACACACACACACACACACACACACACACACACACACACGTAACCTTGATGTGTTGAATGATGGAAGGAGAGTGTCGTCTTTCATGGTCTAAGGAGATGAGAGATGAGAGGAATTTCTCTGGGATTACCTACAGTACAGCAGGCTTCCCAGAATTCCACACACCAGGAAATGGATTTCTAGGAAGTGGTGATTAGAACAAAGTGGCAGAACGCCAGAAAAGTAGGATCACCCATCAGGAGCTCCTCCCCTTCTGATGCATACTCTCTCTCTTTCTCTCGCTCTTTTCTCTTCTCTCTCTCTCAAAGTGCCCTAACTCAAGGACAGTACTAATGCGGCTAATATCTTTGTATTATCAGTATCATCCTGATTGCATTGTCCCAACATGCATTGCAGATAATACTTGAATACAGTTAACGCTTGAATGAGAATGTCTGGATATTACAATCATTGAGAGATTTCTCAGAAAAACACCAGATCATCATGCCCCAAATCACAATAAATGACATACAGTAAATTTGATTAATGGCACAAGGTTTGGTGCTGTATTGGTGTAACATAATTTACTCGTTTTAATGGTGAAATAAGTGCCTGGTTTCAAAGCCTTTGAGTTCAAACATTCACACAAGTAAACAGCTATTCCTCTTTTTGTTACCTTATTCAGTTGTTATATTCACAGTTTTTATGAGTTTTGTTTTATTTTATCTTTAAAGAGACTAATTATCAAATTGATAATGAATGTGAAGCATTTTTTTCCCTCATATTCAAATTAATTAAGGTGAGACATTTTATTTCTAAATCATGGCTGGAGCTTGAATTATTTCTTTTGTATTTTACTTAATGGAAAAAGACTAATAATTATCAAATTGTTAATTAATGTGAATCATTTAATAAAAAAAATTCTCATTCATGGCTGGAGCAGATATTATTTTGTTTTATTTTGTTATTTTATATATTTATTGAAATAGACAGTAATGATTATCAAATTGTAAATGAATGTGAAGCATTTATTGTTTTCTCACTCATGTCTGTAGCATGAATGATGAATGTTTTGTTTTTGTATTTATTTGATACATTTCCCTTGTTAAGGTACTTTTTTTTTTTATCAAAGAAGATCAGTGTTTTAACTGTTTCTTCCTGTCTGTCTTGCTTTCTTTCTTTCTTTCAGTCTTTCGCTTCAGCTCACCTTGTCACATGAGATTTACTGAGTCTAAATTAGTGTTGGGAAAGCCGGTTTGTTTGCCTTGCAGTTTAGTCTCTCTCTGATTACAGTCTTCACGTGCTTTTGGCACTTTTATTTAGTCAGGCAGAAAGAATCGACTATAAACACTGAACTGGACCTAACTGAATCGCTGCAATAGAGTTCAATCTAATTTGTGGAATTTACCTCACAAAATTGTCATATCTAATGGTAATTCCAGGAATGTTTGCTCACAGATTGTTTAATGGCTCTATAAAGAGTTGAAAAGAATACCTTTGCACAGAGCTGTCACCTGTCGTGTTAGCCAGAGGGTGAATAGGCCACCTGTGTGAAATGGCTGTTAGGTTTTATGACCCTTCTCTCTCTCACACACACACACACACACACACACAAACACACACATGCATACACATGATATTATTGGGATCAAATATCCCTACAAAAAAACATTGTGTGGAGTTCCCATGAGAAAAAAACGCAGGAAGGTTTATGTGACAGGTTTAAGAATATGAGATAAAAAATACAATTTGCTCAGTATAAAAATGAAAGGAAATGAATGGAAGAAATGTGAAAATATGTTACTTTAATAAGATGTCTTTCTTCAACGAGCTCATTAATACTTGCACAGTCCTCCCAACAAAAACTGAACACCTCGTCCTCTGCCGTCACAAGTTCTGTTTGGTCGGGTTTATAAAACATATTTCCGCTCGTTCCATAATTATTTTCAGTTTTATACATTTTTCCATATTTCTATTCATTCCTGCACGTAAATTTCATTGGGTCGCCTCAGGGACGTGGTGACAGCCTGTGGCGCTCCTTCAGCGAGTCGGATCTGTGAGGGGAGGTTCAGACGAGGATTCTGAGAAATCTCCATACCCCTGAATGTGCAGATAACAAGTATTAACCAGGGCTTATTGGAAGCAGATGCCCTTTTCCCAAAAGCCTCAGTAGGGTTAATTTCTGAGAGTTCGGGACTGTGTGTTTCTCTGCTGTGGTCCAGGGGAGCATTCGTGTGTGTGTGTGTGTGTGAGTGTGAGCACAATGCGTCTGTGAATGATGTTCTAATTCCTTGAAGGGCTTGCTGATGCGTTTCTCTTGCTGATGTGAAACCTGAATACGTTTACAAATTGATGTAATCATAGTAGTGGCCAAAAGTGATGTCCAGCCTAGGAAAATTGGCATCTTCACCCTTTATTTAAAAATTATTAAAAATTTGGCAAAGATTTTGTAAGCATATTCCACAGTTGTGCTTGGAGTCTATTGTTTTATTTATGATAACGCAATGAAACATGCCAGATTGTGTGGACATAATTTTTGAGAGAGAACCAACTAAATATTATTAGCTGATTTTGTTGTAGTCAATGTATGCTTTCTCCTGTGAGCTTTTTGTTTTTCTATGCATTTTATTTTTTGCAAAGTAAAATAAAACCTGTGGCTGTAGTTTGCTTTTATTTTCGGCAAACCATTTAGTCAGATAAATACCTTAACCAAGTTTAGTATTTTTGTTCTTACCTCATATTTAAAATATTTAAAACATACAAAATATTTTCTCCATATTTTGAGTCTAATAGTTTATTTCAACTTGTAGGGTCATTAAAAACGAATATCTTCTCTGGACATTACTTTATATATATAGGTGAATTAATTTACCCTCTCAGACTCCCCATCTAACTCTAAATTATCTGTTTAAATAAATAAATAAACACACATAACAAAAATATGAAGAAGTGGCTTTCCTAGAAGATAAGCTATTGATCATTCCACAAGCGAAGAGCTCAGGAATACGGCTCGTCTTGTTGCTATAGTCCATACCTTTATTTGTATCACTGTCTGATGGATTGTGTCTCAAAGCATGTGCTGTAATTGTATGAGTGTGTTTCTCTGTGTAAAATGTTTATTTGTTATTAAACTGTGTTTTTCAGTATACTTATTACATCTATAAAATATAAGATTAACAAGAGAACAATGCAATTGTGTGGGTACAATGAAATGATACAATGAAAAAAAAAACACTCAAAGCCTTCTACTACAAAATAATAAATAGCTGACTTGTCCTCTCCGTAGGAACTTTGAATGACGGTGTATTATAATAAGTGAGTGTAAAGCGCCACCTGCTGTCTGGAGAACAGCTCCACAGTAAGGATCTGACAAGATCAGAAGGGTGAGAAATGAGATAAGAATAATATTACTGTGGTGATCTCTGACTTATAGGTATAAACAAGACTTTACTGCATCATTTTAATTATAAAGTCTGTGTGTTTGTGTGTATCTGAATTGCAGTGGCCATTGAATAGAACAAACAGATTGGATAGTGTTTTACACTCGAAAAATAGATAACAAAATGCAAAAGATAAGAATAAAGAATAAGCATATTAAAGAAAATACTATAGAAAAAAACACCAAATACTCTGGACGTTCTCCCGTCATGAGATCACCAGAATCCCCAACTCTGATCTGAAATTACAATGTAATAAATTATCTATAATATCTATCATAAAATATCTCATGAAGTTTACTAAGATTTATATTAAACTTAACAGTCAAACTATGAGATCCCCCCCCACCCCACCCCACATAATTAATTAAGAGGCAACATTACAGTTACCATATGCATGAAAATATCAAAAACAGACGTACAGTTATTGAGTCCACTGCTGTGACGGCTCCTGATTCTCCTTTAATCTTACAGATGATGGCCTTGGACTCAATCTTGTCCAAAACACACTGATACTGCTGATCTCCCTGTAGACCCGTCACTTTCACCTCACTCACACTCAAGTTCAATGCATCTGCCTTTTTCTGAGAAAGAGAGGTAGAAGAGTGTGGAGGTTGTGAGATTCACATGCTGATGTGCAAAAACACTGACTGCTCACAATAATATATTTTCTGAGAGTTTTTAACACCAGGGCCTGGAAAAAATAGGCATGCGTGCCAAAACTTGCAGACTGTACATTGATCTCAAACTCACTGTAATGCTAAACTCACCTTAATGTTGACCTGTAGGTCGCTGGCCACCTGTAAGATGCTGAATCCAGTGAATTCTGGATCACGCTCGTAGGACAAATGCTTACAGTCCACAGTGGAGTTTCCAACATTCAACCTAAATGAACCTCTGGTATCATATCTATAACCATTTGGTGAGAGAAACCACATGTCCTGAGAAAGAGAGACAATTAAAATGTGACTAAATGAAGCTACATATAAGCTGGGAATACTAAAAATAATGTTTTACAATTATACTAGCAGTAAATAATGAAACAACCTGACAAAGTTCTCATGCACTATTGTGTGAAAAATGGCTGTTTGACTGTTGATCTCCATATATCACATAAAGTGTTGTAAGCTGCTTGACTGGATGTTTTTTTAGGGTAATAGCTCACTTTTAGCCCAATGCAAGCATAATAAGCACTTCTTACCCCTGCGCTTCGGTTGTAATGTGTTTGGAACACTTTCTCAGGATCTTGGAAAATAACTGATTCCACAAATTCCATATTGCTCCCTTCAACATAAATCTTCCTTCCACCACTGAATGAAGAGACATTTAAAACAATTTAATCACAAAGCAGACTTCAGAGCAGATATATATACTCCCTGGGCTTGGTCCTGATTATAATAAAATTAACAGAAAGTCAACAGAAAGTCCCCACAATAACACAAACGCCTGTATGTGGAAGCTGTTCTGCCAGTGGTCTGAAAGCTCTTACCTATACCAGGAGACTGTGGGCTGTATTCCTGTGCAGCTGGGCTGGGAACTGTAAGTGATGATACTGTTACCATGACAACGGTCGTCAGGAGTAACAACACACACTTTCACTGTTCCTTTAGTTCCACTGGAAGGAATGTGGAACTTTAAAGTGTCACTGGAGCGATTAAACACTGGAGATCTGAGGGGAAACATTCATGCACAGATATACAATATCATTTATCTCAATCTACACACATTCATAAATATGACTAAACACAAACACACAGAGTCTCACTCTTTAGGAATACACTCCAGATCCCCTTGAAAATGGATTTTTGTGACAGATTCCAAGTTCCTTCCTCTTAGTAAAACATTGTTTCTGCCATGGAAAGAAACCTTGTTGGGCTCCAGAGAGAGAATCTCTGGCTTCTGCAGGACACAAATGGTGGGCTCATTGAAAACATCATACAGACAAAGACATGGAAAAAATCCATAGTAAAGCACAGTATATAAGTAATTGAACGTTTTGTTTTGAGATGCAACAAAGTATTTTAAAGAACATTTTACATGGCCTATGGTGCTTATAAAAAAATAAAAAAATCCTCAACACATGACACTTACTTTGTAGTCCATGTCAGAGATTAGATCTTTACATGCATCCTAAAAAGTAGAAAAAGAGGGAGAACTCTGAGCGGTACATTTACTTCCTGACTTCGCTTCAGTCAACACAATGATATTTCTGCTATCAACAATAAATTAAGAGCAAATAGCCTGCCTTCTTGGCAAAGGCCATTTATACTAACTCTGGCCACCATTTTCTGGTTGAGCCAGACAAAATTACCAAAAACAATTGTGCTGATAACAGAAGTAGTGGTGCCTTTTTTCTGAACTCATTCTTCTCCCTTTTCCCATTGCATATTAGGTCGGAGCGGCATTTATTTTAAATAAAAATCAAGAAAATATTAAAAAAGTGTTATTGTATACTTTTTTATATGAACTACAATACACTGAGGTGCAAATAGTATCTACCACTATTTGCACTATAAGTATAATTAGCATCTAACTACTATTTTCACTTAGTGCAAATAGCTGCTGCCATAAATTAATCATCTTGACTTTTTCTGAAGATAATTGTTATTTCTCAATAAACAAATATACTGCATTGAATAGTTTGGTTAAACATGGTCTCGCCTGTATGAGTAACTGCGGTCCAGGTCCATGTTTCCAATCACAACGCTGAGAGGAAGAGGACCACTGACACCCAGATGAGACACACTGCACACACCTGCATTTATTTAATGTCAAATGTGACTGAAATGTGTTGAAACACTTTATGGCATTTTGAAGAATGAGAGATTCTCTTTTAGGCGGTGCAGTTCTTACTGTGTATATGAAGGATTTGGTGAATTATTTGTGATATTCAAGCAGTTCCTCAGTGTCAGCGTCTCTGTGATCTGATCCTTATGAACAGCAACTATAGCTGAGACATTTAAATCTGAATGGATTACAAAAAAATCATAATGAGATTTTAAAAATGATTACGTGGCTTTCTGGATAGTTAGTTATCACACAAAAAACAAAAACAAAAAACAGAAGTTTGATCAGGACTCAGGATTCTCACATTTATATTTACTGTATACATTTACCAGACATTAGAATCCAAAGTGGCTTACATTGCATGCAAGATATACTATATTTGATCAGCTCAGTCTTGTCTCTTTTTTCTTTTTTGCGGCTTCAGAGGTGTCATGACTTGAGGCTTACTACCATGGTTACGGTTGCTGAGAAAGTGAGAGGAAATAACTCATGGAAATAAGACATTTCTTGTGCGGTTGCTCTGTGGTCAAACAGTTTAGACAGAACTTTCCTCCCTACAGCCGAACAGACACACATATTACTGAATCAATGTTACAAGTCCCTGAGTTAAAAAAAAAAAAAAAAAAAAACACAAACACAGATTATAGGAAAAAGGACTAGAAAAAAATTATGTTAATTACTGTAGTAGTGAAGGCAATTTCGGAATACGGCACATTTTATGTACAGTATGTCATCATAACTTATGTATTGCTGATTTGGGTTTGATGTTGTGTATTTACACTTTCTTGATCTGTTATTTGGAAATCCTTTGTGCTAATTGTCTTTTATCCACCTTATTTTAATCTAGCAGAAACGGCCATTTTTAACTTTGAACGTGCTTGGCTTCTGATGTCATACGCTTCCTTAGTTGTACAAAAACAGTCCGTTATGCTTGATATTGCAAAATATCTTGATATTGTAAACTGGAATTTGTTATAACATTATCTTAATTTATTATTGTAATCATATACTCACTGGTTTGTTGCACAAATAGTTTAACCATTTCCTGAACTTTGTTACTCTTCCAGTTAATTACCTTTAGCAGCTAATGAAACCGCTTAATTCTACATTTAAAAAATAAGATTGACTACTTATTATAGAAATATACTTGTGTGCAAAACTGCAAACTAAATATAATGTTTTCAGACATTAATTGCATGTTATTTACACTTAAATGAAAATATTTGTTTTAATTAAATTTATATTAAATGCAATTAAAATTACTTTTAACATAAAGGGATAGTTCACCCAAAAATGTAAATGCTGTCATCCTTTACTCACCCTCAAGTTGTTCCAAACCTGTATAAATTGTAAACACACTGTATAAACACAAAAGATGATATTTTGAAGATATGGTTACCCAAACAGTTGATGGACCCCATTGACTTCCATAGTATGGAGAAATAAAATACTATGGAAATCAAGGGGAAATCATTTTTTATTTTTGGGTGCACTATCCCTTTAAGTATACATAATGTCATACTCCTATTGTCTGAAATATGCTAAACTAAAAAGTTACACTGTAAAAAAAATGACATCCCCAAGTCAAAATTTTCTAGTGACTGGTTACATCTACATTTTTCAATTAGTCTGACGTATTATTTCTCATTATTTCCCATTGAGCCAATGTTAACAGACTATTGCAACAAGAATTGCACTTGGGCCAATTTAAAATTTTAGATGTTATCAGTCACTAGAAAATTTTGACTTGGAGAGGCTAGAAATTTTTTACACTGTATGTTATGTAGCTCTTTAAATATATTTGTAATTATGCATTTGAAATTATGAGGTTGCAATTAAGTACTCATATATACTAAAATATATCAACGCATTGAATGACACTACAGTTCAAATTTAAATCAAGTACTTGACTTATTAAAACAAAGATTTAAAATATACTTTAAAGTAATTTTTTTTATTTGAAATTATAAAGTGTACTCTCGTTAATACATATATATATATATATATATATATATATATATATATATATATATATATTTTTTTTTTTTTTTTTTTTTTTTATATATACTTTTATAATATGAAGTACACTACAAGTGCACATTCAGTACAATTAAGCAAACAACTACACCAATCCATTGCACTGACAGAGAACCAACCTCCAGTATAAAGTATGTGGTCAGGAAAACTACACTTGCAGTTTGGGAAAACTGCCGTCAGATCAGACCCGTCACACAGATTCACACTTCCTCTGGTGAAGGAACATGAGAAAGCGGGATTTCCCGTGCTCTCCAGACTCAAGGCAAGATGTAGAGTAATCTGTGTAGGAGAGGGTATTGATATGTCAATAGGAATTGCTAATATGTTGTCAAAGGAATGAAAAATAGTTATATTTCAAACAAATATAATAATACCTTTCTGGAAGATTTGTCATCCCAAGCCTGAAAAGAAACCAGACGTTCCTGAAGTGAGTCTTTTGGGGTGGACATCCATGGAGATTTTGAACAATCGTCCTGGTTGGAGCATCTAGACAAGCAGAAATATATCATTTAGAGTTGTTATGCTAGGTTGCATCATGTTGGCCATGTTACTGATTTTTTTTAAAAAGTAGCTAGCATATATACTTAATAAAAACTTCACAAGTGCAACAGATATGAATCTGACCTCTGTGTGTTCACACACCAGCCGCAGAGAGGATCCAGAGCAGCTCTGCAGTCTTTCAGAGAGCTGTATTTAGCACACTGAACCACAGACACTCTTCTGAGCTACATCAAAAACATGAGCAGAAAGCAAGTAAACATCCACTATTGCGTTCCCATTGCTTTTTAAAATGAGAAATAAAACCCCAGATAGGTTGATTACAGCAGTCAGAAGAAATGTGTTGTCAGTTACAGTTGTTCCCTCCGCAGCTCTTGTAAAACCCATTGCAGCAGTGTTAGATAGTTTCTTAATTTATCGTCAGGATAATATAACGTAAGGTATGATGATATAAATGTACATTACACTTGATTTTTTTTTTAAATGGCTATATTTACAGTTAATAATTGTGTAAATGCAGCATCATTAAAATCATGAAAAGGTGCAAAAGTCTAAATGCTTCACAAATATTGTCAAGCATGATAAAACAACAGGTTAAAAAAATATATTTTAAATGTTGAGTATCACTTTTTATTAACTGTACAGTTTTAAACCTCACCTCTTTCCTCAGAGCGATGAAGATATGTTTGGAATCTGTATCAAAGTGCATTCTGGGAAGCACTGCTCGTTCATCATCAGATTTGTACAGCACTATTGGACAGCCTGGTGTGAGTTTCTCATCCAACATAAGCTAAAAATACAAACTGCATCATTATCCACACTTTACTCAAATCAAATCATTATATGATTGTGCTTTATTCATGTAATTTATTCGTGTCACTAAGATATCGAGTACCTATATTGTATGATTATTCAAAGATTCTACAAAAGTGCCCAAGTTTCTCAGAAATGCAGAAAGTTAAAAACTATAAAAAAGATCTAACAGAAACTAAAACAGACTGTTAATATAAAGGCATGGCAAGTTTATTTATATAGCACTTTTCATACACAATGGTAATTCAAAGTGCTTTACATAGAAGAAATTAAAATAATAAAAAGAAATAAGAATAATTAAAACAGTTTAGAAAAATAAAATAAAATACAGTACTTTAAAAAAAAATAAAAAAGAATATTATTATAGATCTTTCCTTCAAAGGATTCCCTTAAGCACTTTCACATTATCACTTTCTTTTACACCTTCTGAGTGGACATTTACAGTTACGGGCTAAATGCCCTGCTGACATAGGAGAAATTAAAATAATTAAAAGAAATAAGAATAATTAAAACAGTTTAGAAAAATAAAATAAAATACAGTACAGTACAAACAGTCGGACGAACAGCGGCACAGTGCTCATTCAGTAAATGCACAGCTAAACAGAAGTGTTTTGAGTCTGGATTTGAATGTGACCACTGTAGGAGCACATCTGATCTCTTCTGGAAGCTGGTTCCAGCTGCGGCTGGCATAATAGCTAAAAGCAGACTCGCCATGTTTAGAGTGAACCCTTGGTATTTCTAGCTGATATGATCCTAATGATCTGAGTGATCTGTTGGGTTTATATTCAGTGAGCATATCTGCAATGTATTGAGGTCCTAGGCCATTGAATGATTTATATACCAGTAATAATACTTTAAAATCAATCCTAAATCTAACTGGGAGCCAGTGTAAAGACCTGAGGACTGGTGTGATATGTTCATATTTTCTGGTTCTGCTCAGAATCCTGGCGGCAGCGTTCTGTATGAGCTGCAACTGTCTTATGGTCTTTTTGGGAAGGCCAGTGAGGAGTCCATTACAATAATCTACCCTGCTGGTGATGAAAGCATGCACAAGTTTCTCTAAGTCTTGTCTGGAAACAAAGCATCTAATTCTTGCAATATTTTTCAGATGATAGTATGCTGATTTAGTTATTGCTTTGACATGACTACTGAAACTAAGGTCTGACTCTAGTGTCACACCAAGATTCCTGACTTGATGTTTAGTTGTTTGACCCCTAGAGTGAAGGTATGCGTTCACCTTGAGAACTTCATCTTTGTTTCCAAACACAATAACTTCAAAAAAAATTTGTCTTTGTTTAATTGAAGAAAGTTTTGACACATCCAACTGTTGACTTCGTCAATGCATCGGCACAGGGAGTCAATGGGGCTGTAATCATTAGGCGATAGGGCTAAGTACAGCTGTGTGTCGTCTGCATAGCTGTGGTAAGCAATTTGGTTATTTCTCATTATTTGGCTCATTGGGAGCATATACAGGTTGAACAGGAGTGGCGCAAGAATTGAGCCTTGAGGGACTCCGCATGTCATGGATGTCCACTCAGACTTATGGTCTCCTATACTAACATAATAACCTCTCCCATC
The DNA here is from genome assembly GCF_965113295.1 of Leuciscus leuciscus. NCBI lineage: Eukaryota > Metazoa > Chordata > Actinopteri > Cypriniformes > Leuciscidae > Leuciscus > Leuciscus leuciscus. The sequence goes on along the minus strand of NC_138728.1, from coordinate 14,844,956 downwards.
TAAGTATGACCTGAACCATTTTAGGACTATCCCAGAAAGCCCCACCCAGTTTTCCAGCCTGTCAAGAAGTATGTTATGATCGACAGTGTCAAATGCAGCACTGAGGTCGAGTAGTACCAGCACTGATAATTTGCCTGAATCAGTATTTAAGCGAATATCGTTTATTATCTTTATGAGCGCTGTCTCTGTGCTGTGGTGCGGTCGGAAACCAGATTGAAAATTGTCAAAGTATCCATTCGAGCTTAAGAATTTGTTCAGCTGATTGAAGACAACTTTTTCAATGATCTTGCCTATGAAAGGAAGATTTGAGATCGGTCAATAGTTTATATAGTTTATAAAGACACAAAAAGAGAGTCAGAGTGAAAATATGAGCAATTTATGAAGCACATTATTAGTCATTGCTTATAATTATTCATTTATTTTTCCCAAGTGTCTGTGTGTAGGTCTTATTTAAATTTTTTCGATAATCCCCCCCCCCCCCCCCCCCCCCATATAGATACCTCATTTTCTTAACTTTTATTCACTTTTGCGCATTGTTTTGTTTACATTGATTTTATTGCAACTAAATAAAGGTTTAATATATGGATAGTTGGCATGAAATTTAAAGCACTATTTATCTAATTGTATAATAAAATGATTATACATGTTGTTTTATGATGTCATATTAATCACCAGGACCGTTGCCAGAACATATATAATTAAATATATAATATAATTTAAAACAAAAACAAAACACAATATAGTCCAGCATACAACTAAACTAAAATCCCATTTGCATTTTGCCTAAAGTCACAAAAACTCTTCAATTCCACCAACAACACAATAATAATAAAATAATAATCTGTTTTGTGTAATAATGAATTTCAACTCACCATTGAAATAGTTGAAAGTGATGGGTCTCAGTATTATAAATATATAATTATGTTTTATTATATTCATTATGTTTCAAGTTCTGTTTTGTGTAATAATGAATTAAATGTGAGTTTTCCAAATCTGATTCATATTTCTGAAGATAATGTGTGTTTTTTTAAAATCAAGTTACCATTATAGAGATTAGTGTTCCTTTGAGCTAAAAGCTGGTTAAGATGTTTAGTTATGGAATATGTGAATAGCCAAATCCATGCACAGATCTAATATTATTTTTGCTCTCAATAGTAAGTTTGGGAAAGAAACCACTTGTTGTGTTTTCAGTAGTTATAGGCCTATCATTTTAATGTCATGACCATTTTTAAACCTATAGAGTTCATTTTCATGACCACGTGAATAACATAAATGACACGATAACATAAAACTTACTTACTTACAGCTTTATTCTGTCTACAGAGAAGACAGTGAAAAGTGAAAAATGAGATATGAGACAGACCTTTATCAGTTGTCCATCACTGGTTCCTATGAACAACACAATCCAGGATCCACTTCTAACTGCTGCCACTGATGACATTGAGCTGTACTTGAACACCACAGAGAGCGGCTGAAGGTTACTACCACTCTGCAACACAAAGAACAAGAATATTATGACTTTGGTGAATACTGAAATTAAGTTTTGTTATGCAACATATTATATATTCTATTACAACTATTATACATAACTCAAATCAGTAGAACAACTAAACATTAGTAAAAAATATATATATATATATATAAAATAAATTAAAAAAGCATCTATAGTGAGCACATAAATGCTGATTTTCCAACCTCAGAATCACATTTTTCACCAGTAGTGCAGAAACCCTTCACTCGGCCTCGAACTGTACTGATGTTGTACAGAGCCAGCGCGGTGTTCTCCGGATCCTGCTGATTCTGCGCACTGAACACTCCTGCCCAAATAACACCGTTCCCTGAGGGAATAACGGTGGAGGAGACGAGCACTGGACGAGCTTTATCATTGCAGCACTCTATCGTTGCAGCCTGTAGGGATTTGAAGATGTCTGACTTTTTTCTGTTATTGCTGTCCATCCACAGGACGTGCACTTTCCTCTCCGAGTCAGTCTCTGCGTTGAGAAATAAGTAGGACTCTGAGGGAGAAACTCTCTGGAATCCGTCAACAAACTCCACATCTCTAGCGGTGCTCTGGATGAAGGGGGTTAATCCGTCCTCTATGTCGTTGAAAATCCCACCAGTTTGAGACTGTAAAGTGTTCCACAATTTAACAACAGGATACGGATCTCGAGGTTTTGTTTGTTCGTCATTTTTCCCAACCAAAAGGTACCTACTGGTACTTGGACCTGCTATGAACGCAACAGATTTCTCATTCTGTTTCGGTCCTACCAATAAACCATTTTTAAAGTAAATACTCTTTGTAATGTCATTCAGATCAAGAACTTGGCAGTATCCATCTCTAAAGGTCCCACAGGTTATCAGGGTGTCGTTGTCGTCAAAAGGCACTAGAATGTTGACTCTATTTTGATGAGTGGCATTAGTGATGTCCTTCCTCTTCTCCTCAGAAAGATCGAGTCTCATCTGATGTAGTCGATGGTCAGTAAGAACGAACAACTTACTTTTACCAACTACAAAGTCCTTGATGTCTCCATCAAAGTTCTTCACATCACCGCAAATGCAATGTTTCAAAAGTGGGACCACAAGTATTGCAAGTAAGTATCCTCTCATCTTGCATATCTGAGAGATCAGTTAAAGTTTCGAGATCTTGTCACAGAGATCAACTGCGCTCAGATGCGTCCACGGCTGAAGTGGATAGAAGTGAAAGCAGCGGCTCTGAAGATGCCTGATGACTTCCTGACTTGTTTTGTAAGTTATACCATTTCATGATGTGACACTTTTCATAATCCTACATAAAATAAGAGTAAAAGGAACAAGTATGTAGGCGACTCTCTCTTGAAATAATTTTATTGACAGCAGACTTTATATTTATTATAATCTTAAATAACTCTTATCTTAAATATCTGAACGAGCAGTTGGACAGGCCTACTTTTGTAAGAGACAGTTGGACAGGCCTTCTTTTGTGAGATCTTGTTACAGTGATCTTTCTGCTCTCAGATGTGTAGGGCAAGCCCGGATTACTCAATGGGCATTATGGGAACGGGCCGAGGAGCCCATGCGCACTTGGGGCCCAAGCGAGGGGAAGAATTTTCTTTACATTTCAGATAATGACACCATGTACTGTATAACCAATAGGGCTGTAACGATACACCAAACCAACGATTCGGTTCGTATCACAATTTTTGACCCACGATTCGATACAAAAACACAGTGTCAGTGTCGGCTGCAAAGATGAAGTTGACGATGCTGACTCGCGATCTTCGCAGTAGTGAACGTGCCAGAGAGAAGGGGGCCCTACAAGACATTGTGCCCAGGGGCCTCTGAATTCTTAATCCGAGCCTGTCCGCGGGTGAAGTGAGTGGAAGTGAAAGCAGTGCTGTGAGAGGAGGGTGGGGTGTTTTAAATATACAGAGAAATTGTAGCTTACTTTCTGAAACATTTATCTATCCAAAAAGTTACTTTAGTGAAATGTAATAAAAATAAATAAATAAATAAAAGATCAGCGTTCCTTGTATACCGAAGCACACAATTAAAAAGTTGAATAGGCCTAAACATTTTAGAAATTATCTGATGACATCAACAGGAAGGGGTTTTTATGAAGTACAGTCAGGGGTTTTTATGTCCTGACTGTAAGGCTCTGAAAATCAATATGAAACAAATATCGTACTGGACACAAATATCACACACTTCGCAGAAGATAGAAAAAGCATAGGTCTACATTTGTAGCCTATAGTATATGCAGAAAGAAAGTAGTTTAAGAACCTAATTCTTTACATTGAAAATCATTATTTAACTTATCGGTTCATCTGGCATAATAATGATGATTATAATAACAACAAAAACAGCCTAATAATAATATTAGCTCAGCTGAACTAGGCTGATATTTGCACACTTTTGTATATGTTATGTTATTGAATGTATGAAATATAAAGGCACTACAATGAAATATTACAATTTTATGCACAGCTGGTATGTTTGTTAAAAATGTAGAATCTTTAGTATACAACTTAGTACATGTGATGATGATACATACAGAACAATTCAGATCTGTGTTTAGAAGATCTTTTAGTGTTCTTAAGATATTTAAAGTTTATATCATGATAGAGATATTGACTAATTATATTATATTATATTATATTTTAGAGTAACCACGCTGTGCTCTGAAATGTGTGCTGGTGACTTGCAGAACTAAAGCATGTTTCTGTGAGTTCATGTGTGCTTGTTAATTTAAATCAGACCAGACTCTTTTTTAAAGGATTTTATGTTTGGCATGTTTATTAGTAAGTATGAGGTGTAAGGCAGTATAATGATAACATACATTATCAGATTAATAACAAAAAATAACAGAAACATTTTGTAGGTGTTCGATGAAAAAGAATCAATGAAAGCATTCTCCTACAAAATAACTGTAAATAACAAACCAGTCCTGACTTCGTTTTTGACTTGTGATTAGTAGATAGGTGGAGGGTGGAGCATCAGGCCAAAACACAACATGACAACATCAACATCAGTTGAGGGCTGCAACTTCACTTTTAAATGACAATATCCTGGCCGGACTTCTGTTGTCAGTGATGTAAGTATTTGAAATGAACATGATTTCTTAATGTCTATATCAGGGCCATTTTATGATTAATTGAAATACATTTCTTACATACGGTTCCTTTAAAGTTGAATCATTAATTGATACGTTAATTAATGAAATGTATATATACAGAAAATTCAAACCGCAATGATTTTAAGCCTTTTTCAAAGAAATTTCTCAGTTTTCATTGCTCTTTCATACTTGGCCAGGTGTGTTCTGTGGACTGAGGCAGAACAAATGCTTTGGATTCCCCATCCTGAGAACATAATTCCCAATCGTGATCTAAATGACAATGAAAAGCAATGTCTTTTAATCTCATAAAGTTGATTTAATAAGATTTAAATTAAACTTAACACAGCACTGTTAACAGCAATTATCAAGTCAAATTATGAACTTCCATGTTTATAGATTTACCAAAGAATTGCAAATATCAAAAACAGACGTACAGTTATTGAGTCCACATCTGTGACGGCTCCTGATTCTCCTTTAATCTTACAGATGATGGCATTGGACTCAAACACCTCCAAAACACACTGACACTGCTGATCTCCCCGTAGACCCGTCACTTTCACCTCACTCATACTCAAGGTCAATGCATCTGCCTTTTTCTGAGAAATAGAGATCCACAAGATGAATTTGTGTTAACTCAAATTATAAAGTTCAGGTCTTGCTCAGTTTTTAGCAATTCTTTACCTGAATGTTCACCAGTAGGTCGTTGGCCACCTGTAAGGTAGTGAATGTGAATTCTGGATCAGGCTCGTAGGACAAATACCCACAGTCAATAGTGGAGTTCACAACTTTCAATAATAAGCTTAACAGTCCACTGCCATAATAACGGGGGGAATGAAACCAAAAGCCCTGAGAAAAGAGAGACAATGAAAATATGACTCCAATATGACTTTAATTAAAGATTTTATCCCCTTTATTCATTGACATAATTCGCCCTTTGACCTCTGTGTGTCAGTCTTACCCCTGAGCTTCTGCTGTATTGTGTTTGAAGCTCTTTATTAGAGTGACGGACAATAACTGATTCCACAGATTCCATATTGCTCCCCTGAACATGAATCTTCCTTCCACCACTGAATAAAGAGATATTCAAACCAATTTCAGTCAATAATGAATAATAAACAATGTTAAAGTAAAAGTACAATATTAACATTTTAATTCCTCCCACTAACTTTCCTGAATGTGTATTTCACACACACAAACACACAGACACAAAATTCAAGATATTTCAGCAACCAATGGAAGTAAAACCTGCCGAAAACATGAAAACAGTCTGGCTGTTACGAAGCAGTTTGCTCTTACTAAACTAACGACTAGTCTTGGTCACACATGAGTCAGTAAACTTTGTAACACAAAGTTGAGATGTTGTTGCCCAGAGAGAAAAACAACATGTGGTGTCGGAGGAAAAGAGGCATGAGAGATGAGAGATGCGTATTTTCCCCGGGTTTAATAAAATGACTTAAACGTCACACTCATCCGCATACGATTGAGTGAGAAAAAGCATACAAATAAACATTCAACTCCGGTCACAAGTAGAAAGGGAAATAAAGGACAGTTTACAAAAGTCGGAAGAGTGGTTATCTCTTCTCCTGCTCACCTTTCACATCTATTACAGACACACACTCTACGCACATGTGCAGTTCTCATTCTACCTCAAATTACCGTAAGTGCACAAAGAGTAACTCTGCAGATCATTACACTGCAAATATTATTTTCCCACATTAACAGAATTCTTGCAAATTCTGTGTCTAAAATGGGCTGTATGACATTTGATTAAGCATTTAAAATGTGCAGTTTTTATCTCAAGGCACTGATGGGATATGGAAGCTGTTCTGCCAGTGGTCTGAAAGCTCTTACCTCCTCCAGGAGACTGTGGGCTGTATTCCTGTGCAGCTGGGCTGGGAACTGTAAGTGATGATACTGTTACCATGACAACGGTCGTCAGGAGTAACAACACACACTTTCACTGTTCCTTTAGTTCTACTGGGAGGAATGTGGAACCTTAAAGTGTCACTGGAGCGATCAAACACTGGAGATCTGAGGGGAAACATTCATGCACAGATATACAATATCATTTATCTCAATCTACACACATTCATAAATACGACTAAACACAAACACACATAATCTCACTCTTTAGGAATACACTCCAGATCCCCTTGAATATGGATTTTAATGACAGATTCCAGGTTCCTTCCTCTTAGTGAAACGTTGTTTCTGCCATGGAAAGAAACCTTGTTGGGCTCCAGAGAGAGAATCTCTGGCTCCTGCAGGACACAAAATGTTGCACTCAGTAAAGAAAGGGCGTACAGGAAAGGAAAAAAAATTATAATAATAATAAATCCATATAATTTAATATGACCACAACATTTTTAATGAACAGAAGTTAAAACTATTTTTTAGAATAAAAATTACATAATTAGATAATAAAAAATGATAATATATAATTGGAAATATAAATAATATCCATCCATCCATCTTCTTCCGCTTATCCGGGGCCGGGTCGCGGGGGCAGCAGTCTAAGCAGGGATGCCCAGACTTCCCTCTCCCTAGACACTTCCTCCAGCTCTTCCGGGGGGACACCGAGGCGTTCCCAGGCCAGCCGGGAGACATAGTCCCTCCAGCGTGTCCTAGGTCCTCCCCGGGGTCTCCTCCCGGTGGGACATGCCTTCCCGGGAAGGCGTCCAGGAGGCATCCGGAAAAGATGCCCGAGCCACCTCAGCTGGCCCCTCTCGATGTGGAGGAGCAGCGGCTCTACTCTGAGCTCCTCCCGAGTGACTGAGCTTCTCACCCTATCTCTAAGGGATCGCCCAGCCACCCTGCGGAGAAAGCTCATTTCGGCCGCCTGTATCCGGGATCTTGTCCTTTCGGTCATAACCCACAGCTCATGACCATAGGTGAGAGTAGGAACGTAGATTGACCGGTAAATCGAGAGCTTCGCCTTACGGCTCAGCTCCTTCTTCACCACGACAGACCGGTACATCGACCGCATTACTGCAGAAGCTGCACCGATCCGTCTGTCAATCTCCCGTTCCATCCTTCCCTCACTCGTGAACAAGACCCCAAGATACTTGAACTCCTCCACTTGAGGCAGGAATTATATTATATATAATTTAAAAAGCATGATGATTGACAGATTGTTTGCTGCTGATGTACAAGAAAACTACTGTTGTTTTAAAGGGTTAGTTCACCCAAATATTTAAATTCTGTCATTAATTACTCACCCTTGTGTCATACCAAACCCGTAAGACATTCGTTCATCTTCGGAACACAAATGAACATATTTTTTTAATGAAATTGACAGATTTCTGTCCCTCCACTGACAGCAACGCAACTACCACTTTGACGCTTCAAAAAAATAAATAAAGAGATTGTAAAACTAATATGAATAGGATGTCAGTGGAGGGATAGAAATCTCTCTGATTACAAATATCTTCATTTGGGTATCAAAGATTAAGAAAAGTTTTACAGGTTTGAAACAACATGAGGGTGAGTAAATGATGACAGAATTTTCATTTTTGGATAAATTTTCCCTTTAAGAGAAGATTATGAGCAAATTATTCCTAAGAAAAAGTAAAAGCAAAACAAAATACTCAGACACTTGTAAAGTCATATTCATAAGTTAAGTCATATTAATTTGAAATAGGAACAAACTGAAAAAACAACATCCCTATTCTGTGAAGTTGGGTTCATAATGAGTATGACACTTACACTGTAGATAATCTCAGGGCGTAGATCTTTACATGCATCCTAAAAAGTAGAAAAAGAGAGAGAACTGAGCGGTTCATTTACTTCCTGAGTTTTCTTCAGTCGACACAATGATATTTAAGCTATTATCAATGAATTAATATAATCTTGAATCTTTTTAAAGGTTACCTATTTCCCAATACATATAATGAAGCACTGGATTGTAGAATACAGTATGTCTCACCTGTATGAGTAACTGTGGTCCAGTTCCATGAGTCCAATCACAACGCTGAGAAGAAGAGGACCACTGACACCCAGATGAGACACACTGCACACACCTGCATTCATGCACACATGATGTATTAATATAATCTATAAAGCTCTGTGTTATCATTACTGCACTATGCAATTTTTCACACTGAATTTAATTTTCTCACTCTGTATAAGGAGCATTTGTGTTTTCTGTGATACTGGAGCAGTTCCTCAGTGTCAGTGTCTCTGTGATCTTCTGATCCTTAATGGTAACAGTAGCAGAGACTTCTGAAACTGAATAGATTATCAAAAATGTTTATGGTTATAAAGAAAATTATATTCTGACTACAAAAAGGCACTGTATAATAGCGCACATACAACTTCATTAATAGAAAACTAACCTCCAGTATAAAGTATGTGGTCAGGAAAAGTACAGGAGCAGTTTGGGAAAACTGCAGTCAGATCAGACCCGTCACACAGATTCACACTTCCTGTGGTGAAGGAACATGAGAAGGCGGGATTTCCTGTGCTCTCCAGACTCAAGGCAAGATGTAGAGTAATCTGTGTAGGAGAGGGCAATGTTTGTTCTTATAAACTATTTCTTAAATATGTTCCCTAAATGATGATAAATATTTTAAGATTATGACCCTCTACCTTTCTAGAAGAATTCTCTGTCATCTGAAAAGAAAGCAGCTGTGTCTTAAGAGAGTTTTTTGGGATGGACACCCATGAAGTTTTTGAGCATTCATCTTGAGTAGAACATCTAGATAAAAACATCATCAATATATCACGTACAGATCTGTTTGCACACAGCTCACCATGTCCATATAGATGGTAAGAACTTAAAAGACTGTTCAACAGTGAACCATTAGGCATATTATTGTTAGGTGATGATGCAGCCTAGAGCAGATATCATGTGTGATGTGTGAAAAGTCACATGTGATAAAGGCAGATCACCTCTGTGTGTCCACACACCAGCCGCAGAGAGGATCCAGAGCAGCTCTGCAGTCTTTCAGAGAGCTGTATTTAGCACACTGAACCACAGACACTCTTCTGAGCTACATCAAAAACATGAGCAGAAAGAGATAAGTGTGATGATTCAATGTACTGTAACACACATGTAAAGTAATTGCAATTTCTAAATTTCTAAACCTCACCTCTTTCCTCACAGCGATGTAGATATATTTGAAATCTACTGGATCAAAGTGCATTCTGGGAAGCACTGCTCGTTCATCATCAGATTTGTACAGCACTATTGGACAGCCTGGTGTGAATTTCTCATCCAAAACCAGCTAGAACAACAAACAGAAATATAAATCATAAATTGTGATTGTATAGTAATTCAAATGCAGAGGTAAACAACAGATTAAATGGAGGGCAGGAATTTAGAAATGAAAACTTATTGAGAGGTGAAGGAGACCTTTATCAGTTGTCCATCACTGGTTCCTATGAACAACACAATCCAGGATCCACTTCTAACTGCTGCCACTGATGACATTGAGCTGTACCTGAACACCACAGAGAGCGGCTGAAGGTTACTACCACTCTGCAACACAAAGAACAAAAATATTATGACTCTGGTGAATAGTGAAATTAAGTTTTGTCATGCAACATATCCTATATTCTATTACAATTATTATACATAGGTTAACTCAAATCGGTACAACTACTAGGCCTAAACATAAAAAAATAAAATAATAATAATAAAAATAAAAAAATAATAATAAAAAAACATGTAGGTTATAGTGAGCACATAAATGCTGATTTTCCAACCTCAGATTCACATTTTTCACCAGTAGCGCAGAAACCCTTCACTCGGCCTTGAACTGTACTGATGTCATACAGAGCCAGCGCGGTGTTCTCCGGATCCTGCTGATTCTGCGCACTGAACACTCCTGCCCAAATAACACCGTTCCCTGAGGGAATAACGGTGGAGGAGACGAGCACTGGACGAACTTTATCATTGCAGCACTCTATCGTTGCAGCCTGTAGGGATTTGAATATCTCTTTCTTTTTTCTTCTATTGCTGTCCATCCGCAGGACGTGCACTTTCCACTCCGAGTCAGTCTTTGCGTTGAGAAATAAGTAGGACTCTGAGGGAGAAACTCTCTGGAATCCGTCAACAAACTCCACATCTCTAGCGGTGCTCAGGATGGAGGGGGATAATCCGTCCTCTATGTCGTTGAAAATCCCACCAGTTTGAGACTGTAAAGTGTTCCACAATTTAACAACAGGATACGGATCTTGAGGTTTTGTTTGTTCGTCCTTTTTCCCAACCAAAAGGTACCTATCGGTACTTGGACCTGCAATGAACGCAACAGATTTCTCATTCTGTCTCGGTCCTACCAATATATGTTCATCGTAAATACTCTTTGTAATGTCATTTATATCAAGAACTTCACAATATCCATCTCTAAAGGTCCCACAGGTTATCAGGGTGTCGTTGTCGTCAAAAGGCACTAGAATGTTGACTCTATTTTGATGAGTGGCATTAGTGATGTCCTTCCTCTTCTCCTCAGAAAGATCGAGTCTCATCCGATGTAGTCGATGGTCAGTAAGAACGAACAACTTACTTTTACCAACTACAAAGTCCTTGATGTCTCCATCAAAGTTCACCAGATCACTGCAAATGCAATGTTTCAAAAGTGGGACCACAAGTATTGCAAGTAAGTATCCTTTCATCTTGCATATCTGAGAGATCAGATAAAGTTTCGAGATCTTGTCACAGAGATCAACTGCGCTCAGATGCGTCCACGGCTGAAGTGGATAGAAGTGAAAGCAGCGGCTCTGAAGATGCCTGATGACTTCCTGCCTTGTTTTGGATGTTATACCATTTCATAATGAGACACTTTTCATAATCCTACATAAAATAAAGAGTAAAAGGAACAAGTATGTAGGCGACTCTCTCTTGAAATCATTTTATTGACAGCAGACTTTATATTTATTATCTTTATCTTTAAGTTCTACAATCCTTTGTTTACTGCTGCACCTTTGTGGTATAAAAACAGCTTCATATTTAGAATAAAATATGATGAAGCAGGGAAAAATATATATTTCTTGATTATGTTTTATCATTTGCTTATGTTTTATCATTTAATCATTTATTTTAGATCTTAAAAATCATTTATTTTAAGAAATCATTAATATCATCATGTTTCTCATTAGTATCATTTGAAATGTATATTAAATGCTTTTCTTTTATTCATATATTTATGCCTCAAATGTAGCTGATTGACTTTGGGTGAACTTTTGTAAGCTATAGCTGTTTAAATGAGGTCAAGAGTCTATAAGTTTCCAACAGACAGACAAAGAATGTTCGAATATCTCAGAATAAAGTGATAAACGAATGTTATCTTAGCTGAACATCTTGCAGAAGAGACATGTGCAGTAGTTCTGTATTGTGTATTGTATTAAGATTAACAACTTTCTGACACATGGGGTACGAGTGTGTCCGCCTCAGTGTGTGAAACCACAAAAGAAAGATATGTCTTTGTCTTTCATGTTTGCTCGAATGAGATCGGAAAGAGGAAGTTAGCCCTGTGCTGATAAGCATCTGCAGAAGTATTTTCTGTTCTGGTCAGTCTACCTTGGACTCAGACCTTGCTCCTTCGCAACCTTTTCAAAGAGAGATCTCTCAACCAAATTGAATACTATTGGCTAAGAATATTATACTCAGAGTGTTTTAATTATATTTTACTTGAAAATAGAAGTGATTTTAACTGTTCTGATTATTGATGAATTATCAGATGAATTATTTGACTGTCTGCTGTTAAGAAATAAAAATTGGCATTAATCATCTGACTGGATCTCCTCCCTGCATCAGAATATAATTTATTGCCACTTAGATCTAAGTGGTTTGAGTAATTAATAATTAGTAGCCTAACCAGGCGAAAAAAAAATGTATCATCACTAATGCCACTCATCAAAATAAAGTCAACATTCTAGTGCCTTTTGACGACAACGACACCCTGATAACCTGTGGGACCTTTAGAGATGGATACTGCGAAGTTCTTGATCTGAATGACATTACAAAGAGTATTTAGCCTACTATGAAAGTATATCGGTAGGACCGACGAGACAGAATGAGACATCTGTTGCGCTCATAGCAGGTCCAAGTACCAGTAGCCTAAGTACCTTTTGGTTGGTAAAAAGGACGAACCAACAAAACCTCAAGATCCGTATCCTGTTGTTAAATTGTGGAACACTAGTAGTAACAATGATGGACCTCCTGTCAAAAAATGATTGATTGACAGGTGCCCTGCCCCTTCCGGTGACAGGTGCCCGCCCCTTTTGGCATAGGATCAAAGGGATCATCAGAGAACAAAGGGAGATCAAAGATATCAAAGGGTTAACCTTTGACCCGGTTAGCCCTTGATCATGTTTTGACTTTTGATTGACAGTTTCGGGTTTTGATGCCTTTTGGTATTGACAGAAGGTTTTGAAGCCTTTTGATATTGACAGAAGGTTTTAATCGTTTGAAGTTTTGATCGTTTGAAGTTGGTATAATAATAATACGTCATGGCTATGACAGAAAGTTCTGGGTTTTGAAGCCTTTTGAAGTTGGTAGGCTATCACAGGATACTCCTACATATTCCTGAGTGTATCTGGGCTGTCATGTAAAAACTGATAAGTGTAATAAGGATCCACTGGAGGCAAGTTGATAGATGAGAACCCATGTGCAGTTTATTAACTAAAACAAAACATGACGTGGCATGAAAACAAAAACCAAAGCATGAACTTGCATAACAGCAGACTACAGGAAACAATACTTGACCAAGACACATGGCAAACATGAGGGCTTAAATACACAGACTAAATGACAAAACAAGGGACACCTGTGAACAATGATCAGACAATTAACAAATGACAAGACATGGCAGGATCACATGACAAACAGGGAATCACATGACAGACATGGAAACAAGGCATGACACAGAAACATGACAAGAACAAACCTAAAATGTGACAGAATCCCCCCCTCTAAGGGCGTCTCCCGACGCCCAACAAAACCAAAACACAAGATAAGACCAGGAGGGTGGTGGAGTGGAGGAGGTCATGGGGGAGGGATGGTGGGCCAGGCCCGTGCAGGGGGACAGGACATGGGACGTGGCATGGCGTGGGCGGGCCTGGGTCGTGGCATGGCGTGGGCGGACCTGGGCCGTGGCAAGGCGTGGGCGGACCTGGGCCGTGGCAAGGCGTGCGGACCTGGGCCGTGGCAAGGCGTGGGCGGACCTGGGCCTTGGCATGGCGTGGGCGGACCTGGGCCGTGGCATGGCGTGGGCGGACCTGGGCCGTGGCACGGCGTGGGCGGACCTGGGCCGTGGCACGGCGTGGGCGGACCTGGGCCGTGGCACGGCGTGGGCGGACCTGGGCCGTGGCACGGCGTGGGCGGACCTGGGCCGTGGCAAGGCGTGGGCGGACCTGGACCGTGGCAAGGCGTGGGCGGACCTGGACCGTGGCGAAGCCAGGGCGGATCCGGCAGTGCAGGAAGCCAGGGCGGATCCGGCAGTGCAGGAAGCCAGGGCGGATCCGGCAGTGCAGGAAGCCAGGGCGGATCCGGCAGTGCAGGAAGCCAGGGCGGATCCGGCAGTGCAGGAAGCCAGGGCGGATCCGGCAGTGCAGGAAGCCAGGGCGGATCCGGCAGTGCAGGAAGCCAGGGCGGATCCGGCAGTGCAGGAAGCCAGGGCGGATCCGGCAGTGCAGGAAGCCAGGGCGGATCCGGCAGTGCAGGAAGCCAGGGCGGATCCGGCAGTGCAGGAAGCCAGGGCGGATCCGGCAGTGCAGGAAGCCAGGGCGGATCCGGCAGTGCAGGAAGCCAGGGCGGATCCGGCAGTGCAGGAAGCCAGGGCGGATCCGGCAGTGCAGGAAGCCAGGGCGGATCCGGCAGTGCAGGAAGCCAGGGCGGATCCGGCAGTGCAGGAAGCCAGGGCGGATCCGGCAGTGCAGGAAGCCAGGGCGGATCCGGCAGTGCAGGAAGCCAGGGCGGATCCGGCAGTGCAGGAAGCCAGGGCGGATCCGGCAGTGCAGGAAGCCAGGGCGGATCCGGCAGTGCTGGAGGCCAGGGCGGATCCGGCAGTGCTGGAGGCCAGGGTGGACCAGACAGTTCAGGTGGCCAAGGTGGACCAGACAGTTCAGGTGGCCAAGGTGGACCAGACAGTTCAGGTGGCCATGGCGGCGCGGCCTCCATGGTCCTATCAAGGACCCTACTGCCCCCCCCCCAAAATTTTCTTGGGGACAGCTATGGGGTTATGGGCTGGAACAGACAACGACTCCAGAACAGAAATGACGTGAAAAGTCTCAGCAGTCGTGACGTGAACAGAATCTGGCTCGGCAGACGTGACGTGAACAGGCTCTGGCTCGGCAGACGTGACGTGAACAGGCTTTGGCTCGGCAGACGTGACGTGAACAGGCTTTGGCTCGGCAGACGTGACGTGAAGCTCAGGCTCTGGCTCGGCAGACGTGACGTGAAGCTCAGGCTCTGGCTCGGCAGACGTGACGTGAAGCTCAGGCTCTGGCTCGGCAGACGTGACGTGAAGCTCAGGCTCTGGCTCGGCAGACGTGACGTGAAGCTCAGGCTCTGGCTCGGCAGACGTGACGTGAAGCTCAGGCTCTGGCTCGGCAGACGTGACGTGAAGCTCAGGCTCGGCAGATGTGACGTGAAGCTCAGGCTCAGCAGACGTGACGTGAAGCTCAGGCTCAGCAGACGTGACGTGAAGCTCAGGCTCTGGCTCGGCAGACGTGACGTGAAGCTCAGGCTCGGCAGATGTGACGTGAAGCTCAGGCTCTGGCTCGGCAGACGTGACGTGAAGCTCAGGCTCAGCAGACGTGACGTGAAGCTCAGGCTCTGGCTCGGCAGACGTGACGTGAAGCTCAGGCTCTGGATCGGCAGACGTGACGTGAACTTCAAATGTGTGCACCGACCACACACACCATATGGCTGTGGCCATAATTGTTAGTGTAGCCATAACTGATGGCTCAGGTTCAGGCGTGGCGGCGGCCATCTTGTCAGGAGACACAGGCTCGGTGGCAGCCATCTTGTCAGGAGACACCGGCTCAGCGGCCAACGTGGCGTGAACAGACTCGGACTTGGCAGGCGTGACGTGAAGAGATTCAGGCTTGGCAGACATGACATGAAGAGATTCAGGCTTGGCAGACATGACGTGAAGAGATTCAGGCTTGGCAGACATGACGTGAAGAGATTCAGGCTTGGCAGACATGACGTGAAGAAATTCAGGCTTGGCAGGCTTGGCAGACATGACGTGAAGTGGCTCAGGCTTGGCAGGCATGACGTGAAGTGGCTCAGGCTTGGCAGATACTGTGGGTTTGTGGGGCTTCTCAAAACCTACAGTAAATGAGGAACCGCTTAATAATAGGGCATAGTCAATATATTGGGCCAAGGACCAGTGGATTTTTCCCCCAGGAAGCTGGGAGCGAATGGGCTCATTTAGACTCACCCTAAATATGTCCTTGAGGGCCACGTCATTAAAATCCAACTGGCAACACAGCCCACAAAATTTCTCCACATACGTTTCCAGGGGAAGATTCCCCTGGCATAGGTTTAGGAGGGCAACCGCTGGGTTCATTGTAGGAGGTCAAGTATTCTGTAATAAGGATCCACTGGAGGCAAGTTGATAGATGAGAACCCATGTGCAGTTTATTAACTAAAACAAAACATGAAACAAAACATGACGTGGCATGAAAACAAAAACCAAAGCATGAACTTGCATAACAGCAGACTACAGGAAACAATACTTGACCAAGACACATGGCAAACATGAGGGCTTAAATACACAGACTAATGACAAAACAAGGGACACCTGTGAACAATGATCAGACAATTAACAAATGACAAGACATGGCAGGATCACATGACAAACAGGGAATCACATGACAGACATGGAAACAAGGCATGACACAGAAACATGACAAGAACAAACCTAAAACGTGACAATAAGGGAAAAACTGTGGAAGTGTATCTCACACAAAAATGTTGAAAAACCATTCAGTTCTTTTAAAAGAATATAAATGAAATGTTTATAAAGATCTTACTAAAACCTCACACAAAAAGTTTAAATAAAATAGAGTTAGAAAAAATTGCAATGAGTCTCTCAAAGCACCACCGTCTCAAAACATAGGGAGCGCGCTTGTGTCTCTCTCTGTGTGTGTGTGTGTCACGGGATTCCCCTCTCTGACATCTGAAACGTGCTGTTCAGACACTGTGATTAAACAATGTCATACAAAAACATTCTATTCATTAAAATAATGATCGTGCCAATTAAACTAAAGTTGAAAAAAAAAAAACATACTGTTCTCATGCTAATTTAACTACGGTTGAAAAAACTGTGGAAGTTTATCTCACACAAACGTTGAAAAACCATTCAGTTCTTTATAAGTATATAAATGAAAATCTACCTCACAAAAGTTTGATGATTACATGTTTAGAGAGTTGAAGAAACATACAGCTTATGAATGGGTCCCAAAAATTGCACCAAGTTAAATGTTTAGAGAGCTGAAGAAAAAGAAAAACATGCAGCATGTGAAAATAGGGTCACAAAAATGCAATGATTTTAAAGTTGTAAATACAAAAGATACCAGAGTGTTTACTGAAGCGCCTCTCACACCAGCGTTTGACAGTCTCTGACTCAGAGGGTCCCTCACAACCTCCGCATTCCTGAGCGCATTGGGGGCTTTCCATAGCCATAATGATTTTTGTACCATAACTGCATATTCGATCATGTACACCTAAACACGACCATCACAGAAAACTATAAAATAAATAAATAATTTAAGATCATTTCTAAGCTGTATTGCACGCGCGCACACACGGTTCTAAAAAATGAACTAATCTCTATGTACATCATGTCACAGCGTTTGTAATGTTAGTCTGCTAACGCCTTTCCAGAGCCAAAGTTTTGTTCACACTAAATTTATTTCAAAGCATAATCGTAAAAGTTTAAATATGATCTTTTAAAAATGAAAGATTGTTTAAATAAAATCTTTAAAGTTTGAATACATTCATATCTTCTATTTATCTTTTAGAAGATTACTGTGTCCTAAAGTATAATTGTTATTAAACAATGTCTGTTGAAAAACTGTACTTAGTCGTCTTAAAAGATTCAATCAGCATTTTTTGTCCATGCTGGGGTTTCAATTTTTATGGTGGGGACTTTCCATAGCCATAATGATTTTTGTACCGTAACTGCATATTCTATCCCGTACACCTAAACACGACCATCACA
The DNA here is from genome assembly GCF_965113295.1 of Leuciscus leuciscus. NCBI lineage: Eukaryota > Metazoa > Chordata > Actinopteri > Cypriniformes > Leuciscidae > Leuciscus > Leuciscus leuciscus. The sequence goes on along the minus strand of NC_138728.1, from coordinate 14,827,193 downwards.
GAGAACTACATTTGTACATTTTCAAAAATGAAATAAATATATAAATAATGTAATATCATTTCTAAGCTGTTTTGCGCGCACACAACTAATCTCTATTCTAAATTATTATTAATAAAATATATAACCAATGAATAATAACATATGTTACTAAAATGTATTTAAAAAATGTAAAAGCATAACCTTAAAAGTTTAAATGAGATATTTTAAAATTAAAAGACTGTTTAAATCAAATCTTTAAAGTTTTATTAAAATCATATCTTCAATTTATCTTCTCGCCACAAATTCTTCTTAACATAAATTATCAGATTAATAACAAAAAAATAACAGAAGAATTTTGTAGGTGTTCGATGAAAAAGAATCAATGAAAGCGTTCTCCTACAAAATAACTGTAAATAACAAACCAGTCCTCTGCAGGAACTTTGAATTGATTGTAAGTATATAGCGCCACCTGATGTTCAGTCTCAGGATTGCTCTCACAGGATATTTGAACGCAGAGGTTGATGAATAGTTAAAGCAATGACAAAATATATATTTTTTTATGTCAAGTTGAATAATTAACTTATATGTTAATTAATGAACTAATATATATATATATATATATATATATATATATATATATATATATATATATATATATATCGCAAATAATGATTTTAAGCCTTTTTCAAAAATAATTAATTTTTATTTTATTTTTGAAAATATATATATTTTTTCTGTGAGTGTTTTCATTGCTCTTTCATACTTGGCCAGGTGTGTTCTGTGGACTGAGGCAGAACAAATGCTTTGGATTCCCCATCCTGAGAACATAATTCCCAATCGTGATCTAAATGACAATGAAAAGCAATGTCTTTTAATCTCATAAAGTTGATTTAATAAGATTTAAATTAAACTTAACACAGCACTGTTAACAGCAATTATCAAGTCAAATTATGAACTTCCATGTTTATAGATTTACCAAAGAATTGCAAATATCAAAAACCAGACGTACAGTTATTGAGTCCACATCTGTGACGGCTCCTGATTCTCCTTTAATCTTACAGATGATGGCATTGGACTCAAACACCTCCAAAACACACTGACACTGCTGATCTCCCTGTAGACCCGTCACTTTCACCTCACTCATACTCAAGGTCAATGCATCTGCCTCTTTCTGAGAAATAGAGATCCACAAGATGAATTTGTGTTAACTCAAATTATAAAGTTCAGGTCTTGCTCAGTTTTTAGCAATTCTTTACCTGAATGTTCACCAGTAGGTCGTTGGCCACCTGTAAGGTGGTGAATGTGAATTCTGGATCAGGCTCGTAGGACAAATACCCACAGTCAATAGTGGAGTTCACAACTTTCAATAATAAGCTTAACAGTCCACTGCCATAATAACGGGGGGAATGAAACCAAAAGCCCTGAGAAAAGAGAGACAATTAAAATATGACTCCAATATGACTTTAATTAAAGATGTTATCCCCTTAATTCTTTGACATAATTCGCCCTTTGACCTCTGTGTGTCAGTCTTACCCCTGAGCTTCTGCTGTATTGTGTTTGAAGCTCTTTATTAGAGTGACGGACAATAACTGATTCCACAGATTCCATATTGCTCCCCTGAACATGAATCTTCCTTCCACCACTGAATAAAGAGATATTCAAACCAATTTCAGTCAATAATGCATAATAAACAATGTTAAAGTAAAAGTTAAGTATTGACATTTTAATTCCTCCCATTAACTTTCCTGAATGTGTATTTCACACACACAAACACAAAGACACAAAATTCAAGATATTTCAGCAACCAATGGAGGTAAAACATGCCGAAAACATGAAAACAGTCTGGCTGTTAGGAAGCAGTTTGCTCTTACTAAACTAACGACTAGTCTTGGTCACACATGAGTCAGTAAACTTTGTAACACAAAGTTGAGATGTTGTTGCCCAGAGAGAAAAACAACATGTGGTGTCGGAGGAAAAGAGGCATGAGAGATGAGAGATGCGTATTTTCCCCGGGTTTAATAAAATGACTTAAACGTCACACTCATCCGCATACGATTGAGTGAGAAAAAGCATACAAATAAACATTCAACTCCGGTCACAAGTAGAAAGGGAAATAAAGGAAAGTGTACAAAAGTCGGGAGAGTGGTTATCTCTTCTCCTGCTCACCTTTCACATATATTACAGACACACACTCTACGCACATGTGCAGTTCTCATTCTATCTCAAATTACCGTAAGTGCACAAAGTGACTGTTACAAACTGCAGCTCTCAGAACAAAGACAAAACATGGAAATGACCTGACCTTTCTTACATATGAGTGGGTTTTTTATTTGATTTATTTTTTCATCAAGAGTAACTCTGCAGATCATTACACTGCAAATTGGAAAATACCAATCTGGCTTCAAGAAAGGACATTCAACTGAGACTGCATTACTGTCAGTCACAGAAGCCCTACGGATCGCAAAAGCTGCTTCCAAATCTTCAGTCCTCATTCTCCTGGATCTGTCTGCTGCCTTCGACACGGTGAATCATCAGATCCTTATGTCCACCCTCTCATCACTGGGCATCACAGGAACTTCACTCCACTGGTTTGAGTCCTATCTCACAGGTAGGTCCTTCAAGGTCGCATGGAGAGGTGAGGTATCCAGAGCACATCAGCTGACCACAGGGGTTCCCCAGGGTTCAGTTCTTGGTCCCCTCCTCTTCTCCATCTACACCACATCACTGGGACACATCATACAGGCACATGGTTTTTCCTACCACTGCTATGCTGATGACACGCAGCTCTTCCTCTCCTTTCAACCAGATGATCCCACAGTAGCTGCACGGGTCTCAAGCTGTCTGGCGGACATCTCCACATGGATGAAGGAACATCACCTGCAGCTCAACCTGGCAAAGACTGAGCTTCTCGTCCTCCCTGCCAATCCGTCTCTACAGCACGACTTCACCATCCAGCTAGAGTCATCATTAATCACCCCATCAAGATCGGTCAGAAATCTTGGAGTAACGTTTGATGACCAGCTGACCTTCACAGATCACATTTCAAAGACAGCTCGATCATGCAGGTTTGCACTGCACAACATCAGGAAAATCAGGCCTTTCCTAACTGAGCATGCAACACAACTCATCGTCCAGGCCCTGGTCATCTCTAGGCTTGACTACTGCAATGCTCTTCTGGCTGGACTTCCAGCATGTGCAACCAAAACCCTACAGATGATCCAGAATGCTGCAGCTCGTCTTGTCTTCAACGAGCCCAAGAGGGCCCACGTCACTCCTCTGTTCATCTCTCTGCACTGGCTACCTCTCGCTGCTCGCATCAAGTTCAAGGCACTGACGCTTGCTTACAGAACTATCACGGGCTCAGCTCCCTCCTACTTTCACTCACTCCTACGAGTCTACATCCCTACCAGACACCTACGATCGGTCAACGAGCGACGTCTCGTGGTTCCATCACAGAAAGCCACAAAATCACTTTCCAGAACATTCTCATTCACAGTTCCATGCTGGTGGAACGTTCTCCCCACCCTCATCCGGAATGCAGAATCCCTGACAACATTCAAAAGACAGCTGAAAACCAATCTCTTCCGTGAGCACTTAACCTTATAGGAAAAAAAAAAAAAAAAAAAAAAAGTTTTCCTTTCCCTTTGTAACATCACTTATCAGGCTTATGCTACTCTGAATAATACCTGAACTTCGTACTTTGAGCACTTCTTGTGTTGTTGTTGTTTTTGCCTCTTTATGATGACTCGCTGAATTTTGTCCTAATTTGTAAGTCGCTTTGGAGAAAGGCGTCTGCTAAATGACTAAATGTAAATGTAAATGTGCAAATATTATTTTTTCCACATTAACAGCATTCTTGCAAATTCTGTGTCTAAAATGGGCTGTATGACATTTGATTAAGTATTTAAAATGAGCAGTTTTCATCTCAAGGCACTGATGGGATATGGAAGCTGTTCTGCCAGTGGTCTGAAAGCTCTTACCTATACCAGGAGACATTGGGCTGTATTCCTGTGCAGCTGGGCTGGGAACTGTAAGTGATGATACTGTTACCATGACAACGGTCGTCAGGAGTAACAACACACACTTTCACTGTTCCTTTAGTTCCACTGGGAGGAATGTGGAACCTTAAAGTGTCACTGGAGCGATCAAACACTGGAGATCTGAGGGGAAACATTCATGCACAGATATACAATATCATTTATCTCAATCTACACACATTGACTAAACACAAACACACATAATCTCACTCTTTAGGAATACACTCCAGATCCCCTTGAATATGGATTTTATTGACAGATTCCAGGTTCTTTCCTCTTAGTGAAACGCTGTTTCTGCCATGGAAAGAAATCTTGTTGGGCTCCAGAGAGAGAATCTCTGGCACCTGCAGGACACAAAATGTTGCACTCAGTAAAGAAAGGCCATAAAAAGAAATGGAATAAGGAAGAAAAAGAAAATCCATATCCACTTAATATGACCAAAGCATTCGTTAATAAACAACAGAAATAAAAGTAAATTTTATTACATACATTTTATAAATGATAATAATATGCAGTAATTAAATATAATTGTAAATATGCATAATGATTGTGATAAATTATTTATTGCTTATATTATATAGAAGAAAGCAACTTTTGTTTTAAAATCATTTTAAAAGCAAATAGTTCCACAAAAATCAAACAAAATCCTCAGACTCTTGTAAAGTCACATCTATTTGAAATAAGAACAAACTGAAAAAACAACATCTCTATTCTGTGAAATTAGGTTCATAATAGTATGACACTTACACTGTAGAGAATCTCAGGGCGTAGATCTTTACATGCATCCTAAAAAGTAGAAAAAGAGAGAGAACTGAGCGGTTCATTTACTTCCTGAGTTTTCTTCAATCGACACAATGATATTCAAGCTATTACCAATGAATTAATATAATCTTGAATCTTTATAAAGGTTACATATACATATTTCCCAATAAGTATACGTATAATGAAGCACTGGATTGTAGAATACAGTATGTCTCACCTGTATGAGTAACTGCGGTCCAGTTCCATGTGTCCAATCACAACGCTGAGAGGAAGAGGACCACTGACACCCAGATGAGACACACTGCACACACCTGCATTTATGATATGATTTATTAATATAATAAAGCTCTGTGTTGTCATTTCTGTACTATGCAATTTTTCACACTGAATTTCATTTTCTCACTGTGTATAAGAAGCATTTGTGTTTTCTGTGATACTGGAGCAGTTCCTCAGTGTCAGTGTCTCTGTGATCTTCTGATCCTTAATGGTAACAGTAGCAGAGACTTCTGAAACTGAATAGATTATCAAAAATGTTTATGGTTATATAAAAAATATATATTCTGACTACAAAATTGTACAGTATAATAACGCACAAGTAGTTCATATGAAGTAGCTTATGTCAAAAAATGATTTATGACCCTTGATTTATGGTCATGGCTTATGTTTATGGCAGGAAGTCCTTATATGGGTGTTTTATGATGCCCCTATGGTATGTGAAATTTGATGCATGTGTGGTTCCGGGGTTTTTTGTGTGACTGTAAGCTGCTTGGTGTGACAAGGAAGTGAATGTTTTTTGCAGGGATGTTTTTATTATTGGTGGAATTAATAATAAAGTCCACAGATTGGTGAAATTATGAACATGAAGAAATCTCTCATGGATTTGTTTTCAGATGACGAAGCAGCGTCCATAATGTCTGTGGGGAGAATAAAAACGGGGTGAATGAAATTAAGAAATAGCATTGACAAATTAAAAAGCATATAAAATAACAGATAAGTGAAATAAGATGAAATTTATTTAAGCATAACTATTTCTAAAAGTAAGTTTTAACCTTTTAAACACCACATTATATGAGTTAAGAACCCATTGTTTTGTTTACATTGATTTTATTGCAACTAAATAAAGGTTTAACCCTCTGGCCTTCTTCGTAAATGGGTTACACTTAGCTTCCTCCCTCCCGAAAACGGACAAAGCCTTAACATTTTACTTTACTTTTTCCCAGGATAACCAATCAAATAAATTTTTGTTCTATAATGTTTTCTGATTATTATTTAGAATTTTTAGAATTTTTTATGATACTTTGCATTAATTATATAATTTTTATGAGCAATTTTTCCATTAGAATTAATATATATATTTTTATTTTATTTTATTTTTCAATAAATGCAACATTTCACATCAAAATAGAGTGCAGGCCTAAAAAAAAAAAATTCAAGTGAGAAGAGCGCCATCTAGTGGCTTCAAAATGTATTAATTTGTGTCATGTCCTATAACCGCCTATAGGCGGCCTATAGCTTTTTTATTTATTTATTTGATTTATTCCCATTCGGAAAGAAACAAATTAATTACTAAGCAACCACTGAATGGAACAACACAAATTATATATCATTTTAAAGCTTAGGATCTCAGCTTTTTAATGCATCTAATTACATGTATTAACTCCTAACGAGTGCTGAGTAATCCCTCTAAAACCGAGTGTACCACCAGCAGGCGCCACCTAGCTGCGAACATATTAATTACCATATTTTTCAAAAATCTTGCCTTGATTAACACAAAGTTGATGTCATTTGAAAGCTTAGAGTTTGAACTTTACAGTGAATGTATCCACTTTGAAAAACTCTTAAGTATTGCTGAGTTATTTGCTGATAAATATAAAAAATAATTTCATAATCTATAAAATAATGTACTGCAATGTGTCAAAAACATCATACAGCTCATGAAACATTCTCAGATAATTGAAAATGGCACTTCATTTTTTACAGCATATTATTACAATTAAAATGAGCCCAAAATTAACATAATCTATTGCTTTTATGACAAGATATTCTTCATGGAGAAAAAATTGCCCATGAGGGGGTGTCAAAGACTGTACAAAAAGGCTGTCTCTTTTCCAAATGCTGTAACTTTTGATTCCTTTATCCAAATTTTTTTATTTTTTTATCCAGATGCAGCTAACATGTAGGGGGACTTCACTAAAAAAAGAATTTTCCTCCTACCTTATTTCCTTCCTGAGTTATTCCATGACAAATAAGAAAGATATGCAAAATCATAATAAAAATTATATACCGGTATATATATTGTCTTTTATCCGCCGTTTCTTGGCAGGACAATGTCCAAATGTAATGTAATTTATATTTTCAAAAAATTTAAAAAGAGTTCTTTCAAACGATACCTAACTTTTGACTCTCCTTGCTATAGTTTTGGAGTTATTATGATTATATAATTTTTATATAGTTTGGGGCAAAATTTGCTGTTTCAGTCTTACCAGTTCATTTCTCTGTGTGTGTGTGTGTGTGTGTGTTTGTGTGTGTGGGTGTGTGTGTGTGGGGGGGGAGGGTGTCTTATTTGCACTCTTGATGTTTTAGAGTGTCACCCCTTCATTGCTGTACACTTTTTTTCAGCACAGTTGCTGATCTGTAGCTTGTACCACCAAAAGTTTCTCTGAGTTTTCCTATTTTTTCGTATTTCCCATTCATTTCCTATGTCGCCCGTTTTCGGGCGGGAGGAAGCTAAGTGTGACTTTTTTTTTTTACGACCCTTTAACATATCAGAATCATCTCCTTGATTTTTTTGTGTGTTCATATAGGCAATACAACAAAAGTCACCAAGTTTCACCCCCATCCGATGAAGCAAAAAAAATTTAACAATTCGAAACGTTCAAGTTTTCGGGCGAAGAAGCCCAGAGGTATATGGGTACTTGGCATGAAATTTAAAGCACTATTTATCTAATTGTATAATAAAATGATTATACATGTTGTTTTATGATGTCATATTAAAGGCACAATATGTTTGTTTTTTTATTTAAAAATATAAAAAATCACTATATCTATGTTATATATATTTTTAAAGTTGTGTATTTACATTATCCCGACAGTTCCAATTAACTTCTAAATCCAGAGAAATTAATATTTTAATTCGAAGACACGGACCGTGTCTTTATTTCCGTTTTGTCGCCGTCAATGCCGTCATATCCGTGTTGTCTCTGGTTTCCGCTCGTGCTGCCATGGCAACCAGAGCTATGAACCAGAGCCCTCTGATAGTAACCAAACTGACGCGGACAACTGTGTAGTTCGCAATGTCTATTTGCACGCTGTTGTTGTTTCGTTCAAACATTATGGACAATGGCAAGCAGACTTTGGATAAAAAAGGAGAACTAAACCGAGAATCAATATCAGCGCGGTGTTTTCGAGATGTCGAGAGCTCCCACGGACACTATATAAACGAGAGCTCCACGTCCGAGACTTCGACAACTCCTACATGTACTTTATTAAACAGGTGAGCACATTTACATAAAACTAATCAAGGTTATATAGTTCAACAATGATAAAATGTTAGAATATGATCTGTGTTATTCTAATGTTGATATAGCTAGCTTACTGCTGGTCTCATACAGACAAACTAACGTTAACACATACATTTCAACACATTCAAATGCAGTTTAGAGTGATAGTGTAATGTTAGACCAAGTGAAACAGCGCTGCGTTACCTCTCAAGTTTAATTTGTCTAATAAACTGACCTGTGAGTAGTAATTCTGCGTGTAGTTCGGTAGAATGAAATGTCCATATTCCTTTTATATCCGCGGGACTCGCATCGCGTTTGGAGCTGATAGCTGTCTCTTAGCAATCCCGAACTGCTTCATATCACAGTCATGATAAAAGCATCAATGTATTCAGTAATCCATATACATTATTAGATCGGTCGGCTTGACGTTGACGACAAAATCCATAATTCATAGCAAATGTTGCGTCATCAATCTACGCCTTTGTTATTGTAAATAGGTTAGCGACCCCTAGTGGAGAAAAAAATCCCATACTGTACGTTTAATCAGCAGAACATATATAATTAAATATATAATATAATTTAAAACAATACCAAAACACAATATAGTTCAGCATACAACTACACTAAAAATCCATTTGCATTTTGCCTAAACACTTGGTAAACACGAGTCACAAAAACTCTTCAATTCCACCAACAACACAATAATAATAAAAACAATACATACAAAATAGCAATAAATGTACGTCTAGTAAATTGAAGTGTACCAAAGACTTTGAGTGTAGGCTACTCACCATTGAAATAGTTGAAAGTGATGGGTCTCAGTATTATAAATATATAATTATGTTTTATTATATTAATTATGTTTCAAGTTCTGTTTTGTGTATTAATGCACAAATCTGATTCATAATGTTGTAGTTTTTTTTATCAAGTTACCATTATAGAGATTAGTGTTCCTTTGAGCTAAAAGCTGGTTAAGACGTTTCATAATGGAATATGTGAATGGCCAAATCCACAGATCTAATATTATTTTTGCTCTCAATAGTAATAGTTATAGGCCTATCATTTTAATGCCATTACCTTTTTTAAACCTAGAGCCCATTTTCATGACCACGTCAATAACATAAATGACACAATAACATAAAACTTACTTACAGCCTTATTCTTTCTACAGAGGAGGATTTTTCAGAAATTAGTGAAAGATAAGAAATGAGACAGACCTTTATCAGTTGTCCATCACTGGTTCCTATGAACAACACAATCCAGGATCCACTTCTAACTGCTGCCACTGATGACATTGAGCTGTACTTGAACACCACAGAGAGCGGCTGAAGGTTACTACCACTCTGCAACACAAAGAACAAGAATATTATGACTTTGGTAAGTTTTGTCATGCAACATATTATATATTCTATTACAACTATTATACATTACGCAAATCGGTAGAACAACTAAACATTTGTAAAAAAAACAACAAAAAAAACAACATTTGTTTATAACAATTAACAATACATTTAAAAAAAAAAAAAATCTATATTGAGCAATGAGCACATAAATGCTGATTTTCCAACCTTAGAATCACATTTTTCACCAGTAGTGCAGAAACCCTTCACTCGGCCTTGAACTGTACTGATGTCATACAGAGCCAGCGCGGTGTTCTCCGGATCCTGCTGATTCTGCGCACTGAACACTCCTGCCCAAATAACACCGTTCCCTGAGGGAATAACAGTGGAGGAGACGAGCACTGGACGAACTTTATCATTGCAGCACTCTATCGTTGCAGCCTGTAGGGATTTGAAGATCTCTTTCTTTTTTCTTTTATTGCTGTCCATCCGCAGGACGTGCACTTTCCTCTCCGAGTCAGTCTTTGCACTGAGAAATAAGTAGGACTCTGAGGGAGAAACTCTCTGGAATCCGTCAACTAGAGGTCTTCACAGTGAACCCGAGACCCGTCGACCCGGGTCCCGACCCGGGACCCGTACGGGTTCGGGTCTGTATTTTAAATGATCAGCCGGGTCCGGGTCGGGTCCGCATCTATTACTTCGGTTCCCGGGTCTGTTTAACATTGTGTGTAATACCCGTGCGATCGGAGTCAGATCAGACTCGGAGAAAACCCGGCCGTGATTAGACACTGCTTGTGTTTTTTTGTAACTTGCAACTTGTAAAATTAGGAAAAGAAAAGTGTGAGCTGTACCTGTGAGTACAAGGCGATCTCTCTCTCTCTCTCTCTCTGCCGTTAGAAGCAGAGTGCGCAGACTCAGAGTTAATGCAAGTGCACGCACGGTAATAATGGATACCTTCATGAGCGATGTGCGAAAAAAGCTAAAAAACAACGAGTATAAAGAGGTAAAACCTACGGGCACCTCTTCTGTCTGGGCATCCTTCATGCATATTGTAGACGAACATCAGAAAAAAGTAAGTGCAGTTAAGTGTAAAACGTGTGACGCACTGTTGAAGTTTGATTCCACAAAAACTGGCACATCGCATCTTTTAAAGCACACCAGGTCGTGTGGTAAAACTGTTTTGACCCAATCTTCAGTGGCGCCTTTTCTTAGATTGGGTGTAGTTCCAAAAAAAGCAAAGGATGCGATTTTGGAAAAATGCACTAAAGTCTGCGCAAAGGATTTAAGGGCCTTTAGCGTGTTTGAAACTCCCGCGTTCACCGACTTGGCGCAGACAATATTAGACACAGGAGCAACACATGGCCAGTGTAATGTGAAGGACTTACTTCCTTCTGGTGTGACAGTATCTCGTTTCACACAGAAAAAATACGAAAGTCTCAGAGCAGAGCTCCTGCCAACAGTTAGGAAAGCCATAGCTGAGGGACTGGCATGCGGAGCATCCACAGATATGTGGACAGATGACCATAGGAAGGTCAGTTACACCTGCATCACACTGCATTATATAGATGATGCCTGGGAGTTTAATACCAGGATCATATGTACATGTGCATTTCCATCCGGGGCAAAGAAAACAGCTTTAAACCTGAAGACAGAACTGCTCAAGCAACTAGGTGAATTTGGTCTGGTCCCAGATGAGATCGACAAACTTGTGTTTGTCAGTGACCAAGGTGCAAATGTGCAGGCAGCACTCTCCCGATGGGTGCACAAAAGCTGTATAGCACACGTACTGAATACAGTGCTGAAGCACACCTTTAAGAAGTCTAAGGAAGGTGATGAAGAGCATGATGGAGATGAGGAAGAACTGCAAGTAGTAAGAAGTTGCATTGAGAAATGCAAGACCCTGACAACATTTTTTAAACACTCTGGATTACAACTACGACTTAAGCAGTCTTTGAAACAAGAATGTGAAACAAGATGGAATACTAAACTGGAGATGGTCAAATCTGTGCTTAATGCATTTGAAGATATTCAGTCCATTCTGCTTGAACGAGGAGAGATGCATCGCATGAGTCACATATCCAAAGACATTCTTCAGATGCTTGTCCAATTCCTGCAGCCTTTTAAGCAGGCAACTGAAGAGCTCAGTGGCTCAAAATATTGTACAATTAACTTAGTGGCCCTCTGGAAAACCACGCTGATGACACACTGCCAAATATCACAGTCCCAAGCTGATCCAGTGCCGCTCAGGATACTGAAACACAGGTAGGTGTCTAATAATTACTCTTCCAATTTTTTTAACAGATTGCCTGCATATGTACATGTGCTAAAATAAAAATAAAAATTATTATTATTATTATGCATTTAATTTTTTCACTGTTTGCTATATTTTTTTGTGTGTTTTTTGATGGATTATTCAACTAATTCTATTCTATTTAATAGGTGCATGGGACTTTTGGCTGAACGGATAGTTCTGGGACACCATGAAAAGCTTGCCGTGCTGCTCTGGCCAAAATTCAAGCAGCTTCGGATGTTCACCGCAAAAGAGAGGGAGGAAATATATGAAAGTGCACGTGGAGAGTTGGCCAGCTTCCCTAAAAGAGCTACAACGGAGGTGCATGCCCAGCAGATGCAAGAGGAGGATACAGAGGAGATGGCTGGGCCAGCACCAGGACCAGGACCAGTGCAACACTTTAGCCAGTGGGCTGACGTCGAGGATGCTGAACTGGATACCGGGGTTGATGAACTAGAACAATATTTAAAGCACAAACCCACAATGGAAAATGATAGAGACATTCTTAGTTTTTGGAAACACAACCAAAATATGTTTCCATCAATGGCACAACTGGCAAGAAAAATACTCTGTGTGCCTGCATCTAGTGTGAGTTGTGAGTCAGCCTTCAGCATCTCTGGTCGCACGTTGGAGAATCGTCGGACCTGCCTCAGCACTGCTAGTGTAAATGCTTTGCTGTTTCTGAATAGCAACATGTAGGCCAAAAAACATGAAAATTAAAGCAGCCCTACTAGACCTCTGTCTATACACCACTTTATTAAAGATAAGACAAGCACAGCTTAGAGAGCTGATGTTTTTTTTTGTTGCATTGCATATTAGCATTGAAAATTTAATTTAAATTTTTTTTAGGGCAAGGCTTCAAGAACATTTATGTTGAATATAAATATATACTCGCAAGCAAATTATTGAATGCACATTGATTGCACAGAATGCACAGTTGCACACTTCAAGATGTTTTATGTTTGTTTAATTAAGTCATATAGCCAATGGTTTGTTGCAATGCATAGTTTTGTGTGCAGTGGGAAAGTTTATTTTATTTATATGTTTTATTCTTGGCAGTAATTATTGACATATGTACTAGGCTACTACTATGTAGCTAAGTGTCATTTTGAGTTTCTGTTCCCATTACATGACATAGTAGTAAATAAAAGTTCAAATCTCAAAAATGCTTGCAGATTTGAGTCTTGACACACTCATATTTAATATATTTCAAATCAGCAACATATCTTAGGTGAACTGTCACATTAATATTTACTTTGAAGCTCAAAATAAATTGCGTTAAAAAGCATATTTTAGGTTGATCCAGCTAGCGCGCATGTGCAGTCTCAAGCGCGTGTCATGTTTCTATGGCAACCAGTTACCAGAGCTTCAGTGAAGGACCGCCAAACAGCGCTTTAGATTTTACAATAAATTAACCGTCTTGTTTATAACTTTGACTGTTTGCCCTTTTGAACTATAATAACGATTGCTCGTACTTCGGTGCCATGGCATGGCCGCTGACGTTATTTATTTGCTATCATCTCCGTGCTCTGCTCTGCAGCGAGTCTGAATCTGACAAACTAAAGGTAAGACAAAAAGTTGTATTTTTCGCAACAGGTTTATTGACTTGTAATAGCAGTTTAAGGTGGAATATGTGACCATCGGGTCCAGTCGGGTCTGTGTCTTCCCGGCGGTTTCGGGTCCAGCTTTCAAATAATAGACGGGTCCGGGTCGGGTCCGGTTAGGCATTCTCGGTTCTGCACGGGTCCGGGTCCAGCTTTTGAAATAATAGACGGGTCCGGGTCGGTTCGGTGTAGCACATTACGGGTCTCTTTCGGGTTCGGGCATGAATTTTTGGACCCGTGAAGACCTCTACCGTCAACAAACTCCACATCTCTAGCGGTGCTCTGGATGAAGGGGGTTAATCCGTCCTCTATGTAGTTGAAAATCCCACCAATTTGAGACTGTAAAGTGTTCCACAATTTAACAACAGGATACGGATCTTGAGGTTTTGTTTGTTCGTCCTTTTTCCCAACCAAAAGGTACCTACTGGTACTTGGACCTGCTATGAATGCAACAGATTTCTCATTCTGTCTCGGTCCTACCGATATACTTTCATAGTAAATACTCTTTGTAATGTCATTCAGATCAAGAACTTCGCAATATCCATCTCCAAAGGTCCCACAGGTTATCAGGTTGTTGTTGTCGTCAAAAGGCACTAGAATGTTGACTCTATTTTGATGAGTGGCATTAGTGATGTCCTTCCTCTTCTCCTCAGAAAGATTGAGTGTCATCTGATGTAGTCGATGGTCAGTAAGGACGAAAAACTTACTTTTACCAACTACAAAGTCCTTGATGTCTCCATCAAAGTTCACCAGATCACTGCAAATGCAATGTTTCAAAAGTGGGACCACAAGTATTGCAAGTAAGTATCCTCTCATCTTGCATATCTGAAAGATCAGCTGAAGTTTTGAGATCTTGTCACAGAGATCAACTGCGCTCAGATGCGCGCGCCCACGGCTGAAGTGGATGGAAGTGAAATCAGCGGCTCTGAAAATGCCTGATGACTTCCTGACTTGTTTTGTAAGTTATACCATTTCATGATGAGACACTTTTCATAATCCTACATAAAAGAAGAGTAAAAGGAACTCTCTCTTGAAATCATTTTATTGACAGCAGACTTTATATTTATTATAATCTTAAATAACTATTACAGTGGGTACGGAAAGTATTCAGACCCCCTTACATTTTTCACTCTTTGTTATATTGCAGCCATTTGCTAAAATCATTTAAGTTCGTTTTTTTTCCTCATTATTGTACACACAGCACCCCATATTGACAGAAAAACACAGAATTGTTGACATTTTTGCACATTTATTAAAAAAGAAAAACTGAAATATCACATGGTCCTAAGTATTCAGACCCTTTGCTCAGTATTTAGTAGAAGCACCCTTTTGATCTAATACAGCCATGAGTCTTTTTGGGAAAGATGCAACAAGTTTTTCACACCTGGATTTGGGTATCCTCTGCCATTACTCCTTGTAGATCCTCTCCAGTTCTGTCAGATTGGATGGTAAATGTTGGTGGACAGCCATTTTCAGGTCTCTCCAGAGATGCGCAATTGGGTTTAAGTCAGGGCTCTGGCTGGGCCATTCAAGAACAGTCACAGAGTTGTTGTGAAGCCACTCCTTCGTTATTTTAGCTGTGTGCTTAGGGTCATTGTCTTGTTGGAAGGTGAACCTTCGGCCCAGTCTGAGGTCCAGAGCACTCTGGAGAAGGTTTTCGTCCAGGATATCCCTGTACTTGGCCGCATTCATCTTTCCCTCGATTGCAACCAGTCGTCCTGTCCCTGCAGCTGAAAAACACCCCCACAGCATGATGCTGCCACCACCATGCTTCACTGTTGAGACTGTATTGGACAGGTGATGAGCAGTGCCTGGTTTTCTCCACACATACCGCTTAGAATTAAAGCCAAAAAGTTCTATCTTGGTCTCATCAGACCAGAGAATCTTATTTATCACCATCTTGGAGTCCTTCAGGTGTGCTTTCATGTGTCTTGCACTGAGGAGAGGCTTCCGTCGGGCCACTCTGCCATAAAGCCCCGACTGGTGGATGGCTGCAGTGATGGTTGACTTACTACAACTTTCTCCCATCTCCCGACTGCATCTCTGGAGCTCAGCCACAGTGATCTTTGGGTTCTTCTTTACCTCTCTCACCAAGGCTCTTCTCCCCGATAGCTCAGTTTGGCCGGACGGCCAGCTCTAGGAAGGGTTCTGGTCGTCCCAAACGTCTTCCATTTAAGTATTATGGAGGCCACTGTGCAGCAGAATTTTTTTTGTAACCTTGACCAGATCTGTGCCTTGCCACAATTCTGTCTTTGAGCTCTTCAGGCAATTCCTTTGACCTCATGATTCTCATTTGCTCTGACATGCACTGTGAGCTGTAAGGTCTTATATAGACAGGTGTGTGGCTTTCCTAATCAAGTCCAATCAGTATAATCAAACACAGCTGGACTCAAATGAAGGTGTAGAACCATCTCAAGGATGATCAGAAGAAATGGACAGCACCTGAGTTAAATATATGAGTGTCACAGCAAAGGGTCTGAATACTTAGGACCATGTGATATTTCAGTTTTTCTTTTTTAATAAATGTGCAAAAATGTCAACAATTCTGTGTTTTTCTGTCAATATGGGGTGCTGTGTGTATGATTTTAGCAAATGGCTGCAATATAACAAAGAGTGAAAAATGTAAGGGGGTCTGAATACTTTCCGTACCCACTGTATCTTAAAGATTCGGTTCGTATCACGATGTTTTCTTTCGTTTTTAATTGTTTTGTTTAAAAGTACACATTTTAAACTTTCTATAGATATATTTCTCAGGTCTGTGAGGCAAGTAGGCTACCGTATAGGCTTAGTTTCGATTCATTTATGAGACGAGCTCCAGTTCACGCGCCGGCGCCTCCATGTCGTGATTATCTATTGTCTGCTAAATTTACTTCTTATTTATTAAATCCAGGCAATTGGTTGATGCAACATTGATTAAAATGATTTTTCCACCTAAAAGTTAAAAAAAAAATTGTGTCATGTCCGTTATGGACATAACGACACAGCTGTGTATTTGCAGCTGTGTAAATACTGTAATATATATAAATCTTAATAGGCTGCTGCCACCACCTTTAATTATTTTAGCCAGTATGGTCTGGCAACAGAGGACAACACACCACCACAACTTCATTCAAAATATGCAATTTTATTAACAGAGGGGACTACAAGGTCAGGCTAAACACAACCTGGAAAGCCGTAGAACTACACCGAGCACTACGTGAATTTCATTCACTTCATTGGTGACAACACCCAGAATCAATTACATTGGCACTTCAAACTCATTTAAAACCTCAACTTCATGCAGGTGCAAAATGGTACTCATGGCTGTTCCCTAAACCTTCCCAGTTTCAGTTCCACCCACCCTTACTATCACCCTCTATTGTTATGAAGCACAACTTTATTAAATACATCAGTTTAATTTAAAACCAGAAGCAATCTTAAAAGAACACTTAACTCGCCCATCGCGACGTTGCCCCTCCCACTTTCCGGTTTCCACACCGTTCCGTGAAGGGAAATGTGAGCGGTGTCGTCACGGTGTGTCGTCACTTAAAACACTCAGAACATTGACAGTCTCAGTCACACAAGGGGAAATCCCACCATAGATCAGTTCCAAAAGGGCAAAGTCCAGCCGGGCTTTTGCAGTTCAATAGCATCAGCATTCAGCACAGTAACGACGGCACTCCTAACTTCCCATCTCTATACTCTCTCCCCGCACCCGCTCTCTATCTATCTTCATCGCCGGCGGCCCTAACCGACCGCGAACGACACCCCCCTCCCAAAAAAAAGGTGAGTACCGCCGTATTATCGTTAACAATGTAACTGGAACCGAGCCCGCTTCCATTGCCTTTTGCGCTCCATTTAAACCTTTTTCCACCCCCAGTCTCCCAATACACAGCTCCCGCCCCGGTGTTTCTCATTTCTCAATCAGTCTCATTAATTAGTTGCCAAGACAATATCCCAAAACGCAACACACATTACACTATCCCCTCCCCCAATGGCACAGACTCGTCCCAGAGTCATACTGAATCCATCTCATAGTCCCGTGTCCACCCAAGTTGACATCGCTCTCGTAGTGGGCGTTGCAACTTTGGCTGATGTATCACCACCGTAGAGCCATACTGCAGTCTGTCCGGGTCCTTTTGTTGTATATTCGGCTCCTGGACAGGCTGTTGTACAGGACCAGCAGCCACTGATGCTGACCCTTCCTTTGGACCTTCCAAATTACGAGGGAGCACAGGTGCTCTTTGATGAACCCAACTGGCCCCCAAAGGGACATCCAACTGGCTGGCCACCCTCCGACTTGAGCACTGGGACTCAGTTCCCTCTTGCGGAAGGACCAAGGGTACAGTGGTCTCTGAGAGAGAAGAAAGAACATATGGTTTAAGTCTGTTAAAATGCACCACTATCTCCGGCCCCCCCTCTCCTAACACCACGCGATACAATACATCAGAGATGCGTTCCACAACTTTATAAGGGCCCCGGTAACGCCTTTGAAATTTTGGGCAAATGCCTATTTTCTTTGCCTTATTCCGTACCCACACCAATTCCCCTATAAAATAGAACTGCAAATTAGCCCGAAGATCAAATTACCCCTTCTGCTGCATGGAGGCTTTAGCCTGATGTCTCTTTACTGCCTCTACCACTGTGGATAATGTGTCTGCCAACCCAGTCACATACTCACTGGTGGACACAAACTTCTCATGATGACCTACATTCAGCATCACGTCCAGAGGAAGAACAATTTCCTGTCCAAACAAGATCTTGTAAGGTGTAAACCCTGTACTGGCATGGACACTACTTCGATAAGCCATCAACACGTATGGCAACAGACAGTCCCAGTTGGACTGATTCTCATCAACAAACAAACTCAACATCGACAGTAACGTACGGTTAAATCGCTCCACCAACCCATTAGATTGTGGATGATATGGGGAGCTACGCGTCTTACTCATATCCAACAGTCGGCACAATTCTTAAAACAGGGCAGACTCAAAATTTCGCCCCTGATCAGAATGAATACTGCGAGGAGTGCCAAAGCGACATATCCACTCCTCAACCAGGACACAAGCAACTGACTGTGCCTCCTGGTTGAGAAGGGGAAATGACTCAGTCCATTTAGAAAAGTAATCACTCACGACAAGGATATACCTATACTTTCTAGGCTTCTCAGGTAGAGGCCCCAAAATGTCCAAAGCAATATGTTCATGAGGACGAGATGTAACTGAATAATTCATTGGAGCACAGGGGGCCTTCCCATGTGTCTTTCGAGAAGCACAGTCAACACATTGCCTACACCACTGTCTTACATCTGCAAACCACCCTGGCCAATAGAAACGATCTCTTACTTTCTCTTGCAATTTTTGAATACCCAAAGGGCCTCCCGTCACCGAACTGGTCTTGCAACCGTAATTGGCCCCAAACGGGACCATACTTCTTCAGGTTAGCATTCAGCAGCATTATCATCTGGATCCTGCCTGAGATTAATTAAAAGGGCCAATTCTGGATCATCTCGCTGGGCCTGTGCCAAATCATCATCCACCCCAACATTTGTTTTCTTCTGCACCACCTGGGGGCCCTCCTTAACAGCACACACTGATATAGCTAGCCCCTGAATAGGGCTGATGGGACCTTCTTGCTCCTCGGCTTTCACGTAAGCTGGTAGCCGCGACAAGGCATCTGCATTGCCATGCTGCTTTCCAGGACGATGTACAATTTTGTAGTGAAAACTTGCCAATTGCTCCACCCATCGAGCTAGCTGCCCCTCTAAGCCCTGAAAGTTATGCAACCATCTCAATGAGTTATGGTCTGTGCACAACACAAACTCTTTACCGAGCAAAAAATGCTTAAAGTACTTTGTGAAGGTTATCATCGCTAACAACTCTTTCTTTGTAGTTGCATACTTGCGTTCCACTTTAGTAAGGGCCCGACTGGCATAAGCTATAACTCGTTCCAAACCACCCTCCTCTTGCGAAAGCACAGCTCCCACCCCCACATCACTAGCATCAGTGTCCAATATAAAGATTTTATTGGGGTCAGGATAAGCGAGCACAGGGGAAGTAATTAACCTAGCCTTCAACTGATTGAAGGCTACCTGACACTCCTCACCCCACCTAAATCTCCTCCCCTTCTCAGTCAGCTGATGTAATGGACGTGCTATGTCTGCAAACCCCCTTACAAACCGTCTGTAATAGGAGGCCAAACCTAAAAAGGCTCCTCACTTCAGTCTGCGTCCTAGGGATGGGCTATTTCCTCACTGCTTCCACCTTTACAGGGTCGGCCATAATTCCTTCCGCAGAAATGGTATGCCCTAAATACTTGACACGAGAGGAAAACAAATCACACTTAGAAGGTTTTACCTTCAGATTTGCCACCTTCAACTTAGCCAATACTTCCCCCAATCTCGATAAATGCTCCTGAAATGAACGACCAAAAACTATAATGTCGTCCAAATAAACTAAACACGTAGTCCATTGCAAGTCAGCTAAAACCAAATCCATTAAACGCTGAAATGTACTAGGTGAGTTACAAAGGCCAAAACTTAAAACGTTAAATTCAAATAACCCATGTCTTGTGGAAAAAGCAGTCTTGCACTTATCTTTAGCATCTACCTCAACCTGCCAATAACCACTGGCAAGATCCAGGGTGGAAAATAGCTTTGCATTAGTCAAACTATCCAGGGCATCATCTATTCGGGGAAGGGGATAGGCATCTTTAGCTGTAACATCATTCAGCTTCCGGTAGTCTACGCAAAAGCGCAAACTACCATCCTTCTTTCTTACTGGGACAATCGGTGCAGCCCATGGACTACATGAGGGCTGTATAATCCCATTTTCTTGCATTTGCTTAATATGATTATGTACCTCTTGTTGCAAATGCAACGGAACCCGACGTGGGGGTATCTTAATTGGCTTTGCATCCCCTGTATTAATCTGATGCAAGGTCAGGTGGGTTCGCCCTAGATCATTATCCCCAGTGCTAAACACTGAAGCATACTGCCCCAACAACTCACGGATGGCCTGCGTTTCAACCATAGACAGCCCCTTTTGATCTAACCCCAGCTGCATTAAGAGAGCATCCACAGACCACCCTACGGGCACCTCCAACTCATTCTATTGGCTGAAAGCCACTGCTTCAGGACCAACTACTACGTCTGTAGACAAGGTCCCAATCTTCATCCCCTGCCTAAGGGTGAGAGGATTATCCGTTACATTAATCACTCTAACAGGAATAACCCCTTGCCCCACATTACAAATGACTCGAGCCACTAAAAGGTCACAGTGTTTTGATAAAGAGGAGGAGGGTTCCACCATCCCAGCCATCTGTCCTGCAAGGAGCCCTTCTACTACCCCAGAAATAATAGCTTCACTACGCGGCTGTACTATTGAGTCTATTTGAACAGTGACAGCCTTAGGCTGACAAGCATCCACTGATAAAATTAAGGGGAACTTCCTACCTATGACTGAACAGCACTTTTCCCTCAAATCAATGATTGCCCCGCACTTCAGTAGAAATCCATCCACAACAAAATATCAGGGGTAGATATGTCAGCTACAAGAAACTCATTTATTAACGCTAGGGAACCAAACTGACAGATAGTTTGCCACCGGCCTAGAATGTACATAGTACCCCCATTAGCTGCAGAAGCTTCCCCCACATAATCGGACAACTGACACCCCCCATCTGTTAACTGTAACCACACATGTTTAGGGATAATTGAGGCCTGCGTCCCTGTATCCAATAACAAATGTACATCAGACCCACCTATTTTAGCATTGTGATACACTCCAGAGCTGGGTTGATTACACAGGGCCAATCTCGTGGACTTCCCTAATGAGGGGGCAAGCATTTGGCCCTCTGTGCCTGCCCCCTCTAGTTTCCCTGAAAATAGGGACAGTTTCGACATAAAAGACGGCTACACCCCAACAAGCCTCTCGATCACGTGATGACCGGTCCATAGCCCACCCTATCTGTCCCTGAGTCTCAAAGGAACCATTTTGCCTCCCAGATGGTGGCATCTCAACACAAGCCTGTAGTGACTGAACTGTCTGCTGCAAAGTTTTTACTTCCTGTCTCAACTCTTCTACCACTCCCAAAAGTGTCTCCATTTGTTTATCTATAATACTTTCAGACACCACCTGAACTTTAGTATCTGCAACAGAACAGTTTCGCTCCAAACTTCGAATTAATTCTAATTCAGAAGCTAACAGCCTCTTCTAAGGTAGATGATTTTGCACTGCGAAGTTGGACACGCAAATCCCCACTCCCCACATGTTCTATAAAATGGTCACGAGCAAATAGATCACGTGTATTATTATCAGCGGAGGGGTAAGCCTTAGTAATCAAACGACGCAAAGCATTCCCAAATTCCCTCGCAGTCTCACTATGCAATCGCCGACGGGATAAAAAACTGGCGCGGTTCCAATCATCACTATCACACGGCTCCAAACACCTTCCTAATGATGCTTTTAATACTACATAACTGCTTCGGGACTCAGTGGATAATCCACAATAAATGTCTCGAGCCCTACCAGATAACAATAAGGAGAGAAACTTCAACTTCAAGCTGTCGTCCCAGCCATTATCCTCAGCGGCCATTTCAAATTGTCCTATCCAATCTGACCAATCACGATTAACTCCTGTAAAAGTTTCAGGCATAAAAACTGGTCGTGTTGTCGCCATCCTAGACACTGAACCTTGTCCTGTTAGCACCCTATCAAAAGAAGCTGATGGTGTGTTATCCCCCTCTGGGTCCAACATAATGGCCCCTAATTTCCCACCGCTACCAACAGTGTAATCTATATAAATCTTAATAGGCTGCTGCCACCACCTTTAATTATTTTAGCCAGTATGGTCTGGCAACAGAGGACAACACACCACCACAACTTCATTCAAAATATGCAATTTTATTAACAGAGGGGACTACAAGGTCAGGCTAAACACAACCTGGAAAGCCATAGAACTACACAGAGCACTACGTGAATTCACTCACTTCATTGGTGACAACACCCAGAATTAATTACAGTGGCTCTTCAAACTCATTTAAAACCTCAACTTCATGCAGGTGCAAAATGGTAGGCTACTCATGTTCCCTAAACCTTCCCAGTTTCAGTTCCACCCACCCTTACTATCACCCTCTATTGTTACAAAGCACAACTTTACTAAATACATCAGTTTAATTTAAAACCAGAAGCAATCTTAAAAGAACACTTAACTCGCCCACCGCAACGTTGCCCCTCCCACTTTCCGGGGGTTCCACACCGTTCCGTGAAGGGAAATGTGAGCGGTGTCGTCACGGTGTGTCGTCACTTAAAACACTCACATTGACAGTCTCAGTCACACAAGGGGAAATCCCACCATAGATCAGTTTCAAAAGGGCAAAGTCCAGCCGGGCTTTTGCAGTTCAATAGCATCAGCATTCAGCACAGTAACTATGGAGGGATCATTGGGTCAGATTGAAAACTAAAAGTCTAAAACTAAAAGTCTTAAACGAAAACTAAAAGTCTAAATTTGAAACTAAAAGTCTAAATCGAAAACTAAAAGTCTAAGTCGAAAATGAATTTGGTATTTAGGATTGGGCATTTGGTATTTAGGATTGGGCATTTTGTATTTAGGATTGGGCATTTTGTATTTAGGATTGGGCATTTGGTCATTTAGCCATTTAGGATTGGGCATATAGGGATTTAGGATTGGGAATTTAATCATTTAGCCATTTAGGATTTAGGATTGGGAATTTGGGGATTTAGAATTGGGCATTTGAGGATTGAGGATTGAGGAGTGTATGCAAATAAGGAGGCGTGGCCCAAATACTGGAGGCTGGGTTTGAAATGGCTGGTGCGCAGAGGCATTTTATGGACAGCAGAGGGAGCTCCCAGTGCTAAGGAGCACACTGTAATGAAACCAAACAGAGTGAGTACTGTACTTTATAATGTGATAACTTCAACTTAATGACAGCATTGTAACATTTATGTGGCCTCACACACAAAGTCACCAGTGAAAGGAGTGCTATCGGTCTGACGACGAGAAAGCAGCAGACAGTGCAGCAGGTAAGATGCTAACATTAGCTACTAGTTATATTAGCTGATATTGCTAACATGCTTTAGTAGGCTATTGTTATACGCTGTTTTTTTTTTACTACGGTTAACCCCACTGACAGGAGTAGATACACTCCTTTCACATTGCCTGTAGATGTGCTTGTTTCTGTTTTTTTGCTATATAGCCTATACAGTATATATATATATATATATATATGTTTTTTTTTTTTTTTTTAAGCAACGCATCAGAAAAAACAAGGTTAGGAAACAGTAACTGTACGTTCACACCGCCGCCGACTTGAGCTGCAAAGAAGCTCTGGCCGCCCTGTCAAGGACGCTTGTCAAAAAGTATGGGGAAACTTGTTGACGCTTGTTGACAATGACAATGACAACGCTTGTTGACAGTGAGTGCGCGCGCGCAGATCTATTGTAACAGTACACAGTGATATTGTGAAAGCCGTGGCAAGAGACAAGCAGCTTCTTTATTACTATACCTGTGTGCTGTCTATTACAACTTCTGCTTAAACAGGTGGTTCCTATCATCATCGGATTAATTGCACAGTTTAACCATCATAGAGTGAAAGTTTATCATTTGCATGTCAGTTTAACAAGGGCGCGCTTGACAGGCATATATAAGAACGAGCAGAGAGAGAGAGAGAGCCCTGGCCGCGCACTCACTATTAATAATAATAATAATAGCTAATTATTCTTTTTTTCCCGACCAAATGTGACCAAAACGGTTATAAAAATGCTGTCATTATAAAAGGTTTCTAGTGTCAATGTATACTGTAGCTTGTTTTTTCTGTTTACATTTCATGGTGTGACACAGACTTCAGAGCGGCCAAAGCATCAACAAGCTTCCCCGTACTTTTTGACAAGCGTCCTTGACAGGGCGGCCAGAGCTTCTTTGCAGCTCAAGTCGGCGGTGGTGTGAACGTACAGTTACTGTTTCCTAACCTTGTTTTTTCTGATGCGTTGCGTTAAAATATATTCAGTGGGTACGGAAAGTATTCAGACCCCCTTACATTTTTTACTCTTTGTTATATTGCAGCCATTTGCTAAAATCATTTAAGTTCATTTTTTCCCCTCATTATTGTACACACAGCACCCCATATTGACAGAAAAACACAGAATTGTTGACATTTTTGCACATTTATTAAAAAAGAAAAACTGAAATATCACATGGTCCTAAGTATTCAGACCCTTTGCTCAGTATTTAGTAGAAGCACCCTTTTGATCTACAGTAATACAGCCATGAGTCTTTTGGGGAAAGATGCAACAAGTTTTTCACACCTGGATTTGGGTATCCTCTGCCATTCCTCCTTGCAGATCCTCTCCAGTTCTGTCAGATTGGATGGTAAACGTTGGTGGACAGCCATTTTGAGGTCTCTCCAGAGATGCTCAATTGGGTTTAAGTCAGGGCTCTGGCTGGGCCATTCAAGAACAGTCACGGAGTTGTTGTGAAGCCACTCCTTCGTTATTTTAGCTGTGTGCTTAGGGTCATTGTCTTGTTGGAAGGTGAACCTTCGGCCCAGTCTGAGGTCCAGAGCAGTCTGGAGAAGGTTTTCATCCAGGATATCCCTGTACTTGGCCACATTCATCTTTCCCTCGATTGCAACCAGTCGTCCTGACCCTGCAGCTGAAAAACACCCCCACAACATGATGCTGCCACCACCATGCTTCACTGTTGAGACTGTATTGGACAGGTGATGAGCAGTGCCTGGTTTTCTCCACACATACCACTTAGAATTAAGGCCAAAAAGTTCTATCTTGGTCTCATCAGACCAGAATCTTATTTATCACCATCTTGGAGTCCTTCAGGTGTGCTTTCATGTGTCTTGCACTGAGGAGAGGCTTCCGTCGGGCCACTCTGCCATAAAGCCCCGACTGGTGGATGGCTGCAGTGATGGTTGACTTACTACAACTTTCTCCCATCTCCCGACTGCATCTCTGGAGCTCAGCCACAGTGATCTTTGGGTTCTTCTTTACCTCTCTCACCAAGGCTCTTCTCCCCGATAGCTCAGTTTGGCCGGACGGCCAGCTCTAGGAAGGGTTCTGGTCGTCCCAAACGTCTTCTATTTAAGGATTATGGAGACCACTGTGCTCTTAGGAACCTTAAGTGCAGCAGAATTTTTTTTGTAACCTTGGCCAGATCTGTGCCTTGCCACAATTCTGTCTCTGAGCTCTTCAGGCAGTTCCTTTGACCTCATGATTCTCATATGCTCTGACATGCACTGTGAGCTGTAAGGTCTTATATAGACAGGTGTGTGGCTTTCCTAATCAAGTCCAATCAGTATAATCACATATAAAACACAGCTGGACTCAAATGAAGGTGTAGAACCATCTCAAGGATGATCAGAAGAAATGGACAGCACCTGAGTTAAATATATGAGTGTCACAGCAAAGGGTCTGAATACTTAGGACCATGTGATATTTCAGTTTTTCTTTTTTAATAAATGTGCAAAAATGTCAACAATTCTGTGTTTTTCTGTCAATATGGGGTGCTGTGTGTACAATAATGAAAAAAAAAAAAGAACTTAAATGATTTTAGCAAATGGCTGCAATATAACAAAGAGTGAAAAATGTAAGGGGGTCTGAATACTTTCCGTACCCACTGTATATATAGGCTATATAGCAAAAAAACAGAAACAAGCACATCTACAGGCAATGTGAAAGGAGTGTACAGTATCTACTCTTGTCAGTGGGGTTAACCGTAGTAAAAAAATTAATAAAATAAAAAACGGCGTGTAACAATAGCCTACTAAAGCATGTTAGCAATATCAGCTAATATAACTAGTAGCTAATGTTAGCATCTTACCTGCTGCACTGTCTGCTGCTTTCTCGTCGTCAGACCGATAGCACTCCTTTCACTGGTGACTTTGTGTGTGAGGCCACATAAATGTTACAACGCTGTCATTAAGTTGAAGTTATCACATTATAAAGTACAGTACTCGCTCTGTTTGGCTTCATTACAGTGTGCTCCTTAGCACTGGGAGCTCCCTCTGCTGTCCATAAGGTGCCTCTGCGCACCAGCCATTTCAAACCCAGCCTTCAGTATTTGGGCCACGCCTCCTTATTTGCATACACTCCCCAATCCTCAAATGCCCAATCCTAAATCCCCAAATTCCCAATCCTAAATCCCCAAATCCCCAATCCTAAATCCTAAATGGCTAAATGATTAAATGCCCAATCCTAAATACCAAATTCCCAATCCTAAATCCCTAAATGCTAAATGACCAAATGCCCAATCCTAAATACCAAATGCCCAATCCTAAATTCCAAATGCCCAATCCTAAATACCAAATATTTTCGACTTAGACTTTTAGTTTTCGACTTAGACTTTTAGTTTTCGTTTAAGACTTTTAGTTTTAGACTTTTAGTTTTCAATCTGACCCAATAATCCCTCCATAAGTAACGACGGCCCTCCCAACTTCCCATCTCTATACTCTCTCCCCGCACCCGCTCTCTATCTATCTTCATCGCCGGCGGCCCTAACCGACCGCGAACGACACACCCCCATCCCCCAAAAAAGGTGAGTACCGCCGTATTGTCGTTAACAATGTAACTGGAACCGAGCTCGCTTCCATCGCCTTTTGCGCTCCATTTAAACCTTTTTCCACACCCAGTCTCCCAATACACAGCTCCCGTTTCTCTCATTTCTCAATCAGTCTCATTAATTAGTCGCCAAGACAATATCCCAAAACGCAACACACATTACAATACACAGCGTTACGCATGTGTATTTCCCTCATATTTAAATATAAAACGCATGTGTAGACTCAGACTGATATTTTTCTAATGTCTGGACACCTTTATTAAGGGAGTATATGGACATATAAACAGACGTTTCAATATATTAGTAGGAAATGCATTTTCTGAGAATTTATATTTCAAGTTTTGACTGCAGACGTGATCCATAAAGCTGGAATTTCCCAATTTTTAAAGAATTTATCCTCAACTAGTTTTTTTGGTGTAGGTCTACGTATTTTATAATGTTAACTTCAAATAATACGCCACTACTAATAGTAATTTAAAGATGTGGTAGCATTAGATCTGGACGGGAAGATAACTCTGGGTTGGAAGGGGTGTTTCGCGATTCTGCCTTCTCACACCGGCACCGCGACACAGGTTCGTGGATCTGAGTGTCAGATTTCGGTTTCATATCGCATATCGTTACAGCCCTAATAACCGCGCTGAATTGAATTTTGAAATTCAAAAGCTTGATTGTCTGTGTGTGGGGAGGGGGGCCCTACAAGACATGAAGTGAAAGCAGTGTTGTGAGAGGAGGGTGGGGTGTTTTAAATACAGAGAAATTGTAGCTTACTTTCTGAAACATTTATCTATCCAAAAAGTTACTTTAGTGAAATGTAATAATAAAAAAATAATAATAAAAAAAAGATCTGCGTTCCTTGTATACCGAAGCATACAATTAAAAAGTAGAATAGGCCTAAACGTTTTTAGAAATTATCTGATGACATCAAGAGGAAGGTTTTTTTTAATGAAGTTCCACGTAGTTTGTATAACAACTTGTTTAATAATAACATTCGTATTAGTGTCCTGACTGTAAGGCTCTGAAAATCAATATGAAACAAATATCGTACTGGACACAAATATCACACACTTCGCAGAAGATAGAAAAAGCATAGGTCTACATTTGTAGCCTATAGTATATGCAGAAAGAAAGTAGTTTAAGAACATAATTCTTTACATTGAAAATCATTATTTAACTCATCGGTTCATCTGGCATAATAATGATGATTATAATAACAACAAAAACAGCCTAATAATAATATTAGCTTAGCTGAACTATATGATATTTGCACACTTTTGTATATGTTATGTTATTGAATGTATGAAATATAAAGGCACTACTACAATGAAATATAAAAATTTTATGCACAGCTGGTATGTTTGTTAAAAATGTGGAATCTTTAGTATACAACATAGTACATGTGATGATGATACATACAGAACAATTCAGATCTGTGTTTAGAAGATCTTTTAGTGTTCTTAAGATATTTAAGGTTTATATCATGTTAGAGATATAGACAAATTCTATTCTATTCTATTTTATTTTAGAGTAACCACGCTGACCAGACTCTTTTTTTAAAGGATTTTATGTTCGGCATGTTTATTAGTAAGTATGAGGTGTAAGGCAGTATAATGATAACATAAATTATCAGATTAATGACAAAAAATACCAGAAACATTTTGTAGGTGTTCGATGAAAAAGAATCAATGAAAGCATTCTCCTACAAAATAACTGTAAATAACAAACCAGTCCTCTGCAGGAACTTTGAATTGCTTGTAAGTATATAGCGCCACCTGATGTTCAGTCTCAGGATTGCTCTCACAGGATATTTGAGCGCACGTTGTTGAATAGTTAAAGCAATGACAAAACATTTTTATTTATTTAAAGGAACCGTATGTAAGGTTGTGGCCAAAACTGGTACTGCAACCACTTTGAAATTACTGTAGAGCGGTGTATCCCCTCCCCCTCCCCCTGACTGGAGGTTGCCAGTTAGGCTGCAGGATCCAGCAGGAACGTAGGCTGCTACAAGGAGCTTCCAATGGCAAGTGACGAGTCCTACACAGTAAGTTTTTTTTCTGTTAATTATGTTTATGCTTCATGAGAGATGTTTTGCGAAGTAATTATGTATAATTTTTTATTCGACACGTTTGTAGCTGCAGCTGTGGTAACTAGAGCAGAGCTGGCAACCCGGATGCCGAAACACTACTGACATTGTGATTGGTAGATAGGTGGAGGGTGGAGCATCAAGCCAAAACACAACATGACAACATCAACATCAGTTGAGGGCTGCAACTTCACTTTTAAATGACAATATCCTGGTCGGACTTCTGTTGTCAGTGATGTAAGTATTTGAAATGAACATGATTTCTTAATGTCTAGTGACATATCAGGGCCATTTTATGATTAATTGAAATACATTTCTTACATACGGTTCCTTTAAAGTTGAATAATTAACTGATACGTTAATTAATGAAATGTGTATATATATATATATATATATATACAGAAAATTCAAACCGCACATAATGATTTTAAGCCTTTTTCAAAGAAATTTCTCAGTTTTCATTGCTCTTTCATACTTGGCCAGGTGTGTTCTGTGGACTGAGGCAGAACAAATGCTTTGGATTCCCCATCCTGAGAACATAATTCCCATTCGTGATCTAAATGACAATGAAAAGCAATGTCTTTTAATCTCATAAAGTTGATTTAATAAGATTTAAATTAAACTTAACACAGCACTGTTAACAGCAATTATCAAGTCAAATTATGAACTTCCATGTTTACAGATTTACCAAAGAATTGAAAATATCAAAAACAGACGTACAGTTATTGAGTCCACATCTGTGACGGCTCCTGATTCTCCTTTAATCTTACAGATGATGGCATTGGACTCAAACACCTCCAAAACACACTGACACTGCTGATCTCCCTGTAGACCCGTCACTTTCACCTCACTCATACTCAAGGTCAATGCATCTGCCTCTTTCTGAGAAATAGAGATCCACAAGATGAATTTGTGTTAACTCAAATTATAAAGTTCAGGTCTTGCTCAGTTTTTAGCAATTCTTTACCTGAATGTTCACCAGTAGGTCGTTGGCCACCTGTAAGGTGGTGAATGTGAATTCTGGATCAGGCTCGTAGGACAAATACCCACAGTCAATAGTGGAGTTCACAACTTTCAATAATAAGCTTAACAGTCCACTGCCATAATAACGGGGGGAATGAAACCACACGTCCTGAGAAAAGAGAGACAATGAAAATATGACTCCAATATGACTTTAATTAAAATTTTTATCCCCTTGATTTTTTGACATAAGCCGCTCTTTGACCTCTGTGTGTCAGTCTTACCCCTGAGCTTCTGCTGTATTGTGTTTGAAGCTCTTTATTAGAGTGACGGACAATAACTGATTCCACAGATTCCATATTGCTCCCCTGAACATGAATCTTCCTTCCACCACTGAATAAAGAGATATTCAAACCAATTTCAGTCAATAATGCATAATAAACAATGTTAAAGTAAAAGTAAAGTATTGACATTTTAATTCCTCCCATTAACTTTCCTGAATGTGTATTTCACACACACAAACACAAAGACACAAAATTCAAGATATTTCAGCAACCAATGGAGGTAAAACATGCCGAAAACATGAAAACAGTCTGGCTGTTAGGAAGCAGTTTGCTCTTACTAAACTAACGACTAGTCTTGGTCACACATGAGTCAGTAAACTTTGTAACACAAAGTTGAGATGTTGTTGCCCAGAGAGAAAAACAACATGTGGTGTCGGAGGAAAAGAGGCATGAGAGATGAGAGATGCGTATTTTCCCCGGGTTTAATAAAATGACTTAAACGTCACACTCATCCGCATACGATTGAGTGAGAAAAAGCATACAAATAAACATTCAACTCCGGTCACAAGTAGAAAGGGAAATAAAGGAAAGTGTACAAAAGTCGGGAGAGTGGTTATCTCTTCTCCTGCTCACCTTTCACATATATTACAGACACACACTCTACGCACATGTGCAGTTCTCATTCTATCTCAAATTACCGTAAGTGCACAAAGTGACTGTTACAAACTGCAGCTCTCAGAACAAAGACAAAACATGGAAATGACCTGACCTTTCTTACATATGAGTGGGTTTTTTATTTGATTTATTTTTTCATCAAGAGTAACTCTGCAGATCATTACACTGCAAATATTATTTTCCCACATTAACAGCATTCTTGCAAATTCTGTGTCTAAAATGGGCTGTATGACATTTGATTAAGCATTTAAAATGTGCAGTTTTCATCTCAAGGCACTGATGGGATATGGAAGCTGTTCTGCCAGTGGTCTGAAAGCTCTTACCTCCTCCAGGAGACTGTGGGCTGTATTCCTGTGCAGCTGGGCTGGGAACTGTAAGTGATGATACTGTTACCATGACAACGGTCGTCAGGAGTAACAACACACACTTTCACTGTTCCTTTAGTTCCACTGGGAGGAATGTGGAACTTTAAAGTGTCACTGGAGCGATTAAACACTGGAGATCTGAGGGGAAACATTCATGCACAGATATACAATATCATTTATCTCAATCTACACACATTCATAAATACGACTAAACACAAACACACAGAGTCTCACTCTTTAGGAATACACTTCAGATCCCCTTGAAAATGGATTTTTGTGACAGATTCCAGGTTCTTTCCTCTTAGTAAAATGTTGTTTCTGCCATGGAAAGAAACCTTGTTGGGCTCCAGAGAGAGAATCTCTGGCTTCTGCAGGACACAAAATGTTGCACTCAGTAAAGAAAGGGTGTACAGGGAAAAAAATACAAATACAAATAAAAATAAAATCTATATCATTTAATATGACCACGACATTTTTAATGAACAAAAGTTAAAAATATTTTTTTGAATAAAAATTACATAAATTATAATAGCCTATATAATTGTAAATATAAAAAATATATTATACATAATTTAAAAAGCATGATGATTGACAGATTGTTTGTTGCTGATGTACAAGAAAACTACTGTTGTTTTAAAGGGTTAGTTCACCCAAATATTTAAATTGTCATTAATTACTCACCCTCAAGTCATACCAAACCCGTAAGACATTCGTTCATCTTCGGAACACAAATGAACATATTTTTTTAATGAAATCTGACAGATTTCTGTCCCTCCATTGACAGCTACGCAACTACCACTTTGATGCTTCAAAAAGTTCATAAAGAGATTGTAAAACTAATATGAATTGAGTGGTTTGGTCCAAATTTTAGGTAGACACTTGATCGCTTTATATAAAATCCTAAAATTAAATCTGTCAGAAAATTTTTAATAAACCACTCAATCCATATGGATTAGTTTTAAAAACTCTTTATGAACATTTTGAAACATCAAAGTAATAGTTGCGTAGAATGTCAATGGAGGGATAGAAATCTCTCTGATTACAAATATCTTCATTTGGGTATCAAAGATTAACAAAAGTTTTACAGGTTTGAAACAACATGAGGGTGAGTAAATGATGACAGAATTTTCATTTTTGGATACATTTTCCCTTTAAGAGAAGATTATGAGCAAATTATTCCTAAGAAAAAGTAAAAGCAAAACAAAATACTCAGACACTTGTAAAGTCATATTCATAAGTTAAGTCATATTAATTTGAAATAGGAACAAACTGAAAAAACAACATCCCTATTCTGTGAAGTTGGGTTCATAGTCAGTATGACACTTACTCTGTAGATAATCTCAGGGCGTAGATCTTTACATGCATCCTAAAAAGTAGAAAAAGAGAGAGAACTGAGCGGTTCATTTACTTCCTGAGTTTTTCTTCAGTCGACACAATGATATTTAAGCTATTAACAATTAATTAATATCATATTGAATCTTTACAAAGGTTACATAGTACGTATTTCTCAATACGTATACGTATAATGAAGCACTGGATTGTAGAATACAGTATGTCTCACCTGTATGAGTAACTGCGGTCCAGTTCCGTGTGTCCAATCACAACGCTGAGAGGAAGAGGACCACTGACACCCAGATGAGACACACTGCACACACCTGCATTCATGATTCATGATATGATTTATTAATATAACCTATAAAGCTCTGTGTTATCATTTCTGAACTATGCAATTTTTCACACTGAATTTCATTTTCTCACTGTGTATAAGGAGGATTTGTGTTTTCTGTGATAACTGGAGCAGTTCCTCATTGTCAGTGTCTCTGTGATATTCTGATCCTTAATGGTAACATTAGCAGAGACTTCTGAAACTGAATAGATTATCAAAAATGTTTATGGTTATAAAGAAAATCATATTCTGACTACAAAAATGCACTGTATAATAGCGCACATACAACTTCATTAATAGAAAACTAACCTCCAGTATAAAGTATGTGGTCAGGAAAACTACAGGAGCAGTTTGGGAAAACTGCAGTCAGATCAGACCCGTCACACAGATTCACACTTCCTCTGGTGAAGGAACATGAGAAGGTGGGATTTCCTGTGCTCTCCAGACTCAAGGCAAGATGTAGAGTAATCTGTGTAGGAGAGGGCAATGTTTGTTCTTATAAACTATTTCTTAAATATATTCCCTAAATTATGATAAATATTTTAAGATTATGACCCTCTACCTTTCTAGAAGAATTCTCTGTCATCTGAAAAGAAAGCAGCTGTGTCTTAAGAGAGTTTTTTGGGATGGACACCCATGAAGTATTTGAGCATTCATCTTGAGTAGAACATCTGGATAAAAACATCATCAATATATCACGTGCAGATCTGTTTGCACACAGCTCATCATGTCCATATAGATGATAAGAACTTAAAAGACTGTTCAACAGTGAACCATTAGGCATATTACTGGTGATGATGCAGCCTAGAGCAGATATCATGTGTGATGTGTGACAAGTCACATGTGATAAAGGCAGATCACCTCTGTGTGTCCACACACCAGCCGCAGAGAGGATCCAGAGCAGCTCTGCAGTCTTTCAGAGAGCTGTATTTAGCACACTGAACCACAGACACTCTTCTGAGCTACATCAAAAACATGAGCAGAAAGAGATAAGTGTGATGATTCAATGTACTGTAACACATGAGTAAAGTAATTGCAATTTCTAAATTTATAAACCTCACCTCTTTCCTCACAGCGATGTAGATATATTTGAAATCTACTGGATCAAAGTGCATTCTGGGAAGCACTGCTCGTTCATCATCAGATTTGTACAGCACTATTGGACAGCCTGGTGTGAATTTCTCATCCAAAACCAGCTAACAACAAACAGAAATATAAATCATAAATTGTGATTGTATAGTAGTTCAAATGCAGAGGTAAACAACAGATTAAATGGAGGGCAGGAATTTAGAAATGAAAACTTATTGAGAGGTGAAGGAGACCTTTATCAGTTGTCCATCACTGGTTCCTATGAACAACACAATCCAGGATCCACTTCTAACTGCTGCCACTGATGACATTGAGCTGTACCTGAACACCACAGAGAGCGGCTGAAGGTTACTACCACTCTGCAACACAAAGAACAAAACTATTATGACTTTGGTGAATAGTGAAATTAAGTTTTCTCATGCAACATATTATATATTCTATTACAATTATTATACATAGGGTAACTCAAATCGGTACAACTACTAGGCCTAAACATTTGTAAAAAAAAAAAAAAAAAGCAATAATAAAAAAAAAAAAAAAAACATGTAGGCTATATTGAGCACTTAAATGCTGATTTTCCAACCTCAGAATCACATTTTTCACCAGTAGTGCAGAAACCCTTCACTCCGCCTTGAACTGTACTGATGTCGTACAGAGCCAGCGCGGTGTTCTCCGGATCCTGCTGATTCTGCGCACTGAACACTCCTGCCCAAATAACACCGTTCCCTGAGGGAATAACGGTGGAGGAGACGAGCACTGGACGAGCTTTATCATTGCAGCACTCTATCGTTGCAGCCTGTAGGGATTTGAAGATCTCTTTCTTTTTTCTTTTATTGCTGTCCATCCACAGGACGTGCACTTTCCTCTCCGAGTCAGTCTTTGCGTTGAGAAATAAGTAGGACTCTGAGGGAGAAACTCTCTGGAATCCGTCAACAAACTCCACATCTCTAGTGGTGCTCTGGATGAAGGGGTGTATTCCTTCTTCTATGTTGTTGAAAATACCCTTATACTGAGACTGTAAAGTATTCCACAATTTAACAACAGGATACTGGGAATCTTGAGTTATTGTGTGTTCGTCATTTTTCCCAACCAAAAGGTACCTACTGGTACTTGGACCTGCTATGAATGCAACAGATTTCTCATTCTGTCTCGATCCTACCACTAAACCACTTTCATAGTAAATACTCTTTGTAATGTCATTCAGATCAAGAACTTCAAAATATCCATTTGTAAAGGTCCCACAGGTTATCAGGGTGTCGTTGTCGTCAAAAGGCACTAGAATGTTGACTCTATTTTGATGAGTGGCATTAGTGATGTCCTTCCTCTTCTCCTCAGAAAGATCGAGTCTCATCTGATGTAGTCGATGGTCAGTAAGAACGAACAACTTACTTTTACCAACTACAAAGTCCTTGATGTCTCCATCAAAGTTCACCAGATCACTGCAAATGCAATGTTTCAAAAGTGGGACCACAAGTATTGCAAGTAAGTATCCTTTCATCTTGCATATCTGAGAGATCAGCTGAAGTTTCGAGATCTTGTCACAGAGATCAACTGCGCTCAGATGCGTCCACGGCTGAAGTGGATAGAAGTGAAAGCAGCGGTCCTGGAGATGCCTGATGACTTCCTGACTTGTTTTGTATGTTATACCATTTCATGATGAGACACTTTTCATAATCCTACATAAAATAAGAGTAAAAGGAACAAGTATGTAGGCGACTCTCTCTTGAAATCATTTTATTGACAGCAGACTTTATATTTATTATCTTTATCTTTAAGTTCTACAATCCTTTGGTTACTGCTGCACCTTTGTGGTGTAAAAACAGCTTCATATTTAGAATAAAATATGATGAAGCAGGGAAAAATATATATTTCTTGATTATGTTTTACCATTTGCTTATGTTTTATCATTTAATCATTTAGATCCTAAAAATCATTTATTTTAAGAAATCATTAATATCATGTTGTTGTGTTTCTCATTAGTATTATCATTTGATGTGTTTACCATTAGTATCATTTGAAATGTATGTTAAATGCTTTTCTTTTATTCATATTTATGCCTCAAATGTAGCTGATTGACTTTGGGTGAACTTTTGTAAGCTATAGCTGTTTAAATGAGGTCAAGAGTCTATAAGTTTCCAATAGACAGACAAACAATGCTCGAATATCTCAGAATAAAGTGATAAACGAATGTTATCTTAGCTGAACATCTTGCAGAAGAGACATGTGCAGTATAGTTCTGTATTGTGAATTGTATTAAGGTTAACAACTTTCTGACACATGGGGTACGAGTGTGTCCGCCTCAATGTGTGAAACCACAAAAGAAAGATATGTCTTTGTCTTTCGGGTTTGCTCGAATGAGATCGGAAAGAGGAAGTTAGCCCTGTGCTGATAAGCATCTGCAGAAGTATTTTCTGTTCTGGTCAGTCTATCTTGGACTCAGACCTTGCTCCTTCGCAACCTTTTCAAAGAGAGATCTCTCAACCAAATTTAATTATCTTTAGGCTAAGATATTATACTCAGAGTGTTTTAATTATATTTTACTTGGAAATATTAGAAGTGATTTTAACTGTTCTGATTATTGATGAATTATCAAATGAATTATTTGATTGCCTGCTGTTCAGAAATAAAAATTGGCCTTAATCATCTGACTGGATCTCCTCCCTGCATCAGAATATAATTTATTGCCACTTAGATCTAAGTGGTATGAGTGATTAATAATCAGTAGCCTAACCTGGCGAAACAATATTTATTACATTTTATTGAAATGAGGATTTTAACTGTGACAAGAAGACAGGATGTAATTAGCCTACATTTCTGACAAGCTATTGCCATATATATTTATATATGTCTGACTACCATATAAATATTTTATATATAACTTAAGTAACAGTTGTAATCAATCAGTAGGCATACATGTAGTTTTTTTTCAGTGGCTCTTTAGCCTACAGTTGAATTACGCCTGTAGATGGAGACAAGTGACAATATTATCACTTGTAAATTATGTTTGTAAATTCTGAAGCGCTAACCTCTACAGCAATATCAGCTACGCATTAACAAATAATATTTGTAGTGTCTATGTATAAGTAAATTATGATACTAGTTCACTAAAGATTATAATAAAATGTGTTAAAAATTCAGTTCAAGGAAATGGAACAAGTAGTGACAATAGATAGAATATAGATGTTTCACCAAAATTCACCAAATCTCACAATTTGATCTAAGTGGTAATACATTATATTCCGTTCTGTTCTGTTCTATTTTATTCTATTCTATTCTAAATATTAAGCTGTTTTTACACCACAAGGGTGCAGCAGTAACCAAAGGATTGCAGAACTTTGAAAATTAAAATATTAAATGTAAAGTTTCCTGTCAATAAAATGAATTCAAGAGAGAGTAGGCTACATAATTGTTCCTGTCCCGTATATTGTGTAGGATCATGAAAAGTGGAAATGGTATAACTTGCGAAACATCTAAATGTCGCAATCAGGGCTACAGATTTGTTGGCGTGTTGCGCGGAAGTCATCAGGCATCTTCAGAGCCGCTGCTTTCACTTCTATCCACTTCAGCCGTGGACGCATCTGAGCGCAGTTGATCTCTGTGACAAGATCTCGAAACTTCAGCTGATCTCTCAGATATGCAAGATGAGAGGATACTTACTTTCAATACTTGTGGTCCCACTTTTGAAACATTGCATTTGCAGTGATCTGGTGAACTTTGATGGAGACATCAAGGACTTTGTAGTTGGTAAAAGTAAGTTGTTCGTTCTTACTGACCATCGACTACATCAGATGAGACTCGATCTTTCTGAGGAGAAGAGGAAGGACATCACTAATGCCACTCATCAAAATAGAGTCAACATTCTAGTGCCTTTTGACGACAACGACACCCTGATAACCTGTGGGACCTTTCCAAATGGATATTTTGAAGTTCTTGATCTGAATGACATTACAAAGAGTATTTACTATGAAAGTATATTAGTAGGACCGAAACAGAATGAGAAATCTGTTGCGTTCATTGCAGGTCCAAGTACTGGTAGGTACCTTTTGGTTGGGAAAAAGGACGAACAAACAAAACCTCCAGATCCGTATCCTGTTGTTAAATTGTGGAACACTTTACAGTCTCAAAGTGGTGGGATTTTCAACGACATAGACGACGGATTAACCCCCTCCATCCAGAGCACCGCTAGAGATGTGGAGTTTGTTGACGGATTCCAGAGAGTTTCTCCCTCAGAGTCCTACTTATTTCTCAACGCAAAGACTGACTCGGAGAGGAAAGTGCACGTCCTGTGGATGGACAGCAATAAAAGAAAAAAGACAGAGATCTTCAAATCCCTACAGGCTGCAACGATAGAGTGCTGCAATGATAAAGCTCGTCCAGTGCTCGTCTCCTCCACCGTTATTTCCTCAGGGAACGGTGTTATTTGGGCAGGAGTGTTCAGTGCGCAGAATCAGCAGGATCCGGAGAACACCGCGCTGGCTCTGTACGACATCAGTACAGTTCGAGGCCGAGTGAAGGGTTTCTGCGCTACTGTTCAAAAATGTGAATCTGAGGTTGGAAAATCAGCATTATGTAGATATGTTGCATGAGAAAACTTAATCACCAAAGTCACTATTCACCAAAGTCATAATATTTTTGTTCTTTGTGTTGCAGAGTGGTAGTAACCTTCAGCCGCTCTCTGTGGTGTTCAAGTACAGCTCAATGTCATCAGTGGCAGCAGTTAGAAGTGGATCCTGGATTGTGTTGTTCATAGGAACCAGTGATGGACAACTGATAAAGGTCTCCTTCACTTCTCAATAAGTTTTCATTTCTAAATTCCTGCCCTCCATTTAATCTGTTGTTTACCTCTGCATTTGAACGACTATACAATCACAGTTTATGATTTGTATTTCTGTTTGTTGTTAGCTGGTTGTGGATGAGAAATTCACACCAGGCTGTCCAATAGTGCTGTACAAATCTGATGACGAACGAGCAGTGCTTCCCAGAATGCACTTTGATCCAGTAGATTTCAAATATATCTACATCGCTGTGAGGAAAGAGGTGAGGTTTAGAAATGTGCTATTAACAAACAAACCATTGGCAGTATGTCTGTACTCAACTGTGTTACATTGAATCATCATACTTGTCTCTTTCTGCTCATGTTTTTGATGTAGCTCAGAAGACTGTCTGTGGTTCAGTGTGCTAAATACAGATCTCTGAAAGACTGCAGAGCTGCTCTGGATCCTCTCTGCGGCTGGTGTGTGGACACACAGAGGTGATCTGCCTTTATCACATGTGACTTGTCACACATCACACATGATATCTGCTTATCATCACTTAAAATGGTTCCTTGTAGAACAGTCTTTTAAATTCTTATCATCTATATGGTCATGGTGAGCAGTGTGCAAACAGATCTGTACGTGATATATTGATGATGTTTTTATCCAGATGTTCTACTCAAGATGAATGCTCAAATACTTCATGGGTGTCCATCCCAAAAAACTCTATTAAGACACAGCTGCTTTCTTTTCAGATGACAGAGAATTCTTCTAGAAAGGTAGAGGGTCATAATCTGAAAGTATTTATCATAATTTAGGGAATATATTTAATAAATAATTTATATGACTACCAAACATTGCCCTCTCCTACACAGATTACTCTACATCTTGCCTTGAGTCTGGAGAGCACAGGAAATCCCGCCTTCTCATGTTCCTTCACCACAGGAAGTGTGAATCTGTGTGACGGGTCTGATCTGACTGCAGTTTTCCCAAACTGCTCCTGTACTTTTCCTGATCACATACTTTACACTGGAGGTTGGCTTTCTTTTAATGAAGTTGTATGTGCACTATTATACAGTACATTTTTTGTAGTCAGAATATGATTTTTTAAATAACCATAAACCTTTTTGATAATCTATTCAGTTTCAGAAGTCTCTGCTACTGTTACCATTAAGGATCAGAAGATCACAGAGACACTGACACTGAGGAACTGCTCCAGTATCACAGAAAACACAAATGCTTCTTATACACAGTGAGAAAATGAAATTCAGTGTGAAAAATTGCATAGTGCAGTAATGATAACACAGAGCTTTATAGATTATATTAATACATCATATGAATGCAGGTGTGTGCAGTGTGTCTCATCTGGGTGTCAGTGGTCCTCTTCCTCTCAGCGTTGTGATTGGACACACGGAACTGGACCGCAGTTACTCATACAGGTGAGACATACTGTATTCTACAACCCAGTGCTTCATTATACGTACTGGGAAATACGTAACCTTTAAAAAGATTCAAGATTATATTAATTAATTGTTAATAGCTTAAATATCATTGTGTCGACTGAAGAAAACTCAGGAAGTAAATGAACCGCTCAGTTCTCTCTTTTTCTACTTTTTAGGATGCATGTAAAGATCTACGCCCTGAGATTCTCTACAGAGTAAGTGTCATACTGATTATGAACCCAATTTCACAGAATAGAGATGTTGTTTTTTCAGTTTGTTCCTATTTCAAATAAATGTGACTTTACAAGAGTCTGAGGATTTTGTTTGATTTTTGTGGAACTATTTGCTTTTAAAATTCTTTTAAAACAAAAGTTGCTTTCTTCTATATAATATAAGCAATAAATGATTTATCACAATCATTATGCTTTTAAATAAATAAAATATTACTGATCCATATTTACAATTATATTTAATTACTGCACATTATTATTAGTATTATCATTTATAAAATGTTTGTAATAAAATTTACATTTATGTCTGTTGTTTATTAAATAATGCTTTGGGTCATATATTAAGTGGATATGGAAATTGTAAAAAAAAATTCTTCCTGTACGCCCTTTCTTTACTGAGTGCAACATTTTGTGTCCTGCAGAAGCCAGAGATTCTCTCTCTGGAGCCCAACAAGGTTTCTTTCCATGGCAGAAACAATGTTTTACTAAGAGGAAGGAACTTGGAATCTGTCATTAAAATCCATATTCAAGGGGATCTGGAGTGTATTTCTAAAGAGTGAGATTATGTGTGTTTGTGTTTAGTCGTATTTATGAATGTGTGTAGATTGAGATAAATGATATTGTATATCTGTGCATGAATGTTTCCCCTCAGATCTCCAGTGTTTGATCGCTCCAGAGACACTTTAAGGTTCCACATTCCTTCCAGTGGAACTAAAGGAACAGTGAAAGTGTGTGTTGTTACTCCTGACGACCGTTGTCATGGTAACAGTATCATCACTTACAGTTCCCAGCCCAGCTGCACAGGAATACAGCCCACAGTCTCCTGGAGGAGGTAAGAGCTTTCAGACCACTGGCAGAACAGCTTCCATATCCCATCAGTGCCTTGAGATGAAAACTGCTCATTTTGAATGTCATGCTCTTTGTAATCTAATGGCATTTTAATCCTGAAATATGCAAGAATACTGTTTATATGGAAAATGAAGGTTTGCAAAGTAATAATCTGCTGAGATACTGTGGAAAAACACATATATGTGAGATTGAAAGAAATGAAATCAGAAGTTGGAGTCATTAAGTAATTTCCTGTATGTCTCATAATTCTGAGAGCTGCAGTTTACTGACTCACATGTGACCTTAGGCTAGTATTGTTTACATTTTTAGAGGTTCAGAAAGAGCAACCTGTTTGCTGACAGCAAGACCGTTCTTAATATTCCGTATTACTGGCTGAAATGGTTAAAGGGGTGGTATAATGCCCTTTTCACAAGATGTAAAATAAGTATTTGATGTCCACAGAGTGTGTATGTGAAGTTTTAGCTCAAAATACCCCAAAATATATTTTGATATAGCTTGTTAAAATGGTCACTTTTTGAGGGTCAGCAAAAACGCACCGTTTTTGTGTCTGTACCTTTAAATGCAAATGAGCTACTGCTTCCGTCACAGAGGGCGGAGCTACAACAGCACATGTCCTTTTCCTCACATAGACGTGCACTGAAAATTTCGAAACTTTTAGCCTTTTATGTTCAAACAATGATGGAGAGACTCAAGAAGAAGTGACAACATGTAGAAAGGTTCATTTCTGAATGGTTAGTTGAAGAATTTATGCAGCTGATGTGGAGCTAACTATCTTCTAGTCATTGATTAGCATATTCTGTCATGATAATCTATAAATAGTGTTCCGGGGGCGGGGTTTATGTAAATGTTAGTGTTCCTGATGTCACTAATCCAGGAGGAATGTCATGAAGTCCCTACTAGCCTTTTGTTGTAGTCCTTAAAAAGCGATTTCTTTAAAAGCAAATATCTCCCTTTGCTTTGAACTTTGAGCATTGGAACTTTGCAGATGTTGTTTATGCTCAAACAGCAACATTACACACTAACTAAAGTTAGAAAAGTGAAATCATAATCAACCACCCCTTTAATATCTCTATTATAAATATTTTAATTCATATTTTAATATCTCTTCATTCAGTGGTGGAAGGAAGATTGATCTTCAGGGGAGCAATATGGAATTTGTGGAATCTGTCAATGTCCGTCACTCTAAGGTTCAAACACAATACAACAGAAGCTCAGGGGTAAGACGTGTGTTTATTACTCCTGCAATAACTCACAGCACTTTATCTGATACACAGAGGTCAGCTATTTATAACTTCAGTGAGTTTTCAAACAGCCCAGATTCACACATGCACTGCATGAGGTCTTATTTAAGAAATGTCATTTATCTGCTCATATAATTGTTAAAAGCACTTCAGTGACTCTAAATATGTAATTTATTATTAAAAAAGGGGTTACTTTTATTTTAAGGCCTTGGATTATCCCTAACAAACGTGTGTGTGTGTGTGTGTGTGTGTGTGTGTGTGTGTGTGTGTGTGTGTGTGTGCGTGCGTGCGTGTATATAAAGTCTTGAACTATATTCTATATATATACGTATATATACCATAACATGCACAAATAATATATATATATATATATATTTTTTTTTTTTTTTTACTAAATCTTTTTGAATTTTAAAATTGTTTGTCAGTTACCAC
Source organism: Leuciscus leuciscus (assembly GCF_965113295.1). NCBI lineage: Eukaryota > Metazoa > Chordata > Actinopteri > Cypriniformes > Leuciscidae > Leuciscus > Leuciscus leuciscus. Next base: position 14,784,048 of record NC_138728.1, on the reverse strand, counting down.
CCATAAAATAATTAGCAGTTTGTCTGTGTCAGCTCATGCAATTTTGTTGTGTTTTATTGCTGACACGGAGCTTCACGTGTCACATGTATTGGAGTCATATCTTCATTGTCTCTCTTTTCTCAGGATGTGTGGTTTCTTTCCCCCCGTTATGATGGCAGTGGACTGTTAAGCTTGTCAATGAATGTTGGAAATGCCACTGTGGACTGTAAGAATTTTTCCTACAAGCCTGATCCAGAATTCACTGGATTCACCATCTTACAGGTGGCCGACGACCTACAGGTCAACATTAAGGTGAGTTTAGCATTACAGTGAGTTTAAGATCAATGTACAGTCTGCATGTTTTGGCACGCATGCCTATTTTTCCAGGCCCTGGTGTTAAAAACTCTCAGAAAATATATTATTGTGAGCAGTCAGTGTTTTTGCACATCAGCATGTGAATCTCACAACCTCCACACTCTTCTACCTCTCTTTCTCAGAAAAACACAGATTCATTGACCTTGAGTATGAGTGAGGTGAATGTGACGGGTCTACAGGGAGATCAGCAGTACCAGTGTGTTTTGGACAAGATTGAGTCCAATGCCATCATCTGTAAGATTAAAGGACCAGGAGCCGTCACAGCAGTGGACTCAATCATTGTGAGTCTAAATAATAAATATTAAATAAACATGTCTTTATGCAACATTTCTTGTTAATTAATTATTGACCCTTGCCTATTTAAAATACAAAAATCTCCTTTATTTTACTATAATTTTCAGATAAATTATGGGTATTTGACTAAAACCCTTGAGTCTCAAAATCCTTTGATGTACTTATACATCCTTGTCGCAGTGATTCTGCTCTTAGTTCTAGCTGCTGTTGGTAAGTGATTTCAGATTTACGTCACATATTTTAACATTAGTCCTGCAGGGATTAATATGTGGTTTTGCACATCTGTCTAGTTGGAGTCATTGCTCACCGTAAGAGCCAGAGAAAAATTAATGAGAAAATGAACAAACAACTGGAAATGCTGGAAAGCAACATCAGAAGGGATATATGACGAGGTCGGTCATTTTTGAAATGCTGGTCTGTGTAGTGGTGTTTGTAAAGGCAAGTGTCATTGTTTCTATTGCTCATACTGAAGGTTAGTGATTTGAACAAACAACTAAATCCTAAATACTGCATTAAACTTAATACAAATAACTTGTGCCTTTGTGCTACGGACACAAATTATATGAATTGGTTAAAACATAAAATTTGTGAATAAATCACCATTTCCATACCATGTGTTATCTGTAATATAATATGGAAGGATCATCTCTGCTCGTACTTCTTGGAAAATCTGCGCATTTTGTTGGTTTTTCGATCAAGACTCTTTTTCAAAAAGGTATCATTAGTATCATTTGAAATGTATGTTAAATGCTTTTCTTTTATTCATATTTATGCCTCAAATGTAGCTGATTGACTTTGGGTGAACTTTTGTAAGCTATAGCTGTTTAAATGAGGTCAAGAGTCTATAAGTTTCCAACAGACAGACAAAGAATGTTCGAATATCTCAGAATAAAGTGATAAACGAATGTTATCTTAGCTGAACATCTTGCAGAAGAGACATGTGCAGTATAGTTCTGTATTGTGAATTGTATTAAGGTTAACAACTTTCTGACACATGGGGTACGAGTGTGTCCGCCTCAATGTGTGAAACCACAAAAGAAAGATATGTCTTTGTCTTTCGGGTTTGCTCGAATGAGATCGGAAAGAGGAAGTTAGCCCTGTGCTGATAAGCATCTGCAGAAGTATTTTCTGTTCTGGTCAGTCTATCTTGGACTCAGACCTTGCTCCTTCGCAACCTTTTCAAAGAGAGATCTCTCAACCAAATTTAATTATCTTTAGGCTAAGATATTATACTCAGAGTGTTTTAATTATATTTTACTTGGAAATATTAGAAGTGATTTTAACTGTTCTGATTATTGATGAATTATCAAATGAATTATTTGATTGCCTGCTGTTCAGAAATAAAAATTGGCCTTAATCATCTGACTGGATCTCCTCCCTGCATCAGAATATAATTTATTGCCACTTAGATCTAAGTGGTATGAGTGATTAATAATCAGTAGCCTAACCTGGCGAAACAATATTTATTAAATTTTATTGAAATGAGGATTTTAACTGTGACAAGAAGACAGGATGTAACTAGCCTACATTTCTGACAAACTATATTTATATATGTCTGACTACCAAATAAATATTTTTATATATAACTTAAGTAACAGTTGTAATCAATCAGTATGCATATACATGTAGTTTTTTTTCAGTGGCTCTTTAGCCTACAGTTGAATTACGCCTGTAGATGGAGACAAGTGACATATTATTATCACTTGTAAATTATGTTTGTAAATTATGAAGCGCTAACCTCTACAGCAATATCAGCTACGCATTAACAAATAATATTTGTAGTGTCTATGTATAAGTAAATTATGATACTAGTTCACTAAAGATTATAATAAAATGTGTTAAACATTCAGTTCAAGGAAATGGAACAAGTAGTGACAATAGATAGAATATAGATGTTTCACCAAAAATCATCAAATCTCACAATTTGATATAAGTGGTATTCAGGGGCGATTCTAGGATTTTCATTTTAGGGGGGCTCAGCCCCCAATGAGGGTATGATTTAAAAAAAAAAAAAAATTAGTTTATGGTCTAATGCTCATTATTAACTAGTTTCATTCATTCATCCAGTAACATGCATATGGCACGGTTTTATAATCACTGAGGTACCGAATGTGAGGTATTTAGGGGGGTTCGGGGGCATGTTTCCCCGAGAAAATTTTAATTTCTCTGATCTACATATGTGCAGTTTAAGATGTTTTGAAGGCCAAAAAAATTGGATAATAGCTTAAAAACCATGTGCGGGCAGCTGTTTTTTTCTCACCTCATCAGCATCACACTCTTTTTCTCTTTGTTTTTATCTTGCTCTGTCTTTTCCCCTCCTAAAGCTGAGCTTAGACTGATATAGGCTTTTCATTTTTGTCTGTCAGTGAAGAAAGTAAACATAGGGTCAACTGATTTTTCAGACAAAGCTACCAGGAAAGCTAGGTAACTAAGTCCATCTACAATGAAATATAAATTATTTTATTTTTTAAGCTTTTTAGCCTTCATAATCAACAATACGGTTGGTTATTCATCAAGTCACCCCGTGAAAATTTATTTAATTTCAAATAATTTAACTAACCAGCTAATATTCATTAAGAATATAGACAAAACATGTATTAATGTAATTGTCTATTGGCAATATGATTAATCTGTTCTATATTTATTTATATTTATTAAAAATAACATGAATTATCAATTTGCCACTTCTATAAATCAAGTACTTAAAAGAAAATCACAAATCCCTTTACTCTACTCTTACTCTATGTATCATGATACACTCCTCCTGATTCATTATTACTTAACTATATTTATTAATACAAAACAAAATAACTCCACATGATGTTTCTCTCTCTGGGCCATCTAGTGCTTTCAGACAATGATGTGTCTTTAATCATTTCTGTGCATGGCTGCATAATGTAATGCCGAAATACATAATAATATGTTTTAAATTTTAAAAAGTAAATTAAAATAAATCATGATCGTTTTCTAAAGAAAGTTTTCATGGGTGTTAATCGCTTCATTTTCGTTGGAAGAAAAAACAACTATCACACTGTGATAAGGGCTGAAGGTGAACGCAGCGAAACGTATTGGTATTGGATGAGAAACCGAACCGTCCTGTGTTGCTCCCAATGCTCCAGTAACATTACATTATGTAAACTGCAATGCATTTATGACAAAGAACTGCACCGATGCAGATGTAATATCATAGCAATCTATCAATAAATGCACTCACGACACACCTTGTACTCTCTGATGTTCGCTCTGCTCGGCGCCCCTGCAGATTGAAAAATGCGCTAAATCCAAGCAGACTCAGATAAGGGGAGGAGCCGAAACTTGACGCAGCTTGCCGCAAGTTTTTTTAAAGGGGACTGAAGCGATCAAAAATGTATTCATCAAATATTTTTTAGGGGGGCTGGGCAGAAGTTTAGGGGGGCTGAAGCCCCCCTAAAAAGGGCCTAGTGACGCCCCTGAGTGGTAATACATTATATTCTGTTCTGTTCTATTTTATTCTATTCTATTCTAAATATTAAGCTGTTTTTACACCACAAGGGTGCAGCAGTAACCAAAGGATTGCAGAACTTTGAACATTAAAATATTAAATGTAAAGTTTCCTGTCAATAAAATGAATTCAAGAGAGAGTGCATACTTGTTCCTGTCCCGTATATTGTGTAGGATCATGGAAAGTGTTTAATCAGGAAATGGTATAACTTGCGAAACATCTAAATGTCGCAATCAGGGCTACAGATTTGTTGGCGTGTTGCGCGGAAGTCATCAGGCATCTCCAGATCCGCTGCTTTCACTTCTATCCACTTCAGCCGTGGACGCATCTGAGCGCAGTTGATCTCTGTTACAAGATCTCGAAACTTCAGCTGATCTCTCAGATATGCAAGATGAGAGGATACTTACTTGCAATACCTGTGGTCCCACTTTTGAAACATTGCATTTGCAGTGATCTGGTGAACTTTGATGGAGACATCAAGGACTTTGTAGTTGGTAAACGTAAGTTGTTCGTTCTTACTGACCATCGACTACATCAGATTAGACTCGATCTTTCTGAGGAGAAGAGGAAGGACATCACTAATGCCACTCATCAAAATAGAGTCAACATTCTAGTGCCTTTTGACGACAACGACACCCTGATAACCTGTGGGACCTTTAGAGATGGATATTGTGAAGTTCTTGATATAAATGACATTACAAAGAGTATAGATGAACATATATTGGTAGGACCGAGACAGAATGAGAAATCTGTTGCGTTCATTGCAGGTCCAAGCACCAGTAGGTACCTTTTGGTTGGGAAAAAGGACGAACAAACAAAACCTCAAGATCCGTATCCTGTTATTAAATTGTGGAACACTTTACAGTCTCAAACTGGTGGGATTTTCAACGACATAGAGGACGGATTAACCCCCTACATCCTGAGCACCGCTAGAGATGTGGAGTTTGTTGACGGATTCCAGAGAGTTTCTCCCTCAGAGTCCTACTTATTTCTCAACGCAAAGACTGACTCGGAGAGGAAAGTGCACGTCCTGTGGATGGACAGCAATAAAAGAAAAAAGAAAGAGATCTTCAAATCCCTACAGGCTGCAACGATAGAGTGCTGCAATGATAAAGTTCGTCCAGTGCTCGTCTCCTCCACCGTTATTTCCTCAGGGAACGGTGTTATTTGGGCAGGAGTGTTCAGTGCGCAGAATCAGCAGGATCCGGAGAACACCGCTGGCTCTGTATGACATCAGTACAGTTCAAGGCCGAGTGAAGGGTTTCTGCACTACTGTTCAAAAATGTGAATCTGAGGTTGGAAAATCAGCATTATGTAGATATGTTGCATGAGAAAACTTAATTTCACTATTCACCAGAATCATAATATTTTTGTTCTTTGTGTTGCAGAGTGGTAGTAACCTTCAGCCGCTCTCTGTGGTGTTCAAGTACAGCTCAATGTCTTCAGTGGCAGCAGTTAGAAGTGGATCCTGGATTGTGTTGTTCATAGGAACCAGTGATGGACAACTGATAAAGGTCTCCTTCACCTCTCAATAAGTTTTCGTTTCTAAATTCCTGCCCTCCATTTAATCTGTTGTTTACCTCTGCATTTGAACAACTATACAATCACAATTTATGATTTATATTTCTGTTTGTTGTTAGCTGGTTTTGGATGAGTAAATTCACACCAGGCTGTCCAATAGTGCTGTACAAATCTGATGACGAACGAGCAGTGCTTCCCAGAATGCACTTTTATCCAGTAGATTTCAAATATATCTACATCGCTGTGAGGAAAGAGGTGAGGTTTAGAAATGTGCAATTAACAAACAAACCATTGGCAGTATGTCTGTACTCAACTGTGTTACATTGAATCATCATACTTGTCTCTTTCTGCTCATGTTTTTGATGTAGCTCAGAAGACTGTCTGTGGTTCAGTGTGCTAAATACAGATCTCTGAAAGACTGCAGAGCTGCTCTGGATCCTCTCTGCGGCTGGTGTGTGGACACACAGAGGTGATCTGCCTTTATCACATGTGACTTGTCACACATCACACATGATATCTGCTTATCATCACTTAAAATGGTTCCTTGTAGAACAGTCTTTTAAGTTCTTATCATCTATATGGACATGGTGAGCTGTGTGCAAACAGATCTGCACGTGATATATTGATGATGTTTTTATCCAGATGTTCTACTCAAGATGAATGCTCAAATACTTCATGGGTGTCCATCCCAAAAAACTCTCTTAAGACACAGCTGCTTTCTTTTCAGATGACAGAGAATTCTTCTAGAAAGGTAGAGGGTCATAATCTGAAAGTATTTATCATAATTTAGGGAATATATTTAATAAATAATTTATATGACTACCAAACATTGCCCTCTCCTACACAGATTACTCTACATCTTGCCTTGAGTCTGGAGAGCACAGGAAATCCCTCCTTCTCATGTTCCTTCACCACAGGAAGTGTGAATCTGTGTGACGGGTCTGATCTGACTGTAGTTTTCCCAAACTGCTCCTGTACTTTTCCTGACCACATACTTTACACTGGAGGTTAGTTTTCTATTAATGAAGTTGTATGTGCGCTATTATACAGTGCATTTTTTGTAGTCAGAATATGATATTTTTTAATAACCATAAACATTTTTGATAATCTATTCAGTTTCAGAAGTCTCTGCTAATGTTACCATTAAGGATCAGAAGATCACAGAGACACTGACAATGAGGAACTGCTCCAGTATCACAGAAAACACAAATGCTTCTTATACACAGTGAGAAAATGAAATTCAGTGTGAAAAATTGCATAGTGCAGTAATGATAACACAGAGCTTTATAGATTAAATTAATACATCATATGAATGCAGGTGTGTGCAGTGTGTCTCATCTGGGTGTCAGTGGTCCTCTTCCTCTCAGCGTTGTGATTGGACACATGGAACTGGACCACAGTTACTCATACAGGTGAGACATACTGTATTCTACAATCAGTGCTTCAATATACGTATTGGGAAATAGGCCTACGTAACCTTTAAAAAGATTCAAGATTATATTAATTAATTGTTAATAGCTTAAATATCATTGTGTCGATTGAAGAAAACTCAGGAAGTAAATGAACCGCTCAGTTCTCTCTTTTTATACTTTTTAGGATGCATGTAAAGATCTACGCCCTGAGATTCTCTACAGTGTAAGTGTCATACTGATTATGAACCCAACTTCACAGAATAGAGATGTTGTTTTTTCAGTTTGTTCCTATTTCAAATAGATGTGACTTTACTAGAGTCTGAGGATTTTGTTTGATTTTTGTGGAACTATTTGCTTTTAAAATGATTTAAAAACAAAAGTTGCTTTCTTCTATATAATATAAGCAATAAATAATTTATCACAATCATTATGCTTTTAAATAAAATATTATTCATCCATATTTACAATTATATTTAATTACTGCACATTATTATTATTATCATTTATAAAATGTATGTAATAAAATTTACATTTATTTCTGTTGTTTATTAAATAATGCTTTGGGTCATATATTAAGTGGATATGGATTTATTTATTTATTTTCTTCCTGTACGCCCTTTCTTTACTGAGTGCAACATTTTGTGTCCTGCAGAAGCCAGAGATTCTCTCTCTGGAGCCCAACAAGATTTCTTTCCATGGCAGAAACAGCGTTTTACTAAGAGGAAAGAACCTGGAATCTGTCAATAAAATCCATATTCAAGGGGATCTGGAGTGTATTTCTAAAGAGTGAGATTATGTGTGTTTGTGTTTAGTCGTATTTATGAATGTGTGTAGATTGAGATAAATTATATTGTATATCTGTGCATGAATGTTTCCCCTCAGATCTCCAGTGTTTGATCGCTCCAGTGACACTTTAAAGTTCCACATTCCTCCCAGTGGAACTAAAGGAACAGTGAAAGTGTGTGTTGTTACTCCTGACAACCGTTGTCATGGTAACAGTATCATCACTTACAGTTCCCAGCCCAGCTGCACAGGAATACAGCCCACAGTCTCCTGGAGGAGGTAAGAGCTTTCAGACCACTGGCAGAACAGCTTCCATATCCCATCAGTGCCTTGAGATGAAAACTGCTAATTTTAAATGTCATGCTCTTGGTAATCTAATGGCATTTTAATCACGAAATATGCAAGAATACTGTTTATATGGAAAATGAAGGTTTGCAAAGTAATAATCTGCTGAGATACTGTGGAAAAACACATATATGTGAGATTGAAAGAAATGAAATCAGAAGTTAGAGTCATTAAGTAATTTCCTGTATGTCTCATAATTCTGAGAGCTGCAGTTTACTGACTCACATGTGACCTTAGGCTAGTATTGTTTACATTTTTAGAGGTTCAGAAAGAGCAACCTGTTTGCTGACAGCAAGACCGTTCTTAATATTCCGTATTACTGGCTGAAATGGTTAAAGGGGTGGTATAATGCCCTTTTCACAAGATGTAAAATAAGTCTTTGATGTCCACAGAGTGTGTATGTGAAGTTTTAGCTCAAAATACCCCAAATATATTTTGATATAGCTTGTTAAAATGGTCACTTTTTAAGGGTCAGCAAAAACGCACCGTTTTTGTGTCTGTACCTTTAAATGCAAATGAGCTACTGCTTCCGTCACAGAGGGCGGAGCTACAACAGCACATGTCCTTTTCCTCACATAGACGTGCACTGAAAATTTCGAAACTTTTAGCCTTTTATGTTCAAACAATGATGGAGAGACTCAAGAAGAAGTGACAACATGTAGAAAGGTTCATTTCTGAATGGTTAGTTGAAGAATTTATGCAGCTGATGTGGAGCTAACTATCTTCTAGTCATTGATTAGCATATTCTGTCATGATAATCTATAAATAGTGTACCGGGGGCGGGGTTTATGTAAATGTTAGTGTTCCTGATGTCACTAATCCAGGAGGAATGTCATGAAGTCCCTACTAGCCTTTTGTTGTAGTCCTTAAAAAGCGATTTCTTTAAAAGCAAATATCTCCCTTTGCTTCGAACTTTGAGCATTGGAACTTTGCAGATGTTGTTTATGCTCAAACAGCAACATTACACACTAACTAAAGTTAGAAAAGTGAAATCATAATCAACCACCCCTTTAATATCTCTATTATAAACATTTTAATTCATATTTTAATATCTCTTCATTCAGTGGTGGAAGGAAGATTGATCTTCAGGGGAGCAATATGGAATTTGTGGAATCTGTCAATGTCAGTCACTCTAAGGTTCAAACACAATACAACAGAAGCTCAGGGGTAAGACGTGTGTTTATTACTCCTGCAATAACTCACAGCACTTTATCTGATACACAGAGGTCAGCTATTTATAACTTCAGTGAGTCTTCAAACAGCCCAGATTCACACATGCACTGCATGAGGTCTTATTTAAGAAATGTCATTTATCTGCTCATATAATTGTTAAAAGCACTTCAGTGACTAAATATGTAAATTATTATTTTAAAGGGGTTACTTTTATTTAAGGCTTCGGATTATCCCTCACTCACAAACGTGTGTGCATGTGTGTGTATATAAAGTCTTGAACTATATACAATATATATATATATATATATATATATATATATATATATATATGTATATTTACTAAATCTTTTTGAATTTAAAATTTGCTTGTCAGTTACCACCCATAACATGAAAATAATTAGCAGTTTGTCTGTGAGTAGTTGATACCCTACACCACCTGTCAAAAAATGATTGATCGACAGGTGCCACGGCCCTTCCGGTGACAGGTCCCGCCCCTTCCGGTGACATGCTCCGCCCCTTCCGGTGTCCCGCCCCTTCCGGTGACAGGTGTCCCGCCCCTTTTGACTTTTGATTGACAGTTTGACAGCTAGTTTTGACTTTTGATTGACAGGTTGACAGTTAGTATGACTTTTAATCATGTTTTGACAGCTAGTTTTGACTTTTGATGTCTTTTGAAGTCTTTTGAAGGCTTTTGAAGTCTTTTGATATTGACAGAAAGTGTTATAACAATATGTCATGGTATCTGACAGCTAGTTTGATGCCTTTTGAACATGACAGTTAGTGTTTTTGAAGCCTTTTGATCGTTTGAAGACACTGTGATTAAATAATACGTCATGGCTATATGACAGCTAGTTTTAATTGTTTGAAGCCTATTGAAGCCTTTTGAACATGACAGTTAGTGTCTGTGTGTGTGTTTTTGAAGTTGGTATCACACACACGATCCTCCCTACATATTCCTGAGCGTATCCGGGACTGTACTGTGAAACTGATAAGAAAAAACTGTGGAAGTTTATCTCACACAAATGTTGAAAAACCATTCAGTTCTTTTAAAAGAATATAAATTATTATAAACAAATAATATAAAATAAAGATCTTACTAAAACCTCACTCAAAAAGTTTAAATAAAATGGAATCACAAAAACAATTGCAATCAGTTAAATGTTTATAGAGTTAAAAAAACAAAACAAAAAAAAAACATACAGGTTATGAAACAATCAGTTAAATGTTTAGAGAGTTGAAGAAAAAACATATAGCTTATGAAACAACGCAATAAATGAAACGGGTTCACGAAAAAAAATAAAATCATCTCACATGTTTAGATAACTAAAGCGCCTCTCCAGCACAGCCCCGGCCTGAGTGGTGCGCGCGCCCTCCGCATTCTGACATCCCCCTCCTTCTGCTCCTCCACATTCCAGAGCACAGTGATAGTGAGAAACAGAGATTTTATAAAATAATGTATATTTCACACAAATAATATAATATACAATAATATAAAATAGCATCTTACTGAAACCAATTCTTTCAGTTTTAGATAAACAAAAGAATAAAAAATCATCTTACATAAAACATTCTGTTCTTTAAAAGAATATAAATGATTATAAATAAATAATATAAAATAAAGATCTTACTAAAACCTCACACAAAAAGTTGAAATAAATGTAAAACTATCCAGTTTAAATAAAATGGATTCACAAAAAAATTGCAATGAGTTAAATGTTTATAGAGTTGAAAAAAAAAATCCATAGGCCTACATGTTATGAAACAATCAGTTAAATGTTTAGAGAGCTGAAGAAAAAACATACAGCTCATGAAACAACGTAATGTATGAAACGGGTTCACGAAAATAAAAAATGATCTTACATGTTTAGAAATCAGGGCCCTCTGGCCTCTCTTTCTACCAGCGTTTGACCTGCGGAGCTTTCAAAAAGCACCAGCCAAAGTGTGTGTGTGTGTGTGTGTGTGTGTCTGTGTCTGTGTCTGTGTCTGTGTGTGTGTCAGAGAGTCACACAAATTCAGTGATCACAGGATATCAGGTGCTGAGTTTATAAGTATAATCTTAAAAGTTTAAATGATATCTTTTAAAAATAAAAGATTGTTTAAATGAAATCTTTAAAGTTTGTATAAATACACATCTTCTATTTATCTTTTAGAAGATTACTGTAATGATTTTGTTTAACGGTTATTAAACAATGTCTGTTCAAAAACTGTACTTAGTCGTCTTAAATCTCATTTATATGAAAAGATTCAATCAGCATTTTTTTGTCCATGCAGGGTTTACATTTTTATGGTGGGGGTCTTCCATAGCCATAATGATTTTTGTACTGTAACTGCATATTCGATCATGTACACCTAAACACGACCATCACAGAAAACTACATTTGTACATTTTCAAAAATGAAATAAATAAATAAATAAATAATTTAAGATCATTTCTAAGCTGTATTGCACGCGCGCACACACACACGGTTCTAAAAAATTAACTAATCTCTATGTACATCATGTCACAGCGTATGTAATGTTAGTCTACTAACGCCTTTCCAGAGCCAAAGTTTTGTTCACACTAAATTCATTTAAAAGCATAATCTTAAAAGTTTAAATGATATCTTTTAAAAATAAAAGATTGTTTAAATAAAATCTTTAAAGTTTGAATACATTCATATCTTCTATTTATCTTTTAGAAGATTACTGTAATGATTTTGTTTAAATTGAACCTAAGGTATAACTGTTATTAAACAATGTCTGTTCAAAAACTTTAGATGGTTGAAAAACTGTACTTAGTCGTCTTATATCTCATTTATATGAAAAGATTTAATCAGCATTTTTTGTCCATGCGGAGTTTCAATTTTTATGGCTTTCCATAGCCATAATGATTTTTGTACTGTAACTGCATATTCTATCCCTTACACCTAAACACGCTGATCTTTCTGAATCTATTTCAAAGCATAATCGTAAAAGTTTAAATATGATCTTTTAAAAAATGAAAGGTTGTTTTAGTTTGAAGTTCTTAACTTTCTTTCTTAAAAAAATCTTTAAAGTTTGAATACATTCATATCTTCTATTTATCTTTTAGAAGATTACTGAAATGATTTTGTTTAACGGTGACCCTAAAGTATAATTGTTATAATGTGAGACAATGTCTGTTCAAAAACTTTCGATGGTTGAAAAACTGCACTTAGTCGTCTTATATCTCATTTATATGAAAAGATTCGATCATAATTTTTTGTCCATGCGGAGTTTAAATTTTTATGGCTTTCCATAGCCATAATGATTTTTGTACCGTAACTGCATATTCTATCCCTTACACCTAAACACGACCATCACAGAAAACTACATTTGTACATTTTCACAAATTAAATAAATAAATAAATAATTTAATAAAATTAAGCTAAATAAATATATAAATAAAAACACCTTACATTTCCAGAGAGGTGAAGTAGTTCGTTATGCAACAATCCAAAAAGCAAATAGTTTAGGTTGTCAAACAAAACAGCCCCAGATCCTTCAGAGATAAACTACAGTGTGAAATAAATCATTTAAAAGCATAACCTTAAAAGTTTCAATAAGACATTTTAAAACTAAAAGACTGTTTAAATCAAATCTTTAAAGTTTTATTAAAATCATATCTTCTTAGAAGACTTATGTATGATGTAAATGATTTTGCTTAAATTTAACCTAAGGTATAATTGTTACTAAACAGCGTCTGTTCAAAAACTTTAGATGGTTGAAAAACTGTGCTTAGGCGTCTTAGATCTTATTTATACAAAAATATTTCAAACAGTATTTTTGTCCATACAACATGTTGTCAAAGTTTGTCACAGTGTTTTTTGTTGTTGTTGTTGTTGTTGTTGTTGTTTTGTTTTAAAGGGACTATGTGTAGCTTTTTAGGTATTTTATTATCTAAAATCAGTATTTTTATTCATAAATATGCCCTCAATGGTGTACAAATACCTATGCCAATGATCAGACTAATCCTCGTAAACGAAGAATTTATTATCTTTATATACATGGGACCGGTAAGTCCACGGAGGCTTCCATGTAGTTCCGCCATCTTGAAAAACTATAATAGCAGAGAGGGACAAAAAGTACTAGGCCAACGCGTTTCCACAACGCGTTTTCGTTCAGAACCAGCGTCACGTGACTGAAGCCAGCAGAAGCGGAGGAGTAGAGCAGTGAGAGGCGCTTGTCACTGCCGCGGCAAGTTTAAAAGGCTGCACTGCACGGTTATTTATACACCGTTCATTCATACATATGCTGAGTCACAGGATAAGGAGTCCTCGTCGTCGAAAAAGTTCAAAATAGACCGTAAAAGGAAACGTGACCGGAGATTACAAAAACAAGGGTTAATGTCGGGATAGCTAACGCAGGAGAAAGCTTTCAAAAGAGACGCTGAAGTTTCCTGCTTTCTTCTCGACAGGTAAGTCAATGTTACGGCCTTAATTACAAGCTTTTTTTTCATTGCTTGGTTGTGTACTTTATCGCGAAGCAAAGAGGACATGGAGACTGACAGAGTAGACAGAGCAGGTTACTTATGATATAAAAAAATCTCAGCTCTCAGATTCTGTCACTTTTATTACGAAATTCAAACAATATATACTGTTTTTGGCGCTTGTAAATGTGACGCGAGTTACGACGGATCCCTAGCGGCACGTGAACCGATCATCTCTAGCTAGTAAATAAACACAAATGAACAATGTTGAAAGATACAGTACAACTTACCGAAATGTATATTCCTCATACATTATATCGACCAATCAATCAAACAAATGGTAAACAGCTGGAGAACAATTATGTATGTCACAACATTTACCTCAGGAAAGCCATTTAATGACCATAATAAAGGCTAGCAGTTAGTTGGCTAGAAAAAAAGAGCTATAAAGAGTATTTTGCTAAATATGTGTACTATATTACATATTTATTATATTTGTATTTATATCATTAAATAAAGTTATTATAATAATAAAAAAACGCATTATGTATCTTTCTGTATGTTTACAGCATTAGGTGAGTTGTTTTTTTCTTGAGAAAAATTAATGCCTATCTTGTGTAGATATCCCCCCCACCCCCCGCTCCTCCATAAATCTCACTCCAAGCAAAACTCAAAAGTTGGCAGCTATGTTATATAGACAGTAGAACATTTATAGTTAAAAGTTAAACGGACTCTTTGATGAATAGCAGCTATTGAGTAAAGTAACGTTAGAGAAGGCTCTGATGATGATGATATCTAACAATGCACGTACTTCAAAAAATATAACGAGTAAAGAAGGCATTACTACTAATTACCATAGTTAATGTTTTTCACAGTCAGTAATTGATAACTAACAATCTTTTTTTCGTTGTTTCAAGTTTCAGTTTCACCAAGAAAAACTCGAAGTGCTATTATAAGACATCCTGTCATAGCTTTTTGGTACATAACAGCTACCGTAGATGCAACGCGCATTTGAAAAAGTGAGGCGCTGGAGAGCATTATTCATTTGAATGCAAAATACAATTTCACCACTAGATGGGAGAAATTCCTACACAGTGTCCCTTTAAGAAATCCGAGGACTCTACATTGCTCTTATTTAGATTAAGTTGTATCTTTTAGAAAATCACCACACATTTTTCAGAGATGCTGGTGGTCCGTGGCGCCACTGGCGTGGCATAGGTAAAGTTTGTCTTGAGCGAATATTTAATTTTACCCGTCTTAATTAAAATCATGACCTTACTTGTAGCTATGATCTTTTACACGTATAAGATCATTTTTACTTGTATCTCCCGAACTATCCTTAATCAGTGTGGAAACACACAGGGTGAAACCCTTTACTGAGAATATACTATCGGTTATCTACTCAAAATATATGTAGAAGTTTAAAATGTTAGCATTTGTTGCGCTTACATTTACACGAAGGACATGTATTTAAGAATAATCTTTATTTAAACTCTTATTTTGTTATTCACATTCATTTGTTTCAGTATAATGATGGATTATAAGAACCACACAAAACAATATTAATTATTTATTGTTAGGTTTTCATATGTTTACATTTACAGCACATTTTTATATACATTGTTACTGATTTGAAGTGCACACAAATTAGTTACGTTGTAAATGTTACTTATATTTGTTTCTATTTTGAGTTTAAGTTTACAGTGATGAACTTCAGACATGGTCCGCTGCAGGATTAGAGTCCGGACAGGACCAACATTTTAGCATTATTGGTTCTGCCCGGACATACCATTTGCTGGGAATTGCACGGGGGAGGAAGAAATGTTAATGTCTTTATTTAGTTGTACATTTATGATACTTGACTACATTTTACTGTCCTTATCTTTATTTACTATATACCTCTGTTTGATTTGATTTATTTAATGTTATAAATATAACATAACAGATTAATATATCCTGTTAATATAAATATACAGTTTAATAACAGTAAAATATAATATAACAGTTATAAATTACAAAATACCATTTTTCAACCGAGTGAATCTAGGCCTTCAGAAGTCATAACTTCAGGGGTCAACGGTTTAGGTCAGTTGGCGAAAACACTGCGTGTTTAAAAATCAAATACTGTATTATAGGGGTGTGCATTGACACTGCCCTCACAATTCGATTCGATTACGATTCACCAGGTAACGATTCGATACAATTCGATTCTACGATGCATCGCGATGCATCAAAATTCTACTGCACACAACAAGGCAAATTTTTTCATCAGTCATGAGGCAATACAAGCAGTCAGATATTGAACAACAGATTTTATTGGCTGCTATGTGTGTATTATCACTCTCCTGTATCTTTGACATAAATGTCATTAAATAAAATAAAATTGAATGGTACAGGGTATTGGATATGGCATTTTCAAACCTGAAAAAGAAAACATAAATCACTGCTTTCAGTGCTTTGAATGAGAAATGTTTCTCTTCTCTCTGCTTGAGAACCATTTGAAATTAAATTTCAACTTTATTGTCCAACTCGAGGCCAGAAAATAAACAGTGTAGGGGTGTAACGGTTCACAAAATTCACGGTTCGGTTCAATACGATACACTTGTGTCACGATTCGGTACGTTTTCGATACAGCAAAAAGAAAGAAATGCCAGAGAAATTTCCTTGATTTTTTTTTATTTTTTATTTTATTTATTAAAACTAACATCATAAAGTATGATATTTTTTACTTTGAGCAATGATGGAGCTATAATTGACTCTTCTTATGAGCATATAAAACAAAACAGCTCCTTGGAAAAAATGAAATGTAATATTTTGTGCTTATAAACAAATGTTTATTTTAATTCAGATTAACATTTGAGGGCAGCAATGTTATTCATAATGTCGAAATAAATCCGACACACCGTTACTTGAAAGCATTATAGCCTACTATTCCTGCCAAACTTCCATGGTTGCAGTTAGTGTTACTACAGTAAATCCATGGTGAATGTTGCTGATCTGTGGACACTGGATAGTTCATTCATGTCACAATGTTTCTTCCTGGTTTCCACGTCAGCGCTGTTTGATCCGTTAATAACGGTGAAATGTGAATGTTTCTCACTAGATCTTGCAGCGATATTATTACTTTAGTGGCGAGTTCAAATGCTTTCTTTACTGGATCTCTTAGCGCTGTGTAGTATTAGATCGGCTCGCGCTGCTTTGGTCCAAACTGATAAACAGTCCGTCACGAGTAGCTCAGTTTCGTTCCGCTTACATTGCGTTTGCCATTTGATGTTGTGGTCGCGCCAGCGTCTACTATGAGCGCGCTCGCGATGCGCTTACATTTGAAATAACCGTTCGGTTTGAAAATACGTGCCTTGTACCGAACGGTTTAATACGAATACGCGTACCGTTACACCCCTAAAACAGTGACATAATCGATTATGGCACTTTGCCGCATCGATGCTGAATCGTGCATGCCCCGCATTGCGATGCATCGCCGAATCGATTATTGTTGGCACCACTGCCGTATTACACTTTTCAAAGGATAATCTAGCTATAAAGTTAGAATAAAAAGTTAAAAACCAAACATATCTTCATACCTGTTGTGTTCTGACACAAGGCCATTAACTTGTTCTTTTTGTTTTATAAATGTATTTTGCTTATTTCTACAAATATCAACCTGATAAATATGGTAAACAAGATAATCATGCTACCCAATAAGTCTGACACAACATCTTAAGAAAAACAGTGTTTTAAAATACAACTAAACCATGATAACAGATGATTTTTTGACAGTCCTACATAAATGCATGTTGATTGCTAAGTTTCAGGCATAGTGCAAGCATGCAATGTTTGAGAAATCTAATATTGGTGTAATCTTTGCGAGGTCTCACCCCCAACGCACAACTTTGTGTTGGGTGATCCAGGCATACTTTTACTAAATAAAATATCATGGAAGTCATTTTCAAACTGTAATTATACCATATTTTATTTATTATTAATATTATGGCTTCATGATGATTTAAAGTTTTTGTTTGTTTGTTATTAACTAATACCTTTATCTTTTAACTAACACTTCAACATCCAGCACAAAATTAAAGAGATATATGAGCTAAGGATGTCCTCTGACCCCAAATAAATTGATAGTGGAATGTTCACAATCTACAATATACAGTTAGATATTCTCCTACTTAGTATGTGTGTAAATAGTTGTGCCTAAATCTTTGGGTGTATTTTTACACACCATAGTGATGCAAAGTTCCACATCCTATGAACTAACTTTAAAACATCATCTTATTCTTTATCTTTAAGATTCAAAAGACCAAATCACTAAGAAAAGCTCCGTTTATAATAACAAGTTTCCAAATTATGGTTTTATTACTTCGCTAGATTTAGTCATCTTGTTCAGACGACACTGTTTCACATTTTGTATGTTGGACTGTATGTGTTTTAGGTGAAGACGTTTCTTTGAGAGCCGTCAACATTCAGTGTTTATAGAAAAAAATGACCATTAAGAATTTAAGTGATAGTCTTTCTGTTTGACTAAATTGATACTTCATTTAGTGCATGCTGTTTTACAACAGAATCACATCCGACTATGGCACCGAGAGAGGCATATTCATCAAAGCTTGAGGCTGTTAAACAAAGTTCCACACTTTGGTAAAACCTGCTGATAAAATTGCACAAAAGTAAATTCTAGAGGTCAACTGGGTTAAAAGTAAATGAGCCATTTAAAACAAATACAGAAAAGCCACTATAGTGATCAGTTTTAGCTTTTGAATGTCTGTAATTGATCTTGTTTTTGTACAGTTTGCAAAAAGTATAAAAGTCTCCGAGCGTGGTCAAACATGTTCATATAGGAATGTATGAAAAACATGAACAAATATTGCATAAAGAGAATTAAATGACGGTCCTTCTACATGAGAGTGTTTAAGACTAAACAAAATATATTTATTTTAGAACATCTTTCTACGAAACATCGACGTCAAAGATGAGTATTACACTTCAAACTCGTCTAACTATTACACTTGTGCATTTCGCAGCACAGTCATAGATACACAGTTATGAATACTGTCGTATATGAACAAAGAGAAGACATAGAGTTCACTAACATTACAACTAACTGTAGGAAACAGATATCCGGGGGAAAGAGTAAAGAAAAAGCCATACAAAACATTACAATCCGGCAATACGATAAGTGTTACGCTAGTGATGTTAAAAATTGTTAAACAATTTCAAAACAGGTTGTTTCAGAAGAAATGCAAACAAAATCAAAGATGCCTAAAAACAAAGGTGTCCAAAATGTTACGTGCTAATATTGGGTCTTGTTTCAGAGTCGATATGCTCCGGTGAAAACTATGTGAACTTTGATGATGCCGAGAACAATAGCACTGTTAAACATGCGGTTCAATAACAATGTTCAATATAAACAAGAATCCAACTCTAATGCGACTGAGCTTGTTTCACATATAACTTTTGATTGTTAGATATAATAGTTAGATGATTTATCTAACCATTGAAACTTACGATATGTTAAAATATTGCCGATGAGGCCAAAAACTGCTTACCACGTTTTCATAAAAAGAAGAACAATTATTAAGACATAAAACACAACGTCTGTTTTCTGGATCGGGCCAAAAACTCGGGTGTGGACAGAATAAAAAATGAATTGGTTTGATTTGATAAAATTATGGTTTAAACCATCATCTTCATGTGAGACATTATATTATTATACCGTCCTAGTTTTTAAATAGCGCTAAAATTTATATTTTATATTTGAACCTTTATGCGGATATAGAATACCGCACAAAGGTTCTCTGACATATCTTATCGTGTAAAACATCTATGTAGATCTAGCTATGTTTTTAAAAATACCGCGTATCAACTGTGATTCATTAGCTTAACTGTTGTTTAGTGACACACAAAATAACTGTGTATCTATGACTGTGCTGCGAAATGCACAAGTGTAATAGTTAGACGAGTTTGAAGTGTAATACTCATCTTTGACGTCGATGTTTCGTAGAAAGATGTTCTAAAATAAATATATTTTGTTTAGTCTTAAACACTCTCATGTAGAAGGACCGTCATTTAATTCTCTTTATGCAATATTTGTTCATGTTTTTCATACATTCCTATATGAACATGTTTGACCACGCTCGGAGACTTTTATACTTTTTGCAAACTGTACAAAAACAAGATCAATTACAGACATTCAAAAGCTAAAACTGATCACTATAGTGGCTTTTCTGTATTTGTTTTAAATGGCTCATTTACTTTTAACCCAGTTGACCTCTAGAATTTACTTTTGTGCAATTTTATCAGCAGGTTTTACCAAAGTGTGGAACTTTGTTTAACAGCCTCAAGCTTTGATGAATATGCCTCTCTCGGTGCCATAGTCGGATGTGATTCTGTTGTAAAACAGCATGCACTAAATGAAGTATCAATTTAGTCAAACAGAAAGACTATCACTTAAATTCTTAATGGTCATTTTTTTCTATAAACACTGAATGTTGACGGCTCTCAAAGAAACGTCTTCACCTAAAACACATACAGTCCAACATACAAAATGTGAAACAGTGTCGTCTGAACAAGATGACTAAATCTAGCGAAGTAATAAAACCATAATTTGGAAACTTGTTATTATAAACGGAGCTTTTCTTAGTGATTTGGTCTTTTGAATCTTAAAGATAAAGAATAAGATGATGTTTTAAAGTTAGTTCATAGGATGTGGAACTTTGCATCACTATGGTGTGTAAAAATACACCCAAAGATTTAGGCACAACTATTTACACACATACTAAGTAGGAGAATATCTAACTGTATATTGTAGATTGTGAACATTCCACTATCAATTTATTTGGGGTCAGAGGACATCCTTAGCTCATATATCTCTTTAATTTTGTGCTGGATGTTGAAGTATTAGTTAAAAGATAAAGGTATTAGTTAATAACAAACAAACAAAAACTTTAAATCATCATGAAGCCATAATATTAATAATAAATAAAATATGGTATAATTACAGTTTGAAAATGACTTCCATGATATTTTATTTAGTAAAAGTATGCCTGGATCACCCAACACAAAGTTGTGCGTTGGGGTGAGACCTCGCAAAGATTACACCAATATTAGATTTCTCAAACATTGCATGCTTGCACTATGCCTGAAACTTAGCAATCAACATGCATTTATGTAGGACTGTCAAAAAATCATCTGTTATCATGGTTTAGTTGTATTTTAAAACACTGTTTTTCTTAAGATGTTGTGTCAGACTTATTGGGTAGCATGATTATCTTGTTTACCATATTTATCAGGTTGATATTTGTAGAAATAAGCAAAATACATTTATAAAACAAAAAGAACAAGTTAATGGCCTTGTGTCAGAACACAACAGGTATGAAGATATGTTTGGTTTTTAACTTTTTATTCTAACTTTATAGCTAGATTATCCTTTGAAAAGTGTAATACGGCAGTGGTGCCAACAATAATCGATTCGGCGATGCATCGCAATGCGGGGCATGCACGATTCAGCATCGATGCGGCAAAGTGCCATAATCGATTATGTCACTGTTTTAGGGGTGTAACGGTACGCGTATTCGTATTAAACCGTTCGGTACAAGGCACGCATTTTCAAACCGAACGGTTATTTCAAATGTAAGCGCATCGCGAGCGCGCTCATAGTACACTGTAAAAACTAAAGGAGCCTCAAATATCCTGTCGGATACTCAAGGAACTTCAAAATGTAATTTAAGTGCCTCAAAGCTCTTTCTCCTATAGTAGGGTTACTGGAGGAGCATTGACAATCTTTGAGGTTCTTGCTGGAACTTATGGGATCCTTTAAGCACTTTGTATTTAGTTCAGAGGTTCTGGAGTCACCTTTTCATTACTATGAGACCTCGAAGTGCTTTGGGGGAAAATAGAGGAACTTGAATGCGATAAAAGGGTTATTGGAAGATCTTTTAACATTTAAGTGGTTCCTGGAAGATCTCTTATGTTAAAGCCAGCATCTGGAGGAACCCAATGGTTCAGTGAGGCCAGAATAAGATTATTATTATCCTATTATTATTGTTATTATTATAGGCTACTTAAGTTTGATTCAGTATACATACCCAGGTGAAAAAGACGTACTATTAAAAATGTACTTGAGTGTGTTTTTAGTAGGCCTACAATACAAATATACTTTAATACATTTTTAATACATTTAACAGTGGCCTACGTTTTTATCACCTGGGTAGCTTACATTTATTTAGTATCTATAGGCCTATTTTATTGATTAATTTAAACCTTAAACAATAACACTAAATTATAATAATATTAATAATAAGAATTAATTAATTATTATAGAATAAATAATAGTAATAAAATAATAATTTTACCTACTTCTTCATAAATTATTATTATTTGAAGAAGAACCAGGAGGAGAAAAGTTTTATTCTGTCACGAAACTGCTGCTATTCCTCTGCTGTCGTCGCTTCAGTGATCCTCGCGCTGCTCGCGCGCAACAAAGCTCAGCTGATCCACGTCATCGGGTAACGGCTCCGTCCTCTCATCAAAGCTTCCGCCGTTTGTTCGGCTCTCCGTTACAAGGTTTGTAAACTCGCCAAATAAATATAAATACAGAGTCTACTCACTATATATTGAAACACACACATATATACTAAATTTATTATACATTACTACTTTTTTACAGTGTTTACCACTCGTTTATTGCACAGTATCTGGTATGAATGTTTTAGCCGCGATGCTAACTAACGTTAAATGGAAATTATTGACTTATTGTCTTAGATTGATTTAGTCATTCAATTCAGCATATTCTGTAAAACTGTGTCTTCAAATTGCCGATATAGCCTAACTAATTTAGCTGATTCCTGCTGTTGTCATTGGCGTTTGTTATGAATAACAAAAGCAGGTTAATAGTTTGGTCTGTTTTTGTTTAACATTAGCCTAACTTTACTTACTACATGTGCCGTCATTCTCTCAAATACCATTTTAAAGCCATTTACTGGTCAATAAATATTATGTTGTGAATAATCAGCTTTGTTCTTTTGTTTCCCCAGAACAACCAGTACATTTCTATAATAATCTGAACATTTCAGAGGCAACATTGAATTACAGTAAGTTACCTATACACCACATGCAAGTACTTTATTACTATGAACTTTCTCTGTGTGAAATTGTATTGTTTGACTGTGTACTTGTGTTTTTTAATCAGTTATTCTCTGAAAATCTTCCCTCATGCTCTCAAATCTCATTCATGTTACTCAGAAAAATAATATCACAGGTTTGGAGCCAATAATGCTATGCATTTTTATAGGCTATACCTTAATCATATGCATTTGAATATAAGACATTTGAACCCTGAATTATAACTTCAAGTTTAGTCTTTTTCGAATAAAAAAAAGAAAGGAAAAAGCTATTATATGGCTTCATAAGACTTACAACTCAACCCATAACACATGAGTTGTGAACTCATTGATTATTTTTAGGATCTTTTCTGGGACATTTTTGGAGCTTAGCCATTTTTACATAAATCGTTGCATTGAATTGAACTAGACAAGTGTACATAAGAATAGTTTCATGAATGAATTACACAATTTTTTTCTGCTTGTGTTTCATGCAGTGATATTGAATGGTGACGGGTTGCATGATGCCTGAGATCTGCTTTTGGGTTCCACAGACAGAAAGTCAAACAGGTTTGGAACGTCACAAGGCTGAGGAAATTATTTAAATTTCACAACTATCACTTTAATAACCTTACTAACAGTACATTTTGTACTTTGCAGGGATCTCGGTAAGCTGAAATGCAAGTTTGAACAAGATAAAAATCCTCCTAGACCTGAAAATCACTGAAGTGCCTGGACCATCCACCAGAAAAGAGGAAAAACAAACAGGAAAATGAAGCTGATGCACCTTTTCACTTTTCTAACTCGTTAAGTACCTCACGTGTCCCTTGTGAAGATTTTATAATTGATTGCATTTTATGTTGCAGTGAGTAAAGGTGCATCACATTTGTGAATTTCGTGAAATTACGCAGGCAAAAATGTCCATTGACCATTGTCAGCAGTGTAGTGACGTAATGTATGAAGCACCACACAAAATTGCTGATCGTGTGGATTCTTATTGAAATTAGTGAATTCACCAGTGAACATTCACAGAACAACAAATAATTTTACTGCACCTTAACTCTGTTAAAATGGAAAATGTTTTCTGCTTGTTGTGACATAAGGAATACTGTTTCCGGGTCGAAGCCTCTACTTCTACTTCCTCTATCTTGTTTCTAGATATTGAGAATACTCAACAACCATTTATGAACTGTTGATTCAAGTCACACATTTAAGCTTTTCAAAAGCCATAGTGTACATTACAGTCTCCAGTCTCACGGCATCCCAGACTTCAACATTTTATGATTCAAAATAGCTGAATAACTAAACCATCTGAGATTTCGGAATAGAGATAAAGGTTAGGATCCTAATTTTCAGGAATATTACAGCACAATGAGTGTATATCAGCACTGTTTGTTGTTTGTTTTTGGCATCTGATAGAGCTTTTGGACTTGGAAACAGGGACGTCAGACTTAACAAGCGGACTGAAACATGTTTTAAAATTAAGTGAAGATGGACATTTTTAATTAGTCAAAATTGTTATTTTTTACATTGATTTATTACTTGGAACATGTTTTTTCCATGCATTTTGTTGAGATGTCTTTTCTTGTGTAGCTTATTGTATACACATGGTTGATTATTCATGTTACTTATGTATTATACTTTTTTTTTTTGTGTGTGTATTCATTGATATTAATCTATTACTAGCTTTTTTTCCAAGTGCATGGAAGTGTATGTATTAAAATGGATCTAAAATATGTAATAAACAATTCTTATTTTGTATTTGGTTCAGTTTGTTTATTATAATAGAAGTTAATGGTGGTAACCATAGTAACAACATGAAATTAATTTAATACAAATAAAATAAAATTGAAATTTGGTTCCTGGAGGCACCCACAGTGGTTCCACACAGTGCCTTATATAAGAGTTCCTCTGGAAACCTGTGTGGTTCCACAGAGAACCAGCCCTTTTTAAAGGGTGCCTAGAGGATCTACAGACGGTTCCGCCGGTGTGGCAAAGTGAAGAACCCCAAAAGGTTCCTCCAGGCACCTTTTATTTTTACAGTGTAGACGCTGGCGCGACCACAACATCAAATGGCAAACGCAATGTAAGCGGAACGAAACTGAGCTACTCGTGACGGACTGTTTATCAGTTTGGACCAAAGCAGCGCGAGCCGATCTAATACTACACAGCGCTAAGAGATCCAGTAAAGAAAGCATTTGAACTCGCCACTAAAGTAATAATATCGCTGCAAGATCTAGTGAGAAACATTCACATTTCACCGTTATTAACGGATCAAACAGCGCTGACGTGGAAACCAGGAAGAAACATTGTGACATGAATGAACTATCCAGTGTCCACAGATCAGCAACATTCACCATGGATTTACTGTAGTAACACTAACTGCAACCATGGAAGTTTGGCAGGAATAGTAGGCTATAATGCTTTCAAGTAACTGTGTGTCGGATTTATTTCGACATTATGAATAACATTGCTGCCCTCAAATGTTAATCTGAATTAAAATAAACATTTGTTTATAAGCACAAAATATTACATTTCATTTTTTCCAAGGAGCTGTTTTGTTTTATATGCTCATAAGAAGAGTCAATTATAGCTCCATCATTGCTCAAAGTAAAAAATATCATACTTTATGATGTTAGTTTTAATAAATAAAATAATAAAAAAAAAAAAATCAAGGAAATTTCTCTGGCATTTCTTTCTTTTTGCTGTATCGAAAACGTACCGAATCGTGACACAAGTGTATCGTATTGAACCGAACCGTGAATTTTGTGAACCGTTACACCCCTACACTGTTTATTTTCTGGCCTCGAGTTGGACAATAAAGTTGAAATTTAATTTCAAATGGTTCTCAAGCAGAGAGAAGAGAAACATTTCTCATTCAAAGCACTGAAAGCAGTGATTTATGTTTTCTTTTTCAGGTTTGAAAATGCCATATCCAATACCCTGTACCATTCAATTTTATTTTATTTAATGACATTTATGTCAAAGATACAGGAGAGTGATAATACACACATAGCAGCCAATAAAATCTGTTGTTCAATATCTGACTGCTTGTATTGCCTCATGACTGATGAAAAAATTTGCCTTGTTGTGTGCAGTAGAATTTTGATGCATCGCGATGCATCGTAGAATCGAATTGTATCGAATCGTTACCTGGTGAATCGTAATCGAATCGAATTGTGAGGGCAGTGTCAATGCACACCCCTATAATACAGTATTTGATTTTTAAACACGCAGTGTTTTCGCCAACTGACCTAAACCGTTGACCCCTGAAGTTATGACTTCTGAAGGCCTAGATTCACTCGGTTGAAAAATGGTATTTTGTAATTTATAACTGTTATATTATATTTTACTGTTATTAAACTGTATATTTATATTAACAGGATATATTAATCTGTTATGTTATATTTATAACATTAAATAAATCAAATCAAACAGAGGTATATAGTAAATAAAGATAAGGACAGTAAAATGTAGTCAAGTATCATAAATGTACAACTAAATAAAGACATTAACATTTCTTCCTCCCCCGTGCAATTCCCAGCAAATGGTATGTCCGGGCAGAACCAATAATGCTAAAATGTTGGTCCTGTCCGGACTCTAATCCTGCAGCGGACCATGTCTGAAGTTCATCACTGTAAACTTAAACTCAAAATAGAAACAAATATAAGTAACATTTACAACGTAACTAATTTGTGTGCACTTCAAATCAGTAACAATGTATATAAAAATGTGCTGTAAATGTAAACATATGAAAACCTAACAATAAATAATTAATATTGTTTTGTGTGGTTCTTATAATCCATCATTATACTGAAACAAATGAATGTGAATAACAAAATAAGAGTTTAAATAAAGATTATTCTTAAATACATGTCCTTCGTGTAAATGTAAGCGCAACAAATGCTAACATTTTAAACTTCTACATATATTTTGAGTAGATAACCGATAGTATATTCTCAGTAAAGGGTTTCACCCTGTGTGTTTCCACACTGATTAAGGATAGTTCGGGAGATACAAGTAAAAATGATCTTATACGTGTAAAAGATCATAGCTACAAGTAAGGTCATGATTTTAATTAAGACGGGTAAAATTAAATATTCGCTCAAGACAAACTTTACCTATGCCACGCCAGTGGCGCCACGGACCACCAGCATCTCTGAAAAATGTGTGGTGATTTTCTAAAAGATACAACTTAATCTAAATAAGAGCAATGTAGAGTCCTCGGATTTCTTAAAACAAAACAACAACAACAACAACAAAAAACATTGTGACAAACTTTGACAACATGTTGTATGGACAAAAATACTGTTTGAAATATTTTTGTATAAATAAGATCTAAGACGCCTAAGCACAGTTTTTCAACCATCTAAAGTTTTTGAACAGACGCTGTTTAGTAACAATTATACCTTAGGTTAAATTTAAGCAAAATCATTTACATCATACATAAGTCTTCTAAGAAGATATGATTTTAATAAAACTTTAAAGATTTGATTTAAACAGTCTTTTAGTTTTAAAATGTCTTATTGAAACTTTTAAGGTTATGCTTTTAAATGATTTATTTCACACTGTAGTTTATCTCTGAAGGATCTGGGGCTGTTTTGTTTGACAACCTAAACTATTTGCTTTTTGGATTGTTGCATAACGAACTACTTCACCTCTCTGGAAATGTAAGGTGTTTTTATTTATATATTTATTTAGCTTAATTTTATTAAATTATTTATTTATTTATTTAATTTGTGAAAATGTACAAATGTAGTTTTCTGTGATGGTCGTGTTTAGGTGTAAGGGATAGAATATGCAGTTACGGTACAAAAATCATTATGGCTATGGAAAGCCATAAAAATTTAAACTCCGCATGGACAAAAAATTATGATCGAATCTTTTCATATAAATGAGATATAAGACGACTAAGTGCAGTTTTTCAACCATCGAAAGTTTTTGAACAGACATTGTCTCACATTATAACAATTATACTTTAGGGTCACCGTTAAACAAAATCATTTCAGTAATCTTCTAAAAGATAAATAGAAGATATGAATGTATTCAAACTTTAAAGATTTTTTTAAGAAAGAAAGTTAAGAACTTCAAACTAAAACAACCTTTCATTTTTTAAAAGATCATATTTAAACTTTTACGATTATGCTTTGAAATAGATTCAGAAAGATCAGCGTGTTTAGGTGTAAGGGATAGAATATGCAGTTACAGTACAAAAATCATTATGGCTATGGAAAGCCATAAAAATTGAAACTCCGCATGGACAAAAAATGCTGATTAAATCTTTTCATATAAATGAGATATAAGACGACTAAGTACAGTTTTTCAACCATCTAAAGTTTTTGAACAGACATTGTTTAATAACAGTTATACCTTAGGTTCAATTTAAACAAAATCATTACAGTAATCTTCTAAAAGATAAATAGAAGATATGAATGTATTCAAACTTTAAAGATTTTATTTAAACAATCTTTTATTTTTAAAAGATATCATTTAAACTTTTAAGATTATGCTTTTAAATGAATTTAGTGTGAACAAAACTTTGGCTCTGGAAAGGCGTTAGTAGACTAACATTACATACGCTGTGACATGATGTACATAGAGATTAGTTAATTTTTTAGAACCGTGTGTGTGTGCGCGCGTGCAATACAGCTTAGAAATGATCTTAAATTATTTATTTATTTATTTATTTCATTTTTGAAAATGTACAAATGTAGTTTTCTGTGATGGTCGTGTTTAGGTGTACATGATCGAATATGCAGTTACAGTACAAAAATCATTATGGCTATGGAAGACCCCCACCATAAAAATGTAAACCCTGCATGGACAAAAAAATGCTGATTGAATCTTTTCATATAAATGAGATTTAAGACGACTAAGTACAGTTTTTGAACAGACATTGTTTAATAACCGTTAAACAAAATCATTACAGTAATCTTCTAAAAGATAAATAGAAGATGTGTATTTATTCAAACTTTAAAGATTTCATTTAAACAATCTTTTATTTTTAAAAGATATCATTTAAACTTTTAAGATTATACTTATAAACTCAGCACCTGATATCCTGTGATCACTGAATTTGTGTGACTCTCTGACACACACACAGACACAGACACAGACACAGACACAGACACACACACACACACACACACACACTTTGGCTGGTGCTTTTTGAAAGCTCCGCAGGTCAAACGCTGGTAGAAAGAGAGGCCAGAGGGCCCTGATTTCTAAACATGTAAGATCATTTTTTATTTTCGTGAACCCGTTTCATACATTACGTTGTTTCATGAGCTGTATGTTTTTTCTTCAGCTCTCTAAACATTTAACTGATTGTTTCATAACATGTAGGCCTATGGATTTTTTTTTTCAACTCTATAAACATTTAACTCATTGCAATTTTTTTGTGAATCCATTTTATTTAAACTGGATAGTTTTACATTTATTTCAACTTTTTGTGTGAGGTTTTAGTAAGATCTTTATTTTATATTATTTATTTATGATCATTTATATTCTTTTAAAGAACAGAATGTTTTATGTAAGATGATTTTTTATTCTTTTGTTTATCTAAAACTGAAAGAATTGGTTTCAGTAAGATGCTATTTTATATTATTGTATATTATATTATTTGTGTGAAATATACATTATTTTATAAAATCTCTGTTTCTCACTATCACTGTGCTCTGGAATGTGGAGGAGCAGAAGGAGGGGGATGTCAGAATGCGGAGGGCGCGCGCACCACTCAGGCCGGGGCTGTGCTGGAGAGGCGCTTTAGTTATCTAAACATGTGAGATGATTTTATTTTTTTTCGTGAACCCGTTTCATTTATTGCGTTGTTTCATAAGCTATATGTTTTTTCTTCAACTCTCTAAACATTTAACTGATTGTTTCATAACCTGTATGTTTTTTGTTTTTTTTGTTTTTTTAACTCTATAAACATTTAACTGATTGCAATTGTTTTTGTGATTCCATTTTATTTAAACTTTTTGAGTGAGGTTTTAGTAAGATCTTTATTTTATATTATTTGTTTATAATAATTTATATTCTTTTAAAAGAACTGAATGGTTTTTCAACATTTGTGTGAGATAAACTTCCACAGTTTTTTCTTATCAGTTTCACAGTACAGTCCCGGATACGCTCAGGAATATGTAGGGAGGATCGTGTGTGTGATACCAACTTCAAAAACACACACACAGACACTAACTGTCATGTTCAAAAGGCTTCAATAGGCTTCAAACAATTAAAACTAACTGTCATATAGCCATGACGTATTATTTAATCACAGTGTCTTCAAACGATCAAAAGGCTTCAAAAACACTAACTGTCATGTTCAAAAGGCATCAAACTAGCTGTCAGATACCATGACATATTGTTATAACACTTTCTGTCAATATCAAAAGACTTCAAAAGACTTCAAAAGCCTTCAAAAGACTTCAAAAGACATCAAAAGTCAAAACTAGCTGTCAAAACATGATCAAAAGCTGTCAAACTGTCAATCAAAAGTCAAAACTAGCTGTCAAAACATGATTAAAAGTCATACTAACTGTCAACCTGTCAATCAAAAGTCAAAACTAGCTGTCAAACTGTCAATCAAAAGTCAAAAAGGGCGGGACACCTGTCACCGGAAGGGGCGGGACACCTGTCACCGGAAGGGGCGGGACCTGTCACCGGAAGGGGCGTGGCACCTGTCAATCAATCATTTTTTGACAGGTGGTGTAGGGTATCAACTACTTCTGTGTCAGCTCATGCAATTTTGTTGTGTTTTATTGCTGACACGGAGCTTCACGTGTCACATGTATTGGAGTCATATCTTCATTGTCTCTCTTTTCTCAGGATGTGTGGTTTCTTTCCCCCGATTATGATGGCAGTGGACTGTTAAGCTTGTCAATGAAAGTTGGAAACTCCACTGTGGACTGTAAGAATTTTTCCTACAAGCCTGATCCAGAATTCACTGGATTCACCATCTTACAGGTGGCCGACGACCTACAGGTCAACATTAAGGTGAGTTTAGCATTACAGTGAGTTTAAGATCAATGTACAGTCTGCATGTTTTGGCACGCATGCCTATTTTTCCAGGCCCTGGTGTTAAAAACTCTCAGAAAATATATTATTGTGAGCAGTCAGTGTTTTTGCACATCAGCATGTGAATCTCACAACCTCCACACTCTTCTACCTCTCTTTCTCAGAAAAACACAGATTCATTGACCTTGAGTATGAGTGAGGTGAATGTGACGGGTCTACAGGGAGATCAGCAGTACCAGTGTGTTTTGGAGAAGATTGAGTCCAATGCCATCATCTGTAAAGGCCTATTTATACTTCTGCGTCGAACTGCCGCCGTAGCTACGTCGTCGGCTGTGTGTACCGCGCGTACCCTACGGCGTACCCTGACGTGCACCTCTCCAAAAATGTAACAACGCGTCAATTCTACGCGGACGCAAGCGCTGTGATTGGTCTGCCAGAACCCCTCCCTCGGGGTTTCACATGCTCCCTAGGTGCGTGTCAACGCAGACAACAACGCAGAAGTATAAATTAAAACCAACACGTTGCCTACGGCGTATAGGCTCCGGCGTAGGTCCGACGCAGAAGTATAATGAGGCCTTTAGATTAAAGGACCAGGAGCCGTCACAGCAGTGGACTCAATCATTGTGAGTCTAAATAATAAATATTAAATAAACATGTCTTTATGCAACATTTCTTGTTAATTAATTATTGACCCTTGCCTATTTAAAATACAAAAATCTCCTTTATTTTACTATAATTTTCAGATAAATTATGGGTATTTGACTAAAAGCCTTGAGTCTCAAAATCCTTTGATGTACTTATACATCCTTGTCGCAGTGATTCTGCTCTTAGTTCTAGCTGCTGTTGGTAAGTGATTTCAGATTTACGTCACATATTTTAACATTAGTCCTGCAGGGATTAATATGTGGTTTTGCACATCTGTCTAGTTGGAGTCATTGCTCACCGTAAGAGCCAGAGAAAAATTAATGAGAAAAATGAACAAACAACTGGAAATGCTGGAAAGCAACATCAGAAGGGATATACGACAAGGTCGTCATTTTTGAAATGCTGGTCTGTGTAGTGGTGTTTGTAAAGGCAAGTGTCATTGTTTCTATTGCTCATACTGAAGGTTAGTGATTTGAACAAACAACTAAATCCTAAATACTACATTAAACTTAATACAAATAACTTGTGCCTTTGTGCTACGGACACAAATTATATGAATTGGTTAAAACATAAAATTTGTGAATAAATCACCATTTCCATACCATGTGTTATCTGTAATATAATATGGAAGGATCATCTCTGCTCGTACTTCTTGGAAAATCTGCGCATTTTGTTGGTTTTTCGATCAAGACTCTTTTTCAAAAAGGTATCATTAGTATCATTTGAAATGTATGTTAAATGCTTTTCTTTTATTCATATTTATGCCTCAAATGTAGCTGATTGACTTTGGGTGAACTTTTGTAAGCTATAGCTGTTTAAATGAGGTCAAGAGTCTATAAGTTTCCAATAGACAGACAAACAATGCTCGAATATCTCAGAATAAAGTGATAAACGAATGTTATCTTAGCTGAACATCTTGCAGAAGAGACATGTGCAGTATAGTTCTGTATTGTGAATTGTATTAAGGTTAACAACTTTCTGACACATGGGGTACGAGTGTGTCTGCCTCAATGTGTGAAACCACAAAAGAAAGATATGTCTTTGTCTTTCGGGTTTGCTCGAATGAGATCGGAAAGAGGAAGTTAGCCCTGTGCTGATAAGCATCTGCAGAAGTATTTTCTGTTCTGGTCAGTCTATCTTGGACTCAGACCTTGCTCCTTCGCAACCTTTTCAAAGAGAGATCTCTCAACCAAATTTAATTATCTTTAGGCTAAGATATTATACTCAGAGTGTTTTAATTATATTTTACTTGGAAATATTAGAAGTGATTTTAACTGTTCTGATTATTGATGAATTATCAAATGAATTATTTGATTGCCTGCTGTTCAGAAATAAAAATTGGCCTTAATCATCTGACTGGATCTCCTCCCTGCATCAGAATATAATTTATTGCCACTTAGATCTAAGTGGTATGAGTGATTAATAATCAGTAGCCTAACCTGGCGAAACAATATTTATAAAATTTTATTGAAATGAGGATTTTAACTGTGACAAGAAGACAGGATGTAACTAGCCTACATTTCTGACAAACTATATTTATATATGTCTGACTACCAAATAAATATTTTTATATATAACTTGAGTAACAGTTGTAATCAATCAGTATGCATACATGTAGTTTTTTTTCAGTGGCTCTTTAGCCTACAGTTACGCCTGTAGATGGAGACAAGTGACATATTATTATCACTTGTAAATTATGTTTGTAAATTATGAAGCGCTAACCTCTACAGCAATATCAGCTACGCATTAACAAATAATATTTGTAGTGTCTATGTATAAGTAAATTATGATACTAGTTCACTAAAGATTATAATAAAATGTGTTAAAAATTCAGTTCAAGGAAATGGAACAAGTAGTGACAATAGATAGAATATAGATGTTTCACCAAAATTCACCAAATCTCACAATTTGATATAAGTGGTAATACATTATATTCCGTTCTGTTCTGTTCTATTTTATTCTATTCTATTCTAAATATTAAGCTGTTTTTACACCACAAGGGTGCAGCAGTAACCAAATGATTGCAGAACTTTGAAAATTAGAATATTAAATGTAAAGTTTCCTGTCAATAAAATGAATTCAAGAGAGAGTAGGCTACATAATTGTTCCTGTCCTGTATATTGTGTAGGATCATGAAAATTGGAAATGGTATAACTTTAACTAACTATTAAGAAACATCTAAATGTCGCAATCAGGGCTACAGATTTGTTGGCGTGTTGCGCGGAAGTCATCAGGCATCTCCAGATCCGCTGCTTTCACTTCTATCCACTTCAGCCGTGGACGCATCTGAGCGCAGTTGATCTCTGTTACAAGATCTCGAAACTTCAGCTGATCTCTCAGATATGCAAGATGAGAGGATACTTACTTGCAATACTTGTGGTCCCACTTTTGAAACATTGCATTTGCAGTGATCTGGTGAACTTTGATGGAGACATCAAGGACTTTGTAGTTGGTAAACGTAAGTTGTTCGTTCTTACTGACCATCGACTACATCAGATTAGACTCGATCTTTCTGAGGAGAAGAGGAAGGACATCACTAATGCCACTCATCAAAATAGAGTCAACATTCTAGTGCCTTTTGACGACAACGACACCCTGATAACCTGTGGGACCTTTCCAAATGGATATTTTGAAGTTCTTGATCTGAATGACATTACAAAGAGTATTTACTATGAAAGTATATTAGTAGGACCGAAACAGAATGAGACATCTGTTGCGTTCATAGCAGGTCCAAGCACCAGTAGGTACCTTTTGGTTGGGAAAAAGGACGAACAAACAAAACCTCAAGATCCGTATCCTGTTGTTAAATTGTGGAACACTTTACAGTCTCAAAGTGGTGGGATTTTCAACGACATAGACGACGGATTAACCCCCTCCATCCAGAGCACCGCTAGAGATGTGGAGTTTGTTGATGGATTCCAGAGAGTTTCTCCCTCAGAGTCCTACTTATTTCTCAACGCAAAGACTGACTCGGAGAGGAAAGTGCACGTCCTGTGGATGGACAGCAATAAAAGAAAAAAGTCAGACATCTTTAAATCCCTACAGGCTGCAACGATAGAGTGCTGCAATGATAAAGCTCGTCCAGTGCTCGTCTCCTCCACCGTTATTCCCTCAGGGAACGGTGTTATTTGGGCAGGAGTGTTCAGTGCGCAGAATCAGCAGGATCCGGAGAACACCGCGCTGGCTCTGTATGACATCAGTACAGTTCAAGGCCGAGTGAAGGGTTTCTGCGCTACTGTTCAAAAATGTGAATCTGAGGTTGGAAAATCAGCATTATGTAGATATGTTGCATGAGAAAACTTAATTTCACTATTCACCAAAGTCATAATATTCTTGTTCTTTGTGTTGCAGAGTGGTAGTAACCTTCAGCCGCTCTCTGTGGTGTTCAAGTACAGCTCAATGTCATCAGTGGCAGCAGTTAGAAGTGGATCCTGGATTGTGTTGTTCATAGGAACCAGTGATGGACAACTGATAAAGGTTTCCTTCACCTCTCAATAAGTTTTCATTTCTAAATTCCTGCCCTCCATTTAATCTGTTGTTTACCTCTGCATTGGAACTACTATACAATCACAATCACAATTTATGATTTATATTTCTGTTTGTTGTTAGCTGGTTTTGGGTGAGAAATTCACACCAGGCTGTCCAATAGTGCTGTACAAATCTGATGATGAACGAGCAGTGCTTCCCAGAATGCACTTTGATCCAGTAGATTTCAAATATATCTACATCGCTGTGAGGAAAGAGGTGAGGTTTAGAAATGTGCTATTAACAAACAAACCATTGGCAGTATGTCTGTACTCAACTGTGTTACATTGAATCATCATACTTGTCTCTTTCTGCTCATGTTTTTGATGTAGCTCAGAAGAGTGTCTGTGGTTCAGTGTGCTAAATACAGCTCTCTGAAAGACTGCAGAGCTGCTCTGGATCCTCTCTGCGGCTGGTGTGTGGACACACAGAGGTGATCTGCCTTTATCACATGTGACTTGTCACACATCACACATGATATCTGCTTATCATCACTTAAAATGGTTCCTTGTAGAACAGTCTTTTAAATTCTTATCATCTTTATGGACATGGTGAGCTGTGTGCAAACAGATCTGCACGTGATATTGATAATGTTTTTATCCAGATGTTCTACTCAAGATGAATGCTCAAATACTTCATGGGTGTCCATCCCAAAAAACTCTCTTAAGACACAGCTGCTTTCTTTTCAGATGACAGAGAACTCTTCTAGAAAGGTAGAGGGTCATAATCTGAAAGTATTTATCATAATTTAGGGAATATATTTAATAAATCATTTATATGACTACCAAACATTGCCCTCTCCTACACAGATTACTCTACATCTTGCCTTGAGTCTGGAGAGCACAGGAAATCCCGCCTTCTCATGTTCCTTCACCAGAGGAAGTGTGAATCTGTGTGACGGGTCTGATCTGACTGCAGTTTTCCCAAACTGCTCCTGTACTTTTCCTGACCACATACTTTATACTGGAGGTTAGTTTTCTATTAATGCAGTTGTATGTGCGCTATTATACAGTGCATTTTTGTAGTCAGAATATGATTTTTTTAATAACCATAAACATTTTTGATAATCTATTCAGTTTCAGAAGTCTCTGCTAATGTTACCATTAAGGATCAGAAGATCACAGAGACACTGACAATGAGGAACTGCTCCAGTATCACAGATAACACAAATGCTTCTTATACACAGTGAGAAAATGAAATTCAGTGTGAAAAATTGCATAGTGCAGTAATGATAACACAGAGCTTTATAGATTATATTAATACATCATATGAATGCAGGTGTGTGCAGTGTGTCTCATCTGGGTGTCAGTGGTCCTCTTCCTCTCAGCGTTGTGATTGGACACATGGAACTGGACCGCAGTTACTCATACAGGTGAGACATTCTGTATTCTACAATCAGTGCTTCATCATACGTATTGGGAAATAGGCCTAGGTAACCTTTAAAAAGATTCAAGATTATATTAATTAATTGTTGTTAATAGCTTAAATATCATTGTGTCGATTGAAGAAAACTTAGGAAGTAAATGAACCGCTCAGTTCCCTCGCGTTGCGTCGAATTGACGCTATGGGGAACGCTTTGCGTGATGACATCTTGAAGCACATGTAAAATCAGTCCAATGGTGTGGCGGAACGTCAGAGGCGGGTGACGTCACGTACCAGGAAGCTATGAAAGCCGGCCCGAAACAGAAAACGAAAGCTTTCTGAGTCTTCAGTTGCGCTCTGTGTGAAATCTGTCTGTAAATTTGGTGTTGTCTGTCTATATCATATATATATATATTCAGTATGGCGAGCAAGCAGCAGTTTAGAGTGTGTGTCCATCCCTGCCCGCGTTATTTAACGGGAGGTGATACTCACGCTCTTTGTGTTGTTTGTTTGGGTGAGGAGCATGCCCAGTCAGCACTCGAGGGTGGTGACTGTGTGCATTGCGACGCGCTTCCATTGCGTTCGCTCCGATCCCGCTTGGCTCGGTTCAATCCCGATCGCGTTCCCCAGGGCTCTGGTCCCGCCGCTGCCGAGGCACGGCGGCAATCACAGACCTGGGGTTCGCAAATGGATCTATCAGTGGATGTTGAGACGGGCTCTGCCTTATCTCAGCCTCCTTCTGATAGATCCAGTGCCTCTCATCAGGGTGTGGAAGCACGCGTTGCGGTTTCTTCCCCCCCGATGGAGGCACCAATACTGCAATTGTCCAGCTCTGAGGAGTTGGACGTTGTTAGTATTGACGCTGAGTCTGAGGATTCGCCACCTCAGTCTCATGCGTTTGAAGAATTGCTTGATGTTATCACTAGAGCTGTCGAGCGATTATCTATTGAGTGGCCAGAAGATAGGCAGGGCGCTCGTTCGAAAAGCAAGCTCGACGAACGTTTCCTGCCATCTCGTGCACAGCCTCAGTGCAGAAGCCTTCCGTTTTTTTATGAACCAGGGAAGATGTAACTTTTAAACCAGTGTCATATCGAGTGTATACTGCACAAACATCACACTATTCATCCATTCACAATTATAAAGAGCATGGTTATGGGGAGATGCCGAAGGTGGAAGAGACGCTCGCGAGCTATCTCTCTCCAGCAACGGCATCTTCTCTGAAGGCTCCTGCACTTCCATCCAAGCCAGTAAAAGTTACATCTTCCCTGGTTCATAAAGCTTATGCCGCCGCCGGTCAAGCTGCAGCGTGTTTACATACAATGTCCATAATGCAGGCTTACCAGGCTGAGTTATTGGGTGATTCTGAGGATGGCGGGGGTATTAGTGCTGATACGGTGTCTGAACTGCGTAGAGCCACAGATTTGTCTCTCAGGGCCACCAAGGAGACGGCTAAATCCATCGGCCGCTCTATGGCAGCCCTGGTGGCCACTGAGAGGCATCTGTGGCTCAACTTAAGTGACATAAAGGACAAAGAAAAACATGTTCTTTTAGATGCACCAGTATCCACGCAAGGGTTATTTGGAGACGCAGTTAATAGTGCTGTAGCGAAGTCACAAGAAGCTTCAAAACAGGCAGCTGCACTTCAGAAACTTCTCCCCCGCCGTTCTTTCTATGAGGCTGCTGAGCGGGAGCAGCCCCACTCCTCTAAAAAGAGCGCTGAGCACCGCGCCACTCAGAAACAGAGCGTTTCCTCCCGTGCTCCCCCACAAAAATCTCGGGGACACGGAGGGCGCTCTCAAACCCAGCAGTCTTCGAGGGGTAAAACGGATCTGCGGACCGTTATTACCGCCAAGAAGGCTGCTGGGAAAAAGTCCTGATGTCTGAGGGCTCAGGACAAATGAGGGTAGTCCCCCCGAAGCAGAGCGGTTAACACCTCTTTTCACGGTGCCCGTCTCTCTTCGGTGCCCTCAGGGGACCGTTCTGCCAACCCTGCCGCCTCCGGTGTTACAGGGCGCAGCGGTCTTCGGCGAGCACATATCTCAAGGTCCACCCGGAAACGTAGTGGCCTCGGGATGCCCGCCCCCTCTGAGGAGGGTGCTAGAGCAGTCTGTTCGGTCGTTCCCTGCCGGTGCGCCGTTACAGGGCGACGAACCGACTACTCAACAGCAGGAGAAAAATACGGTGCCGTCTCTCTTCGGTGCCCTCAGGGGACCGTTCTGCCAACCCTGCCGCCTCCGGTGTTACAGGGCGCAGCGGTCTCCGGCGAGCACATATCTCAATGTCCACCCGGAAACGTAGTGGCCTCGGGATGCCCGCCCCCTCTGAGGAGGGTGCTAGAGCAGTCTGTTCGGTCGTTCCCTGCCGGTGCGCCGTTACAGGGCGACGAACCGACTACTCAACAGCAACACAATCCAGAAACCAGTCTCGAGAGGCTGGTACCTCTAGTAGAATCTTTGACAGCGTGGAAGCTACTGTCTAATGTTTCTCGTTGGGTCCTGCAGACCGTGGCAAAAGGGTATCAGATACATTTCTAGAAACGCCCAACTCGGTTTATGGGGGTCCTGCCCACAGTGGTGGGCCCCGAGCAGGTTCTGGTTATGGAACAGGAAGTAAACACTCTGTTAGAGAAAGGGGCCATAGAATATGTACCTCCCTCCGACAGGGAAACCGGGTTTTACAGCCGGTACTTCATAGTTCCAAAGAAGGACGGGGGATTGCGTCCCATTTTAGATCTTCGAGTTCTGAACGAGTCATTCATTCAGCTCAAGTTCAAAATGTTAACATTGAGACAAATCGTGTCACAGATCAGGTCCGAGGACTGGTTTGTCACGATAGACCTCAAGGACGCATATTTCTGTCCTTGTCATTGGAAGTTCCTGAGGTTTGCTTTCGGGGGCAAAGCATACCAATATCGAGTTCTTCCATTCGGCCTGGCTTTATCACCCCGCACTTTCACCAAATGCGTGGATGCAGCTCTGGCGCCTCTGCGCCTCCAGGGTGTTCGCATCATGAACTACATCGACGATTGGTTGATTTTAGCTCAGTCGCATCAGATGGCGGTTCAACATCGAGATGTTGGTCTCGCCCATAGGAAAGAGTTGGGGTTACGGCTGAACGCCGAGAAGAGTGTGCTTTCTCCATTTTAGAGGACCACTTTTTTAGGCGTGGTTTGGGATTCAGTGTCGATGCAGGCGCGCCTGTCACCGCCACGCATAGATTCCATCCTTGCAGCTGTGAAAAGTGTAAAGCTAGGCCAGCTACTCACTGTCAAACAGTTCCAGAGACTGTTGGGTCTCATGGCAGCAGCTTCCAACGGGATACCTTTTGGACTACTGCACATGAGACCCCTGCAGTGGTGGCTCAGGACCAGAGGGTTTTTCCCCGAGGGGCAACCCATTTCGCACAATCAAGGTCACGCGGCGATGCCTACGTGCCTTGGTTATGTGGAAGAAACCTTGGTTCCTGTCCCAGGGCCCAGTGCTGGGAGCTCCTTGTCGTCGCAAACTGCTAACGACGGATGCTTCCCTCACGGGTTGGGGAGCGATCCTGAGGGTCGCTCATCTCAAGGTCTGTGGGAAGACCATCATCGTTCCTGGCATTCTATAGCCTAGAGATGTTAGCTGTCTTCCGGGCTCTGAGGAGCTTTATCACAGGTCTCAGGGGACACCATGTGTTAGTACATACGGACAACACGTCGGTAGTTGCCTATATCAACCACCAAGGGGGTTTGCGCTCGCGCCCATTATCCGATCTGGCACGCCATATCCTCTTGTGGTCCCAGGGGAAGTTGCTGTCACTCAGGGCAGCCTACCTCCCCGGGGTTCAGAATATAGGAGCAGACACTCTGTCGAGACAGGGGCCGAGGCCCGGGGAATGGAGGCTCCACCCCGAGGTGGTGGAGCTGATATGGAGGGACTTTGGTCTCCCTCACGCATCCAGCTCCTCTGGACTGGATGCTATGGTACAGACGTGGCCGAGGCTACGTCTGTACGCTTTTCCCCCAGTGGCTCTGCTCCCGGGAGTTCTGGAGAGAGTTCGCAGGGACCGGGTTTGCCTGCTTCTTTTAGCCCCGCGCTGGCCGGGCAGAGTATGGTTTCCCGATCTTGTGTCCCTCCTCGACGGGCATCCTCTGGAGCTTCCTGTCAGGAGGGACCTTCTGTCCCAAGCAGGGGGCTCAATATTTCACCCCCGCCAAAACTGTGGAACCTGTGGGCTTGGCCTCTGAGGGGGCCCAGTTCATAGAGTCAGGTCTCTCAACTGAGGTTGCTGAGACCATTCTACAGTCCAGAGCTCCCTCCACGAGGAAACTTTATGCCCGGAAGTGGAGAGTATTCACTTCTTTGTGTAGTGACCGTCGGTTGGATCCAGTCAACTGCCCAATTGGTACAGTTCTGGAGTTCCTGCAGGACCGGTTCACTGCAGGTCTTACCCCGTCCACTTTAAAGGTTTATGTGGCGGCCGTAGGTGCTTACCACAGTCCTTTGGGTGGAATGTCTGTGGGGAAAGACCCTTTGGTATCTCGTTTCCCTCGTGGCACTTGGAGGCCTTCTGTCCTCCTCCCTTTCGAAATCGGACCAGGAGGCGAATAATTTGCTTTGCCCTGTTCGGGCGTTAGACGCATATGTCCACAGAGCTGCCCTGTGGCGTAAAAGTGATTAATTGCTCCCCTAACAAGGGAGGTCCAGTGTCTAAGCAAAGGATGAGCAAGTGGGTGGTTGAGACTATCTCACTTGCTTATGGGGCGGCTGGGCAGCCTTCTCCTTGGGCTGTCCGGTCGCACTCTACTAGGAGTATGGCGGCCTCTAAGGCCCTTATATCAGGAGTATCTTTACAGGACGTTTGTGATGCGGCAGGCGGGTCCTTACCGCACACCTTCGTCAGGTTCTACTCTTTAGACCTAGACTCTACTCCAGGGTCTCAGGTTTTGTCTTCCTAGTGCTGCGCAATTGATTTCACACAGGACAGACATTTGTAGCTATGGTGGCGTTGGTATAGACGTTCCCCATAGCGTCAATTCGACGCAACGCGAGTTCCCTTGAAAGGGAACGCCTCGGTTACGACTGTAACCTCAGTTCCCTGAAGAGGGAACGAGCGTTGCGTCACCTTGCCATATCTCCTTCATGCCTGTCAGCACGACTTCAGACTCTACGAAGCTTTCGTTTTCTGTTTCGGGCCGGCTTTTATAGCTTCCTGGTACGTGACGTCACCCGCCTCTGACGTTCCGCCACACCATTGGACTGATTTTACATGTGCTTCAAGACGTCATCACGCAAAGCGTTCCCCATAGCGTCAATTCGACGCAACGCTCGTTCCCTCTTCAGGGAACCGAGGTTACAGTCGTAACCGAGGCGTTCTCTCTCTTTTTTTTCTACTTTTTAGGATGTATGTAAAGATCTACGCCCTGAGATTATCTACAGTGTAAGTGTCATACTGATTATGAACCCAACTTCACAGAATAGAGATGTTGTTTTTTCAGTTTGTTCCTATTTCAAATAGATGTGACTTTACAAGAGTCTGAGGATTTTGTTTGATTTTTGTGGAACTATTTGCTTTTAAAATTCTTTTAAAACAAAAGTTGCTTTCTTCTATATAATATAAGCAATACATCATTTATCACAATCATTATGCTTTTAAATAAAATATTATTGATCCATATTTACAATTATATTTAATTACTGCACATTATTATTATTATCATTTATAAAATGTATGTAATAAAATTTACATTTATTTCTGTTGTTTATTAAATAATGCTTTGGGTCATATATTAAGTGGATATGGATTTATTTATTTATTTTCTTCCTGCATGGCCTTTCTTTACTGAGTGCAACATTTTGTGTCCTGCAGAAGCCAGAGATTCTCTCTCTGGAGCCCAACAAGATTTCTTTCCATGGCAGAAACAGCGTTTTACTAAGAGGAAAGAACCTGGAATCTGTCATTAAAATCCATA
Organism: Leuciscus leuciscus; assembly: GCF_965113295.1. Classification (NCBI taxonomy): domain Eukaryota; kingdom Metazoa; phylum Chordata; class Actinopteri; order Cypriniformes; family Leuciscidae; genus Leuciscus; species Leuciscus leuciscus. The sequence goes on along the minus strand of NC_138728.1, from coordinate 14,741,660 downwards.
TTCAAGGGGATCTGGAGTGTATTCCTAAAGAGTGAGATTCTGTGTGTTTGTGTTTAGTCGTATTTATGAATGTGTGTAGATTAAGATAAATTATATTGTATATCTGTGCATGAATGTTTCCCCTCAGATCTCCAGTGTTTGATCGCTCCAGCGACACTTTAAGGTTCCACATTCCTCCCAGTGGAACTAAAGGAACAGTGAAAGTGTGTGTTGTTACTCCTGACGACCGTTGTCATGGTAACAGTATCATCACTTACAGTTCCCAGCCCAGCTGCACAGGAATACAGCCCAATGTCTCCTGGTATAGGTAAGAGCTTTCAGACCACTGGCAGAACAGCTTCCATATCCCATCAGTGCCTTGAGATGAAAACTGCTCATTTTGAATGTCATGCTCTTTGTAATCTAATGGCATTTTAATCCTGAAATATGCAAGAATACTGTTTATATGGAAAATGAAGGTTTGCAAAGTAATAATCTGCTGAGATACTGTGGAAAAACACATATATGTGAGATTGAAAGAAATGAAATCAGAAGTTAGAGTCATTAAGTAATTTCCTGTATGTTTTATAATTCTGAGAGCTGCAGTTTACTGACTCACATGTGACCTTAGGCTAGTATTGTTTAAATTTTTTGAGGTTCAGAAAGAGCAACCTGTTTGCTGACAGCAAGACCGTTCTTAATATTCCGTATTACTGGCTGAAATGGTTAAAGGGGTGGTATAATGCCCTTTTCACAAGCTGTAAAATAAGTATGATGTCCACAGAGTGTGTATGTGAAGTTTTAGCTCAAAATACCCCAAAATATATTTTTATATAGCTTGTTAAAATGGTCACTTTTTGAGGGTCAGCAAAAACGCACAGTTTTTGTGTCTGTACCTTTAAATGCAAATGAGCTACTGCTTCCGTCACAGAAGGCAGAGCTACAACAGCACATGTCCTTTTCCTCACATAGACGTGCACTGAAAATTTCGAAACTTTTAGCCTTTTATGTTCAAACAATGATGGAGAGACTCAAGAAGAAGTGACAACATGTAGAAAGGTTCATTTCTGAATGGTTAGTTGAAGAATTTATGCAGCTGATGTGGAGCTAACTATCTTCTAGTCATTGATTAGCATATTCTGTCATGATAATCTATAAATAGTGTTCCGGGGGCGGGGTTTATGTAAATGTTAGTGTTCCTGATGTCACTAATCCAGGAGGAATGTCATGAAGTCCCTACTAGCCTTTTGTTGTAGTCCTTAAAAAGCGATTTCTTTAGAAGCAAATATCTCCCTTTGCTTATAACTTTGAGCATTGGAACTTTGCAGATGTTGTTTATGCTCAAACAGCAACATTACACACTAACTAAAGTTAGAAAAGTGAAATCATAATCAACCACCCCTTTAATATCTCTATTATAAATATTTTAATTCATATTTTAATATCTCTTCATTCAGTGGTGGAAGGAAGATTAATCTTCAGGGGAGCAATATGGAATTTGTGGAATCTGTCAATGTCCGTCACTCTAAGGTTCAAACACAATACAACAGAAGCTCAGGGGTAAGACGTGTGTTTATTACTCCTGCAATAACTCACAGCACTTTATCTGATACACAGAGGTCAGCTATTTATAACTTCAGTGAGTCTTCAAACAGCCCAGATTCACACATGCACTGCATGAGGTCTTATTTAAGAAATGTCATTTATCTGCTCATATAATTGTTAAAAGCACTTCAGTGACTAAATATGTAAATTATTATTTTAAAGGGGTTACTTTTATTTAAGGCCTCGGATTATCCCTCACTCAAAAACGTGTGTGCATGTGTGTGTATATAAAGTCTTGAACTATATACTAATATATATATATATATATATATATATATATTTACTAAATCTTTTTGAATTTAAAAATTGCTTGTCAGTTACCACCCATAACATGAAAATAATTAGCAGTTTGTCTCATGCAATTTTGTTGTGTTTTATTGCTGACACGGAGCTTCACGTGTCACATGTATTGGAGTCATATCTTCATTGTCTCTCTTTTCTCAGGATGTGTGGTTTCTTTCCCCCCGTTATGATGGCAGTGGACTGTTAAGCTTGTCAATGAATGTTGGAAACGCCACTGTGGACTGTAAGAATTTTTCCTACAAGCCTGATCCAGAATTCACTGGATTCACCATCTTACAGGTGGCCGACGACCTACAGGTCAACATTAAGGTGAGTTTAGCATTACAGTGAGTTTAAGATCAATGTACAGTCTGCATGTTTTGGCACGCATGCCTATTTTTTCCAGGCCCTGGTGTTAAAAACTCTCAGAAAATATATTATTGTGAGCAGTCAGTGTTTTTGCACATCAGCATGTGAATCTCACAACCTCCACACTCTTCTACCTCTCTTTCTCAGAAAAACACAGATTCATTGACCTTGAGTATGAGTGAGGTGAATGTGACGGGTCTACAGGGAGATCAGCAGTACCAGTGTGTTTTGGAGAAAATTGAGTCCAATGCCATCATCTGTAAGATTAAAGGACCAGGAGCCGTCACAGCAGTGGACTCAATCATTGTGAGTCTAAATAATAAATATTAAATAAACATGTCTTTATGCAACATTTCTTGTTAATTAATTATTGACCCTTGCCTATTTAAAATACTAAAATCTCCTTTATTTTACTATAATTTTCAGATAAATTATGGGTATTTGACTAAAAGCCTTGAGTCTCAAAATCCTTTGATGTACTTATACATCCTTGTCGCAGTGATTCTGCTCTTAGTTCTAGCTGCTGTTGGTAAGTGATTTCAGATTTACGTCACATATTTTAACATTAGTCCTGCAGGGATTAATATGTGGTTTTGCACATCTGTCTAGTTGGAGTCATTGCTCACCGTAAGAGCCAGAGAAAAATTAATGAGAAAATGAACAAACAACTGGAAATGCTGGAAAGCAACATCAGAAGGGATATACGACAAGGTCGGTCATTTTTGAAATGCTGGTCTGTGTAGTGGTGTTTGTAAAGGCAAGTGTCATTGTTTCTATTGCTCATACTGAAGGTTAGTGATTTGAACAAACAACTAAATCCTAAATACTACATTAAACTTAATACAAATAACTTGTGCCTTTGTGCTACGGACACAAATTACATGAATTGGTTAAAACATAAAATTTGTGAATAAATCACCATTTCCATACCATGTGTTATCTGTAATATAATATGGAAGGATCATCTCTGCTCGTACTTCTTGGAAAATCTGCGCATTTTGTTGGTTTTTCGATCAAGACTCTTTTTCAAAAAGGATGTTTAAGAATGTTCGGACCTCCATCCGAACATACCTCTCGCTCTCCTCCATTTTTCTGATCACATGATCTGTTGAGGTAAAGTCACAAGACATTTTTTGTTGCGCATCAAGAAATGTATTCGATAAATGTGTCTCCTTCATAGTTTGCGCATTTTTAGATTGATGTGCTTCTTGGTGTTTCCATCCTGCGATTTTTTTTTTAATGCAACATCCCAAAATTTGCATAAGTATAGGTGGATGGAATCATGGCTATATAGACTTTGAGTGTTTTTTTAGCTTATGAGTAGCAACCTTATAACAACACCTGGGCAACTTTGCAGACAATTTTTGCAGGCGAACACCAATTGTTGCTTGCTGTTCTGCTGAAAACATAAAATTTTAAATCTTTCAGTGCTCATATTGCTGCCATGTTACTTACTGTTTGATATCTAGTTGTGTGGGATTACATCATACATTTATTTTGTTTGTTTTTGACAGGCTTTGTTGACTTGCAAACAGAAAAATCCGACTTGATTGATAATGTTGGAGCCATACCTTTCCTGGATTACAAGCACTTTGCCTTGAAAATCTTCTTTCCTGAGGTTTAAGAGCTGTATTACTTTTTGATGCATATTTTATTGTAGATTTACCATGTGTTTGTTTGTTTAATGTATATTTTCTTATTTTCTCGAGGCTGGTCCTCTGTCAGCAGTCATGATCAGAGACATTGGAGAGGTAAAATGCTACAGTATATTTAGCAGTAGGCCTATATGAAGTATAAACATATCACACTGTAAAAATAGATGATTTAACTATAACTCTGTCATTTTTTTATGGTCAGGACTCTGTTCAGACAACTGTTGATGAAAAATGTGCAGCTTTTGCTGTGCTGATCAGAGATAAGCAGTTTCTCAGTTGTTTTGTGCATGCATTAGAGGAACAGAAAAACTTCAACATAAAAGACAAGTGAGTCGAAGATGCTTTGACGCTTTGAAAACATTTCTGCCTATGACTTGTTTAATTTGGTCACAGGTCCGTATGACTATTTTGAGGCCCTGATTTGGTTTCCGTTGCTTAGAAGTCTAAACCGAGATAATGTTTTGTGGCATTATACAAATAGCACTTCGTCTTCCATGAGGGAACTCAGAAGTGTCTTTTAAAATGATCATCACTTTGAAACAATGCAATGTTAGATGATGTTTCAATGCATAGACTTCGTCTGACCAGCACAAATCCAGCAAGTGTTGTTTTATCAAATTGCTTCACAACAACATCTCATAAAGCCTTGAAATGGAGACATTCCATCTTATCTCTTATTCATTAAGACAAATATTCCACGAAAGCCCACAATCATAAGATTAAACTACAATAGTAAGCATCACAAGAGTGAGGGAACTCATAAGTAATATTAAATATAATAATGTATGACATAAATGATTAAATGGTATAGATGGTCAAATGATGAATAATACAAATGATTAATTATATATGATTTAAAAAATTAAATGATAATAAAGCAAAATTAAAAAATAAAACACAACACAAATGTATGGCTGCTCTCTTGAAACACACACAGGTTGCTACTGAAACCTCAAATTAGATCCTAAGGTTTTGCATAAAAGCATCAATATTAGAAAAAAATATGAAAAGCATATTAAGGCAAATAATTGCAATACACATTGGCTTGATTGTTTTGCATAATATATAGCACTTTATAATATTAATATAAAGTTAAAAAACAAATCAATAATTATTATTACAGATAATTGCATTAGAATAAAATAAACATTCAGTAAAGGGGCATTTAAAATAATCCTCGAAGGGTTGCTTTTTAATCATAAAAGGATCTGTGAGAGATGCATAACAGCCAGTTATACCGCAACTGATCTCTTTCTCTCAGTCTGTCTTTGACCCTGTATCTACTTGTCTTTTTCTATTCTTTATATCTTGTGATTTTGTTCCTTTCTTTATATCTCTCTTTCTGTTCCTCTCTCTCTCAGATGTACAGTGGCGTCTCTGTTGACTCTGGCCCTCCACGGAGACCTGCTTTATCTCACAGAGGTAATGGAGGACCTTCTGCAGAGTCTGATGGACCAGTCCAGTAATGCAAATCCAAAACTTCTCCTGCGCCGCACAGAGTCCATAGTGGAGAAGCTTCTTACCAACTGGATGTCCATCTGTCTGTATGGCTTCCTCAGGGTCCGTCCATACATCCACTTTCTTGTGGATTTATAAAGTGCATATTATCATTCACTACTCGTGTGTACTCACATATTTATGCACAAAATGTGTGTGTTTCGTCCATAGGAATCAGTAGGACAGCCTCTCTTTCTGTTGGTGTCAGCTCTGACTCAGCAGATTTCTAAAGGGCCGGTGGATTCAGTGACGGAGAAAGCTCTGTACACCCTTAGCGAGGACTGGCTTCTCTGCCAAGCGCAGGACTTTGATGCCCTGGTCAGTATTTTCTTCTCTTACAGTCAATTTTATACAAACGAGAAACTGTTCACAAAATTAAACAGTTATGGAAAGTACTAACCTCAAAAATACCGTAACAAGCCACATTGACGTTTTAGTAGTTCCCCCTTTTAATTAATTAAAAAGAAACACCAAATATGTCCCTTCCCAAATGATATATTATACACTACCGTTCAAAAGTTTGGGGTTGGTCATTTTGTTTTGAAGTCTGTTAATCTCACCAACCAAGACTGAATTTATTTATTTCAGATATTTTTCTTATTAAGTTTATTACTAGCTGTGTACATTTCAAACCTCTTGAGTTTGCTTATAAACTGTCCGTCACCAAGACATCCTGTAACTTCCTGTAACTTCTCTTCGTTGTGCAATATTTCTTGCACAAGTGCTTCGGGCATCATTTCCCGACTGTTGTGTTGCTTTCCTACGCGTGGACTTGTTACACTTTGCATTAATTGTTTATTGCGGGACATAGGGATTTTTATTACAACATGTATTTGGTTCCTGACATTTTCTGTTCCTAATTCTTTTCTGACCTGTGATTCTCATATTGACTGTGGTTGGGTGGTTGTTGTCTAGCAGCTCATAAACACTTGAGTAAGCAAGAAAAGAGGTAAGATTTATGAGTTGTGAGACCATTGTGCTTCTGCATTTTGCCATCTGCAAAGGATGTCAGTTTTGCACAAGCCTTCCTCTCATAAAACCGGACTGTACCTGTATTGCCAAGCAAGAAACTTGCATTCCTCCAGAGGAACATATTTGTGTCAGCAGATGGTCTATAACTCATAGTTTGAAATTGTATTCTTCCCCTTCATTACAGTAAAAATTACGGAAGTCTTTTTTTTTTAAAGGAAGAAGAAGTATTTAAACGGCATCATAGCTGGGAATCTGATGCAACAGTGCATTTTTCACTAGGCCCTAAAAAGTTCCTGCCATAAGTAATTCATTTTAGGTTGATACTGCATTTAAAAAAAATTTTTTTAGAAATTAAACTGACTTTTTAAAAAGATACATATTAGGTCTAATTATTTAACTTATTTCCCTGTATTGACCATAATAGTTGATTCATGTACTTAAAGGGTCTTAATACCTGATCTATCATATAAACAATTAGTCTGACAGTTTAAAGGTTTTGATATACAGTACAGGCCAAAAGTTTGTTGTTTCTTCTGCTCATCAAGCCTGCCTTTATTTGATCAAAAATACAGATTTTTTTTTTAATATTGTGATATATTATTACAATTTAAAAGAATTGGTTTTCAATTTATTATACTTTAAATTATCATTTATTTCTGTGATGCAAAGCTGAATTTTCAGGATCATTACTCCAGTCTTCAGTGTCACATGTGACATCCAGTCTATCACATGATCCTTTAGAAATCATTCTAATATTCTGATTTATTATGAGTGTTGGACACAGTTCTGCTGCCTAATATATTTGATGAATAAAAGGTTAAAAAGAACTGCATTTATTCAAAATAAAAAAATATTTTCTAATAATCTAATAAATCTTCTTTACTATCACTTTTTATCAATTTAACACATCCTTGCTGAATAAAAGTATTGATTTATTTCAAAAAAAGAAAGAAAAAAAATTACTGACCATAGTGTATATTGTTGTTACAAAAGATTTCTATTTTTAAAACATTTGCTTCTTTTCTTTTTTTTTTTTTTTTTTTTTTTTACTTTTTATTCATCAAAGTATCCTAAAAAAGTATCACAGGTTATGAAAAAAGAGTAAGCACAGAACTGTTTCCAACTTTGATAATGAATCATCATATTAGAATCATTTCTAAAGGATCATGTGACAGACTGGAGTAATGATCCTGAAAATTCAGCTTTGCATCACAGAAATAAATGATAATTTAAAGTATAATAAATTGAAAACCAATTATTTTAAATTGTAATAATATATCACAATATAAAAAAAAAATCTGTATTTTTGATCAAATGCAGGCTTGATGAGCAGAAGAAACTTCTTTCAAAAACATAAAAAAATAGTGATGTGTCCAAACTTTTGGTCTGTACTGTACCTCCCATAAAAAATAACAGAACACCCTCTAAAATTGTCTAATAAATATGTGCCAAGTATATAAAAGAAGAGATAATGTGTATAAATAAGGTTTTGTTTACTGGAGCTCATTGAATATTGTGAGTACAGCTCCAGTGATATGAAAGATGTTGACTCTGTCTGACTGCTGAGGACATTATGAGCAGAATATGATTTTAAAAACATTTTCCAGTATCACTTTTTAATTGTAACATGTATAGTTAGTTTTGGTTTTGTGTTCAGTTCCTGTTTGCCTGTGTTTCCTGTCTGGTTTGTCTCCATAGTCATTCATTTAGTTATGCAGATCTCTCTGTGTAAATAAGCCCTCAAATCATTCTGTTCTTTGTTCCATGTTGTCAATGTTTGTGCTAAGTGATTGTGACGCTAAATGTCCTTTGTGATCTTTTGACTTCTCCTTTGTCGTGCTTCGTTAAAATTAAAATTCCTTATTACAGCCACACGCGTGACATTAATATAGCAGCGACTTTTGTAAGGTTGATTTTTGTCAATATCTTAATTTGAATTTGAACATTGGAGCTCCACAATTCAGTACTTCACAGTTCACAGTCTTTGTAATATGTTTTGGCAATACATTTCTAACATTTCTAATGTACCATACCATCTTCTTCCGCTTATCCGGGGCCGGGTCGCGGGGGCAGCAGTCTAAGCAGAGATGCCCAGACTTTCCTCTCCCTAGACATTTCCTCCAGCTCTTCCGGGTGGACACCGAGGCGTTCCCAGGCCAGCCGGGAGACATAGTCTCTCCAGCGTGTCCTAGGTCTTCCCCGGGGTCTCCTCCCAGTGGGACGCGCCCGGAACACCTTCCCGGGAAGGCGTCCAGGAGGCATCCGGAACAGATGTCCGAGCCACCTCAGCTGACCCCTCTCGATGTGGAGGAGCAGCGGCTCTAGTGACCGAGCTTCTCACCCTGTCTCTAAGGATTCGCCCAGCCACCCTGCGGAGAAAGCTCATTTCGGCCGCCTGTATCCGGGGTCTTGTCCTTTCGGTCATAACCCACAGCTCATGACCATAGGTGAGAGTAGGAACGTAGATTGACCGGTAAATCGAGAGCTTCGCCTTGCGGCTCAGCTCTTTCTTCACCACGACAGACCGGTACATCGACCGCATTACTGCAGAAGCTGCACCGATCCGTCTGTCAATCTACCGTTCCATCCTTCCCTCACTCGTGAACAAAACCCCAAGATACTTAAACTCCTCTACTTGAGGCAGGAACTCTCCACCAATTTGAAGTGGGCAAGCCACCCTTTTCCGACTGAGGACCATGGCCTCGGATTTGGAGGTGCTGATTCTCATCCCAGCCGCTTCACACTCGGCTGCAAACCGTCCCAGCGCATGCTGAAGTTCCTGGTCTAAAGGGGCCAACACGAAAACATCATCCGCAAAGAGCAGAGACGAAATCGTGTTGTCCCCAAACCCGACACCCTCTGGCCCCTGGCTGCGCCTAGAAATTCTGTCCATAAAAATTATGAACAGAACCGGCGACAAAGGGCAGCACTGCCGGAGTCCAACATGCACCGGGAAGAAGTCTGACTTAATGCCGGCAATGCGAACCAAGCTCCTGCTTCGGTCGTAGAGGGACTGGACAGCCCTTAGCAAAGGACCCCGGACCCCATACTCCCGGAGCACCCTCCACAGGCCGCCGTGAGGGACACAGTCGAATGCCTTCTCCAAATCCACAAAGCACATGTGGATTGGTTGGCCAAACTCCCATGAACCCTCCAGCACCCTGTAGAGGGTATAGAGCTGGTCCAGTGTTCCACGGCCTGGACGAAAACCGCACTGTTCCTCCTGAATCCGAGGTTCTACTATCAGCCGAATTCTCCTCTCCAGTACTCTGGCATAGACTTTCCCAGGGAGGCTGAGAAGTGTGATCCCCCTGTAGTTGGAACACACCCTCCGGTCCCCCTTCTTAAAAAAATGGACCACCAACCTGGTCTGCCATCCCAGAGGCACTGTCCCCGACCGCCACGCGATGCTGCAGAGGCGTGTCAGCCAAGACAGCTCCACAACATCCAGAGACTTGAGGTACTCAGGGCGGATCTCATCCACCCCCGGTGCCTTGCCACAGAGGAGTTTCTTGAGTACCTCGGTGACTTCAGCATGGGTGATGGACTCTCAGCCTCTGCTTCCTCAATGGAAGACGTGACGGCGGGATTGAGGAGATCCTCGAAGGTAGGGCACTGCTTCCCTCTCCTGAGGCGCCGGACGGTTAGCCAGAATCTCTTTGAGGCCAGCTGATAGTCATTCTCCATGGCCTCACCGAACTCCTCCCATTTATAATGTGACTAGATTTTTTTTTTTTTATTGCTTTTACAGGGACTTTAAACAGTTTTTCACCATTGCTGTGTTCCGGATTTTTTGGGCGGGGCTAAAACGGGGGCTTGATGACGCACTGGAGCACTGGTGCCATCATCGGCAGTGCGTGCCCGCGAGTCAACTTTCCCGCCAGTGGGCGTGGTTTCAGTGCAGCCAGCGGACACGCCCCCAGCGTTTGAGAGCAGAGACCACTGCTAATTTTTTCAAGATTTTGACAGCTTATTTTATTTACTTGGCTGCTTTTTTTAGCATTCAAATTTGGCTGGGTGGATAATAACAAATTTTTCTGTGGTGTGACAAACTCAGAACACATACTTAATTTTGACTTTACATGGACTTTAACAGATTGTGAAAAAACAAGGGAGCATATATGATTTCATTTGTCCCCTAAATTGTTTCCTTCTCTATTCATTCTCATTAAAATAAGAACTGTCACAATATTTATGTGTAACATATAATTGGTAGTTCTTCATAGTCACTAAATCATTTTGTTCATGTTTTCGCCCCTGTAGAAACTGAAGGTGGTGTTTGCTGTGGGGATTGGAGGAGAGGTCAGTGAACCCTTAGAGGTCAACGCACTGACCTGTGACACAGTAAAGCAAGTCAAGGAGAAAATATTACAGACCTTCCAGCGCAAGTTTGGTTTCCCCTACACACAGCAGTTCAGGGATATAGAAATCGGTTAGTCCCTGTTCATTACACCTTCAGTGTTGATTATCAAAATATTTCATGAAACTTTTCTTAGGTTTAAAGCTTATAGGACCTATTTGTATTGTTAACAAACTGTTGTTTCAGTTGCCAGTCGGACTATCCCCAGAACCACAAAACTAATTCCTGTTTTGATGTCTCTGTTTTTTTGTTGTATGTCTCTGTTTTTTTGTTGTGCTCTCTCAGAATATGAGAAGGAAGGAAAGTTTGTCATGCTACAGGAAGTCGATGAGACCTCAGAGATTCGAGGGCATGTTACCATGTTGAACACTCTAAAACATTATCAGGTGAGTGCATGAGAACCAAAAAGTGTACTATATTCTAAGCAATCAGACAACTGATAAAACAAGAAAACAGGACCTGAGCCATATCTAGTGACCAGAATATCATAAAGGTGAAATAATTTTTCGTTCTTCGCTAAGGGGTAAAAAGAAGTTCGAAATACATTTGCAGCGATATACTGTTAGCCAACATCCTGACGTCGGCCACTGTTGGGAGCAGCATTTATACAGTATATGAGCTGCACACTTTTCTCTCAATAACAAATTAAACACTCAACAACAATGACAGCAGTGTGAAAACAGCAGTTAAGAAATATAAGATCTATCCTGTCTTACACAGTATTTTTATGTTCTCAAGGGTGGCTGTTGGCTTAATTCGAGATTGACCTTTCACTTGCAAAGCTTGTGTCACAAGGCCAAATAAACCCAGATTAAGCTAAACTGTTTTATTAACCCATAATACATCCATAGACTACAGCAGCACAGTAGTATTTTCTGATATTTTCAGAGTTTATGTGCTTTTAAATATGCATTTCCATCCAGGTTGGTGATGGAGCATGCATTAAAGTGATCACAACAAGAGTGCATGCCCCATTGAAGTCTCAGAACAGTGTAACGGGTGAGTCACATCCCTTTGAATCATTCCCCAGCTCAACTGAAGCAATGTACAATGTATTGTTGATCTTCACAATAAACACATTTAGGCTGGCTGCATTTTAATTTGTAATCTGTACCTGCCTGGTTGACAACTCGTATTAAAAGTTCACTAGAAGCAAACATTCAGCTCACCACAGTACTGTAGCTTTGCAAACACCCCACCACACATTTGGAGCTTGGCATCCTCTGGTCTCCATCCACTTTCATGATATGAAAGAGAGCACTGTCAATAGTCTGATCTGTTTTGGTTTTCCACCAAAGAACTTAAGATGGTTTGAAATGACTTGAGGAGGATGAGTAAATAATGACAACTGTCCCTTTATAAGAGATCTGAACTGGAACTCAAACTGCTCAGGCAACATTTGCATATGTGCATCTTGTCACATTGAGGCACAAGAAATAAACACGGCCTTGTGTAAAGGAAGTGGTGGTATAAGTGTCTAAACTGTCTCTGTTTTTTTTTTTTATATCACGTCCTACATCTGTCAGTGTAGTCTCTTATTGACCGCTTGTTATTTTTGATAGTGCTTTATAATAACTTTCATTTAGTCACTGATAAACATCTTATATGCTTAACAGATCAGTAATTGCTGTACATTCAAATATGAATATAAATGAATTAATGACATTTGATTTTGGACATATATCAATCTGATGATGATCTGTTCATCATTATATGATGCAATAATGTTTTTTTTATATATAAATCAAGGTCCAACATTTTGAATTGTCTGTATGAACACATGCATTTTTATACCCGATTATGTTTGCACGTGTGTTGCATACTGTATTGTTTGAGTGCAACTGCATTATGCAGGTTTGGTTAGACATGTGGGCTTTTCTAGTCATCACTTAAAGCCACTGTGAGTCTGTGACCACACCAGCGATTCAATCATTTAACATCAGTCTGTTTAAAGCCCAATGATGCATAACTGTTGAGTTGACATTGCTTATTATTTTACTAATAATCATGGTGTTCTGTTGCACAGATGATGAGAACTTCTCTATCAAGTACTTCCATATGGTGAGTAGCCATTTAGGGCATTTTTACTTCTGTATAACGTCTGTTTTGTTTGCTCTGTTCTGTTTTCTAATATGTGAAGAAATGACTGCGTTGTGTTTTCATGCATGGGTCCTTGTCAAGGGTTCTTGAGATATATAGTTGGCATTTCCATGACACTGCAGTGAAGTGAGCATGGGCGTGTGACACTTTCGGTTTTGCCAACTTCTTCCTGTTCAAATAAGAGGAAGTGCTTTTAAGTGAATCTGAACATAAGAATCTCAGTGTGGTTTATATTGTTCAAAGAGACACCAAGCATTTAGCGTCTTCTTGTAATGAAACCCATGATAGCTTAAACATTTATATTACAAACACTGTCAGTACACATGAGAATACATTGTTGTTTAATTACTTTAATTATATGCATTGACAATTTCAACAAATAAACCTGCTAACCCGGACGTTTTGTTTGGTCTAGGTCGATCCAGATGTCGAAACGGACCTGAGCAAACATCCCGAGAAAAAAGCTTTAAAATTCAAGGAGATGTACCTCACCAAGCTGCTCTCCACCAAGGTGAGATAACTGACACATAGAAGCATTTTATTGTATAGATAGATGTATAGATAGACAGATGAACAGATGGATGGACGGACAGACAGAGATATAGACACATGATGGATAGATTGACCAGAAATACCTGACATATTTTGGTCCCCATGAAGAAAACAGCTTGAAAATGTAAAAATGCAGAAAATGTTCTGTGATTGGTAGGTTTAGGGGTAGTGTTAGGGTTAGAGGATAGAATATACAATTTGTACAGTATAAAAAACATTATGTCTATGGAATGTGATCATAAAATATGAAAACTCAACTTAATTTGTTTTTGATGTGTCCACCAGGTGGCAGTCCATTCTTTTGTTGAGACCCTTTTCAAGAGCATCTGGGGATTGCCCAACAGCAGGGCACCATTGGCTATCAAGTATTTCTTCGACTTCCTGGATGTACAAGGAGAGAGAAAAAAAATCTCAGATCCAGATGTTCTCCACATCTGGAAAACAAACAGGTGCTGGATAACACACCTCCATTGAAGTACACTTTAGCCGAGCTCCACCAATAGCTGCACTGATCGCTGACTATCAAATGCCTCAAATGATTTATGAACTTTGATATGTTCATGCACAACTAAAAAAGATTTTCTAACCTCCCTATCAGCCTTCCGCTTCGTTTCTGGGTGAATATCCTGAAGAACCCTGACTTTGTGTTCAGTGACATGGTAAAGACGCCTCACCTGGACGGCTGTCTGTCCGTCATCGCTCAGGCTTTCATGGACTCCTTCTCACTAGCTGAGCAACACCTAGACAAGGTAACCACTGAAAACTAGCATGGAAAACTGTGAATATCAGAACAATTATTGACTCTCTTATTCTCCTACAGTATTCACCAACCAATAAGCTACTCTATGCCAAAGATATCCCTCAGTACAAACAGGAAGTGAAGTCGTACTACAAGATAGTGAAAGACCAGCCTTCTATCAGCAGCCAAGAGTTGAAATTATTTCTTCAAGATGAGTCAAAGGTACAATTTGTCATATAGGACCTAGAGATTTAATGAAGCATTTTGATGAAAATATGGTGATGAATAAATGCTTAATGTTAATTTCCCCTTTTCATCAGAAACATCAAAATGAGTTCAATGAATCTGCAGCTCTGCGTGAACTCTACAAATACATGCTCCGCTACTTCAGTGAGGTACGATTCCAGTGTTATGATCGCTCATCTCTTTCGTGCATTCGTGGCAGTTTCACTGAACAGTTTCACAGGATTTTCAGGCATTTTGAAGCCACACAAATTCTAAAAAGGAAACCTATTTTGCCACTTTAATGAAACATGACAACACTTTCACATCCTGTTTTAGTTCAGTATGTTAGAAACCTGTTTTGGAAGGAGACTTGATACTGTTTTTTTCCACTAGTTATCATATGACGGTTGGGTAGTTCTGGAACGATTAAGGATTCAGATTGTGTATTAGCATAACTTTTTCTTTTTAATACTCGGTCTCTACAGATTTCTCAGAAGCTGGAACAGACAGACGCCCCTGCTAGGCTGATAGAGGACATGCACAATGTTAAGGAGCTTTTTGACAACATGAAACGAAGTGGTTGGAGCTGAAATTGGTATTCAGAATGCATCTTGTTTGTTTTTAAGTTGGTCATTAAACTGGAAGCGTCTCCCTCATAGAGACTGCCATCATCATCTGTCGTATATTAGGGAAGACAGATTCACTTCTGTCTATTGGACACTGTGGGGACCAAGTGAATGTAATGTATGTTGATGCACTAGGGTTTTAGAGAAGCACTCTCAGAAAAAAAGTTACAAAAGGTACAAGATACAAAGGTACAAAAGCTAAAATGTACTATTATGTACACTTAAAGTACTTATATGAACATTTAAGGTACTATTATATACCATTTAGGGGTAAATAAGGTACAAAGATGTACCTTTTCACTTTTTGTAGCTTAGGGTACTACACCAGTGACAGCTTTGTACCTTTATTTCTGAGTCTTATATTGGACTAACACTGAGCTGTCTATACAATGTATCTCAGACATATGACTTTGTCATGCATATTAATGCAAATCTTGATGATTAATATGGTGTATTTGTATTTTTTCTGTTTTCTAAATCATGTATTCTTTTACTACAGGATCTGCCTTAATGCATTAATCTGCCAGGTCAAGCATTGCACGTTCCTCCTTTAAAATCTTTTGAAAATAGACAAAACAATGTTGTTGTTGTTGTTGTTTTGCCCTGGTCTGACTCTGCACTATACTAATAAAATGTCTGTCGTTTTGTAAAGTGATGTTACATGCACAAGTGAGATCACTGTAAATCTTTGTTGTTTTGTCGCCCTCTATTGGTCACACTAGGTATTATGTTAAGTCCATTTTGGTACAAGCTCTATGTTTTTTGTTCAGGACATAAAATATGTATTGATTAATTAACATTCAGAAAAATATATTTTTTTAGAAATTATTGAATTATTTTTGGTGTGCGTTTGCCTGTCATCATGGCAAATGGTCAATTCTGTTTACGAGTATGGCATTTCCAATCAATAATAAATAGATTTATTATAACTTTCGTAGTTTGAGTGATTATTCAGTCATTTTTTTTCTTTCTTCTTTATAAAGAAATTAATAATTGTATTCATTAAGAATGTGTTAAATTGATAAAAGGTGATAGAAAAGATTTATGTTGTTAGAAAAGGTTTCTATTTTGAATAAATGCTGTTCTTTTTAACTTTTTATTAATCAATGAATCCTGAAAAAAGTATCAGTTTCCAAAAATTATTAAGCAGCACAACTGTTTCCAACATTGATAATAAATGAGTATCAAATCAGCATATTAGAATGATTTACTTTTTTATTTTGTGATCAAATTTTTATTTATTTTTTCTTTTAGAAAGACAATACATACAGGTATATACAAGCCACAAAAATAGAGTATATATATATATATATATATATATACACATACATATATATATATACACACACACATTCACATACATACCCATACATAAGCATATATATTGAAGCATATGATTAACATAATATAAAAATAAAATAAAAAGAGGAAATTTTTTTTTAATAAAACCCCAGGTATATTAGAATGATTTCTGAAGGATCATGTGACACTGAAGACTGGAGAAATTATGCTGAAAAATCAGCTTTGCATCACAGAAATATATTTTTTTCTGTATTCCTGATAAAATGAATGCAGGCTTGATGAGCATAAGAGACTTCTTTCAAAAACATTAAAAATAGTAATGTTTCAAAACTTTTGACCGGTACTGTAGGTGTATGAATAAGACCATAAAAAGGAAATGTCTTTGACCTTATTTACTAATGGAATAAAAACACTGAGCTATGATGTGACGTAAACTTTAATTCCTATTGGCTCAAGGGAATTGGGCGAGCCTCATTTTCGTGGGGTGCTCTTGCGCATGCGCGTTTGTCCACCGACGCGTCACTGCGCATTCAACATGGACCCGACGGTAAAGCGGTAGCGACGGACGCCTCTACGAGTCATGTTTATATTCGCCTATCACGACGCTTCAATATTTAGAAGAAAGCACTCCGGTTGACCGGAGGAAACCTAAAATGTATATCTTCCAAACTCTACCGCCCGTCCTTGGATAAGTGATTGATGAGATACCGGTCATGGCTGGATTGATCAAGAAACAGATCCTGAAACACCTCTCCAGGTCAGAGCTGATCCCTTACTGACACACTTTACATACATGTCGATGCCTGGTAAATATGAAGCGTTGGTCTAAGGCTGGGATGATTCCTGCTGATGTGGCTGTGCTGGATGACACATGCTGATGGGTCATAACTGGAGTTTGACAGCTTGCCAGAGAAAATGCTGTTCCACTGGGTTGATGTCAAAACATGCTTTGGGTGTCATGTCTCCAACCAAACGAGTCTGTCTGGCCTCATCTTAATGTGTTTTTGTGGGTCACTGTGATAGAGAGCTGGCTAAATCTCTTTCTAGATGTCTTCTGCTTTGGAAACCATCCCTTTCAGACAGGTTAAATCTTTGGTATTAAGTGGATTCACTTATTACAGGCATGACAGCCTGACCCCATTTCCAACCTAGTGTTTGATTGAGACTTAAAAGTCAGTTTGTTTTCAAATAGTCTAGATGGATGCTTTCAGGACCACATGTAACCCAAGGATTTATCCAGATATTTAAGATTTTGGGAGATAAATGTAAGGTTTAAAGGGATAGTTCACTCAAAAATGAAAATTGTGTCATCACTTACTCAACCTCGTGTTGTTCTAAACCTGTATGGGTTTCTCTGTTCTGTTGAACACAAAAGAAGATATTTTGAAGAATGTCGGTAACCAAACAGTTGATGGACCCCATTGACTTCCATAGTATATTTTTTTCCCACTATGGAAGTCAATGGGGTCCATCAACTGTTTGGTTACCGACATTCATCAAAATATCTTCTTTTGTGTTCAACAGAACAGAGAAACCCATACAGGTTTAGAACAACACGAGGTTGAGTAAGTGATGACACAATTTTCATTTTTGAGTGAACTATCCCTTTAAGAGTCTGAGTATGAACTCATGTTGATAGATCTTAAAGTCAGCATGAAATGAAAATTCACTCTGCTCACTCACACTGCATGTTTGTTTCTTTAAGAAAAAAATAAATAAAATAAGATGTCATAACTAGATCTTCTAGTGCAGTGGTTCCCAACCCTGGTCATGGGCTGTGTCCCAATTCAAAGGCTGCGTCCCAATTCAAAGGCTGCGTCCTTCAAAGGACTCTGACTTCTAAGGCCACACCTTCGAAGGCCGCAAAGGTCGGACTGAGCGTTGTTAAATGGGACTTTTTTTAAATTGTCTGCCTCCATTTTTGAGAGTAACGGCCTCATCTCAAAATCCAATCAACAATCAATGCATAGAACCAAGTCTCCTTCTGTTTGTTTTTTTCTTTAAGCCGTTACAATTGGAAGTACATTAGCTAAATTATGGATGAACGGATATTTCGTTCATCGTGACTTTAAATCATAATATTGGGTAGGTGACTTGTGTCCCCCTTGTGTGTCTGTGCTGATTTTGAGCGTAATGTAACACATCACTAGGCCTAGATCAACTGATTAGGACTTTTTGTGCTAATATTAGAACAAAATCTGCAGTATTTCAGTGGAATTAGCCTACATGGTAAAATAGCTAAGATGTCTGCTAAATCAAATTGGCCAAGTTTTTTAAAGGGATAGGCTAGTTCACAAAAAAATGGAAAATCTGTCATCATTTACTCGTCCTCGTGTTGTACCAAATTTTTATGACTTTCAATCTTTTCTTGGGCATTTTGGGGTCCAAAACAACATTGGACCCCATTGACTTTTCATTGTATTGACAGAAAAACAATTGTGTTGTGACTTAAGATGTTAAATTATGTTCATTTTTGGGTGAACTAGGCCTTATCTCTTTATTACACAACACAAGGATGTGCAGAAGATATGTAAAACTTTCTGAAAATGCATTCCGGTTGTGTTGAAATCAGCAGGACTTTAAAGGCCCGTTCATACCAAAAATGGTAAATATAAAGATAACTATATTAGCGTCCACCAATGCCCAATAACATTCTGTTTATTATAAGCTTGCTCTTCAGTTATATCATTTGCTGTATTAAATACTCAAGCTCTTTAAAAGTTTGATGGATTCTGATTGGCTGTCAGTGTTTTTATTGTACCAGCAATTTCAGTGATACCGTTTCTCAGTTGTGGCGTGGACTTTCGTATTGTTTTAGAAGTAGAATATTTAATACTTTATAGTTATCGTTAGAGTTATTGTCAATGGTGTGACTGGCCCCTTAGACAGTCGACCCCCCCCCCCCCCCCAATTGCGCAGGATGATCGAGTCACATCTATTCATTTCTAATGTGTTCAGTTTGTTGTGGAAACTTGAATTAAGTCTGGGTGGATTGTTAGGATGAGGCCTTGGTTCAACAGAAACAATGTTTCGCCTTTTGCTGCCGAGTGCACATTGTGGCGAATGGTTTCACTATTGTTTGCCATTGTAGTGTCAGTTCTTGAGTCCAACCTACCTGCATTATTTATTCCCTCAGTGGAGCGAATCCAGATGAAATGCAATACTACTCCTATTCATTCAAAATGACGCAAGAGGCATTTGGTAAAATGGTGAAATGTGGTCTTATGGTGTTCCTCATTTGATAAGCAATATCTCATTTCCACGATGTCGACCAGTCAGCGTGATAAAATAAAGATGTGTGGGATGGCATCTCAAAAGGGCCGTAACTTTTGGCCATGCCCTTCAGGGTGAACACGTTTAGAGCTTGTACGATTGTTGTCACACGTTTAGAGCTTGTATACGTGTTTGTTTGCCCACTCTGCATTTTCTGGAGGAATAGCGGCGCTCAAGGCCTCCTAAAAATGCACTCTATGGACCTTGACTTATTGTTTATGACATTGTGTAGAATTAATTTACCCCTGAGAGTCTTTCGCCCAGACTTTGACCTACACAAAATCAAGTTTTCGTCTTGCGTCAGCACTTTTCCAGTCTGTAATAGTCTCATATTTATTGTTATAGCTTATCAAACTTTTTTGGTACGTCGGGTATTAGGCAGGCTATATATATTATATTATGTTACGTTATATTATTTATTAATTAGTTAAATATAAGTATATGTAATATATTTACATTAATTTATATTATTTTTTTTTTACATTTTAAATATAAATACATTTATAAAACTATTTATGTTATATAGGCTATATTATTATATTTATAATGTTTTTGGAGAATCTGATTTGATGAAAATCTGAAGATGCCCTGGAAAGGTCTGATTCAAGCTGTAGGCATTTTTCAGAGGAAAGAAACACGCCTGGCCCGTATTTCCAGTCAGTGGCCCCAATTTTAGAAGATGAATTAGATAACACAGTCCCATCTTGTCTGTTTGTGCTCATGGTTATGCATTGTAAAACCAGGGTAAAACTTCTGTGGTGGTCAAGGAGGCTTTGCCCTCTTAGAACTAGTTATTCAGATACTGAGAAAATATATTTTCATCAGAGAATCAATGTTATTCTCAAGACCAGTGTTGGTCTGAAGGGAGAGTTCACCAGGAAATGTCGTTACTCACATTTGTGTCTTTCCAAACCTGAAATAGCTGCTGTTTTTCATATAATGGAAATGGATGGAGAGAGACCCGTCACCATTGTATGGAAAAGAGCAGCCTGAATATCCTGCTAAACTTCTTTTGTTCTCCATGAAAGAAAGTCATACAGGTTTCTAAAGACCTGAGGTTGAGTACAATAGAGTTAATATTTTTTGACTTAATGTTTGTCTGACTTGATTTTGTTTAATTTGATTAAATTAAAGTACCACAACGTGAGGAATAAAGTGTTTTTGAGTGGAAGACTGTGTAGAAAATCAATACACACACACAGGAAAAAGGCAGTGGTCTGACTGACACAATTGAACGGATGCATTCCCAGGTGCATTTTCTACAGCACTTCTACAGAAACTGTCACTCACACTGTGTGCGTTTTAGCATTGATCAGGTTTATTGCAAAAGACCTGACAAGCAACATGTGGCTCTTTAGCAGCTTTCGGTCGATTATGTTTTAAAATGGTTACTCCTAGTGTAACAGTTACTTCCTGTTACTCCGGGACCAAAACAGAATCAGGATAAAGGGTTTCTTCCACATATTGACGCTGAGGTTTCACAATGTAGTGTGAAATGAAGTGAAACTTAAAGCACCTTTTTATATTTATCCAAATGGAGGTTGTCTGATCTCAACTGCACACCCACATAGACTCAGAATGACTGTAGATGGCTGCTGGAGTTTCCCCTTGATTCATCCATTTGGTATTAGACTTGGTGTTTTAGCACAGTCTTAGAAATAAGGAAATGCAGGTCCTGAAATTGAGTTGAAACGACTCAGTCTTAAGAAGGGTCAGTATAATTAAGCTGATTTGACCCAATATATACCCGAATGAATCAGAAACGTATCAGAATTGGATCACAAAATCACAGCTGCTGTGTTGTGTCCTCCGAGAAGTTAAATTTATTATTGGGCATATGCCTTGTGGTCTATGTTTATATAGCAAGCGGTTTAGTTCTGGACTATGGCTCGGGTTGATCAGTGTTTGTAGGCCGTGAAAATAGAGTAATAACGTCTTCTGTCAGGAGGAAAGCCCTTAGTTTGTAAAGTAACCGTCTTTTCTCTTTTACCTTTTGTGATGTTCGTCCTCGCTTCTGTCAGTGTTATCGCCATGCCGACCTTCCTCAGGTTTCTGTCCCTCAGCTGTTGTTCTCTAACGACTCCCATTGGATGCTGTGTTTTTTTTCTGCCTAGAGTTCATTCATGCACCTCTTGGGGCTTGTCTAAAACCCTGTGCTGGGATGCAGGACGGCTCTGTGAGGCCAAACACTTTGCACTTGTGTTTGTTTATGTGTGTATCATTTTTACATTTGCATAGGGTCTATGAGGGCTTCTGTCATCCTGTGAATAACTGCTGCGTTCGGCCTATTCAGAGCTCTCCTTCTGTGTCCTTGGCATAAAGCATTAGATTAATAAGTCACCATGACTTGGGCATAATCTCCTTCAAACATCTCATTGAAGAGATGCCCACACTTTGAAATTCATCCAGTGAGTGCAAGGATCCAAGCTGCTATTGTGTTAGATATGGTTGACAAAATACAGAGAATTTGTCATTTTGTTTTTAAACATTAACATTTCAAATTTCCATCTTACTTTTTTCTAATCGTGTTGCTTGTCTTATTCTATACAATTAATGCACATTATACCTTATGAATAAATGTTTGCATTTGTATTGTGTGTCATCATGTAGCCCAGTAACTTGCTCCGCCTCTTGGACCATATTCCGTATCAAGTGACATCATCAAGGCCACATAAGTTTCAACCAATGGTTGCAGGCCGTGTCTCAGGTGTGGAGTTGGCTCTTAATTCAGTCAATTAAGTCAATAAAATGAAGTCCAACCCTACATTTGTTTTGTTTTTTAAATCTCCTGTTTCTCTTGAAAATAAAAAGTTACATTTATGGATGTAAAATGACTTCTAAAAGTTATTTAATGTCGACTTTAAATGACTTCCCATGTTTACAGACATGGTACCAAGATGCCATACACTTTTGTATTTTTAATACACTTACAGTACAGTAGTGGTGGGACGTCTTATCACAATGTCACAGAAGACATTGTATCTCTGTGAGCTCATTTCCCACAGTGATGCCGAGCCAAAATGCAAATTATGGCATTATTCCAGCTTAATGTGTCATTTCTTGGCAGTATAGATAGACAGAGTGGCCACAGAACTCACCGTGTTAAACACACTTAATCACTGTATGGGGAATTCACTGTAAAACATGACTGGACTGACTTACTCCCTTTATGAAATAATAGCAGCAGCGTTTGTACAATAGACCAATTGTTACATTCTAATTAGAAAAACTATTCGGCTCTCAGTATAGGCTAGTTTATCGCTATTTTACAGTAACTTTGAATGTGCCCCATCCATCATTAAAGTTGTATAATTGTTTATGCTTTCAGCTGCCTAAACAGTAGGAGTACTTTCTACTCCGTTTAACACATTTGGTCGTATTTAAATGCGTTCTGCAAAATTAAGGCTATAAATTAAGTTCTGTGAGTCTTCTCATTCTTCTATGTGATTTCAGTCTATGGAGCTTTGTGCATATTATGTGATAGTTGATTGGTGAATGAGTGTCTGTCCATGTGACTACTGTTTTGTGTTGTTTAGACCCAACACTACCCTCACAGTCAGTTCAGCAGTGCTGGTATCACTGGGACAGAATGTGTTGACTGTTATAACACTGTTCGTTTTGTAGGAGGTTGATTTATAGTCTTTCAATGACCTTTGTGTCATCTAGAATGGGGCGGTATACAGTAGGCTACATCACGCAATGGTAAAAATGAGTGAACTTGTAATACTTGACTTGTCCTTCCCACTGGTTTTGATCTTCAGACCCTCCTTTTCTTTTTAAAGGTACAATATGTAAGATTTTTGTAATAAAGTATTCAAAAACCACTTGCACAGCGTGATATATTTCATGTAGAACGTGTACTTAGCCTACATTATCCCAAAAGTTCCAGAGGATTTGTAAATCCAGAGAAATTCCAGTTTTAAATGATGGCTCATCCCTTGTCAGTCGTATATCAATTACGTAATATCCGCGCTATCCTCGCTTTCCGCTTGTAGAAACCATAGATTCCTAATTAGCGGCCGTTTCAATGTAAGTCGCTAGTGAGGAATCTATGTTTACATGTCTATGATACAATATATTGCACGCCGCTGTTGTCGTTCAGTCATCATGGTTCACGATTATTGATTGCGAACTACAGAAAATCCCCCAAAAACGTAAACGTAGATCAACTGAGGCAAGCAGGCTTTGGGACAAACGGAGAAATAAAACAAGTATCAATATCGGCGTGGCGTTTTCCAGATGGAGAGAGAGCTTCGCGACAAACTTGGACTTGATCTGTCCACAGACACTCCGCTCTGGCATGTGTTTTAATAGACGGGTAAGCAAATTAAGTATATTATTTATTGTACACATGCAGTTATATTGCACTATATTTGTACTTCATGTAACGCTTTTTATCAAGTCTGGTGACCAAATCTATAGCAGTGAAATTAAATGCAGTAGGCTAGCCTATCTGTTGCACAAAAATATTGTTTCAAACATGTAAAACTGCGCAGCTATAACCCAACAAATCATTTGACAAATAGTCACATATTAGTAACAGGCTAATGTAACATTACATTTCACGTTCTTTGCAGCTAATTCATTACGATTGCATAAAATAGTGTGATCAGACGTTCAGGGAATACAAAAACTAATTTATTAGCTGATATATAATTTATATGATTTATGAATTCCATACGTCTCTGCATGGTGAAAACGACATCTCCCATAGTTCCACTCTCCTTCATGGCGTCATCAAGCTTCGTCTTTGTTACTGTTTTGAAAATGCGACCTGGCGGCGAAAAAATTACAGATTGTACCTTTAAATGTGTGTTTTCAACAACGAAATAAGTGCTAATTTCAGTCCATTAGCGCAGAATAAAGATGCAGAATAAAGAGATTTGCTACTAGACGGCCCAGGTGTAGTTGAGCTGAGCCCCCCTGATGTCACCCGGCTGGCACCTGTCCGATCTCTTTGCTGTAGTGGTGGAGCGTTCTGACCCGATATCTGATATATCAGGGACTGAAGAAGGTAGGCCATGTGTGAATGAATATTTAACCGTTCTCAGAACACGGATACGTAATGCGGTGGCCAGACTGTTCGCGTTTCATTTTGAACTGGCTTGCCTATGAAAGTTTGCATGTTTTCATGTCTCGTGTTTGCTTTTGCTTCACACACAGTGATGAACAAGCCCACGCAGCGGCGGTTTGAGTAATTCACACCACAGTTCTGTGGAAACTTCTCACTTTACATTCATTTTTTCCATTTATTGAATTTTGTTTTATTATTTTATTTGATG